>NC_052620.1:16928458-17250938 GCF_016545825.1 Eucalyptus grandis
ATTGAATTTTTAGTATTTATTTATTAATTTTCGAAATTTATTTATTTATTTATTTATTTATTTTCCGGAAATAAGGCTGGGATAGCCAACGATCGAAATTTTGTGTTGATCGTCGTGGTGCGGTTCGTTTATTTATTTGGGCTTTACGTTGTGCTGAATTGAATTGATTGCGCAATTTGGGGAATTATTCCTAAATTGATTGAAATTGAATGAAATTTAATGATTGATTGATAGATGGCCAAGTATGGTTATTTAGCATTAATAATGCCTTGATGAGTTATAAAGTGGAGAGAATCATGAGATTGAACTGGGAATACTTTTGGCTGAGACCGATCAGGTACGAGGTAATATACATACGTGGTTAAGAAAATCATTGGCAAAAACGGCCTTAAAGAACGCATATACTATCTATAATATACATCACATAGGCGAAAACGGCGCCAGAGAGAGAGAATGTACATGATTCACGAACATACGTGGTTCGGTGATTAAGGACATCACTGGCGAAAACGGCGCCTTAAAGAACGCATGTAACTGTCTATTAAATATATTTATAGGCATGTGTGGTTCGGTGATTAAAGATATCACTGGCAAAAACAGCGTCTTAAAGAACGCACGCAATTGTCTAGTGTATACATCACTTTGGCGAAAACGACGCCCGAGAGCATTAATGTAGCTCTGTGACTAAGTATATTATTGAAGGTTATATAGTGTGGAGTGAGATGACCTAGAAATGGTCCGACTGACATGTAATCGACTAAGTCGATTGATCGATGATTCGATCCGAGTGTGATTTAATGTGATTCAATGATTTGATCTGACGTTGTGAATGGATTAATTGAATGGAAATAACTGGTGAAGAGTCCGCTTGACAGGTAATCGACTAGGTAGATAGATCGAGATAACGATCTATGATGTGATTGCTTAGGTGCCTATTGAACTGTGCTAATATGCATGTGGAATCTAATGCTAAGGTAAGTTCTTTGACCCGTGCGTGCATAGGCATCCCGGTTAGCGTATTGGTTTATTAATCAAGTCTTAGGGGGTAGAACTTGCTGATACGTGGTCTCAATGGTTATTGTATAACCATTTCAAGATTCTGATGAGGAGCCTAAAGATGAGGAACTTGAGGAGGAGAACCCTAATGTAAAACCCGAGGATGAGGAAGATTTTGAAGAAGATGATGATCCTAAGGAGGATTCTGAGTATGACCCAGATGAGATCTGAGATCCCATCCTGTTTTGCAAACTTTGGGTTTCGGTCGGATATATAATAGATCAAACTTGTGAATAGTATTATATGATACTATAGTTTGCCGTGTATAAAAGTGTGGTTATGTGTTTTCATGTTATGAAAATTATGGCCTTACTTTTCTATTACATTGTATTATTGTCTGGGGATTTATAAATGCTTCATCATGTGCTATTAAAAATGAAAGGGTCGGCAATACATAATCCTGGAATATTGCGTTCTAAAATCGACCAAGTAGAAGAATGTGTGCATATCCAGGGATCGGGGCGCGACATAGGTCGGGTATATGTCACTATATTCATTGCATGGAAACAAGTTAAAACAGATTGAATGACTTAAATTAAATTGGATATGGGTCACATTTATTATTCTGTCTTCACTCCCTCTCACCCTCACTTAATCTCGCGCTCGCTCACTCCTCTCTCTCACCTTAATTTGGGTATAAGTTTTCTAAGATTTTATTAGTTATGAAAGTGTTTTAGTAATATAAATTGCGTCAACTATGGATCATATTTTTATATTTCATGGAAATTAGTCAAAATGGATAAATGAGTCAATTTAGGTTGAATAATTTTTATCGATGTGATGAGTCAAGGGGCATTGAAGCCTAAGTCCTTTGGGCAGACCTACAGTTGTATGCCATGCGGGCGTTCCACATGTGGACATGGCCAAGCACCGCTTCGGAGCATGCAAGATCTGTCCTTTCATTGCCCTTTCTTATTCACAGGCTCTCCACCCTGGGGAATCATTCATAAGAGGCTCCACGGAGACCAGTCGAGAAGAACGGAAGCACATTACAAATGATAACCATGCTTCAGAGTGAATTTTTCAAGCGGCTGGGTGTTTCCCTGATCATTCTTGATCGGCTCCTGCTTTCTTCTGAAATCTCCCCGTCGGCTGTCAAGTCTCTGCCTGGGTTCGGACCTCTTCCATTCAAACTAGAAACGGGGTAAGCAATGCTGAGGTTATGAACTTGCAATCTATAGTTAGATGATCGAGTAGGTTCTATGATTTATGCGACATGACACGAGCGGGGTAGTAGTTTGTATTTGTCATAAACTCCCAAGGTTTGCAGCGTAAATTATTGTTTGGTTGGTGAAAAGGTTCTTGTCATGGCAAGAATTGCTTTGCCTTACTACAGGAGCTAAAATATAAGTGATGAATTAGCTTGCAAGAGGACCATTAAACGAGCAGGCGTCATTCACCGACTAATAGCAGACGCATCACTTACTAAAATCAAATTTACAAATCAATCTTCATAAGATCAGCATTCTTGTGTTTTTTCCAGGACTAAAATGAGACTCCTGTTACTTTTCGTGGTTGTAGATACCTAGGAGTGGATGAGAAAGATGATGTGCAGCTCTTCTACTACTTCGTCCCATCAGAAGGCGACCCGCAAGACGATCCCCTGGTGCTCTGGCTCACCGGTGGCCCTGGTTGCTCCGCTCTCTCTGGACTTGTTTATGAGATAGGTGATCGATACTTCATTATCCTTTTGAGCCATTTTAGGATCAGGAAACTAGAAGTGCAATCAACATCTATATTTGCTACCTAAACACCGCCACACTCCACCTGTTACTGTGGAACTTGTGGCAACTCCGACTCTCCTGGCGCTCGATCTTTCATCTGTCAGACAATTTTGAGAGATATTAACCAAGCTTTATTTGCTGCCAAATGACAATCATTTCCCGGATGGCCCAAATGACTTCTGTGGATTGACAATAAATATTGGCAATTTCCTGCACATCTGCTTTTCAAGTGAAAGTAAAATGGCCTTGCATCAGCCACTCTGATCTATGGTTTGTTCTGGTTTAGGCCCTCTACGTTTTAACAAGACCCAGTATGACGGCAGATTACCATCTTTAATGCTGAATCCTTACTCTTGGACCAAGGTCCATCAAAATCTTGGACCGCATTTTGGGGTTTCTTTTGTTTAAAGTTTCTTTTTCATGTTTCATTTATGCCTGTGATGAATTTACAGGTCTCCAGCATAATCTTTCTAGACGCGCCTGTTGGCACAGGTTTCTCTTATTCAACGATTGCGGAAGGTTACCATACTGGCGACAAAGTCTATGCTTGCCAGAGTCGTATTTTTCTGGAAAAGGTGAAAAAACCTCAATACTTTTACCACATTCAGAAACTGATATTGGGCATAATTAAATGGTGGAGAGGTAATGTGTGGGATTTGGGCTGAGAACATTGCAATCACATAAGATGAAGTTTCATGGATGGATAGACCAAATTGAATTTGTTAGTTAAACATTGGCAAACGACTGATTTTTGTAATATTTTTGGCATGTGACAGTGGTTGCTTAGTCATCCGAGTTTCATTGAAAAGATGTATATATTGCCGGCAACTCTTATTCAGGCAAGGTCGTTCCTTTGATTGCTCGAGAAATATTAGAAGGTATACTCCATTTTCGTTGCCTTAACTCGGCCCTGTTCCTTTTCATTTTATTTTTTTTTCATTCAGGCTAATGACATCTTCTGGTTATATAATGCAGCCAGTAACAACATTTTGCAGAGACCCCTGATAAATCTCAAAGTAAAAGTATCTTGGCACTATAAGTTTGAGTCTCTTGGTTAAATGTCATTGCATTTGTCTCTACCGAGTTATCTCTTTCAGGGTTATCTGCTAGGAAATCCTGCAACAGACTCAATATTTGACGAAGGTTCAAGAATTCCCTTTGCATACCATAAAGCGTTAATACCAAAAGAGCTTTACAAGGTGATTCCCTTCCACTGTATTTGCTCCATTATGTTGTTTCCAGAACTTGTTACGAATCATCTTTGTTTTTCTAATATTTGCATATCAGTCAGCCAAGAGGAACTGCCGAGGAGAATATGTTCGATTCAACCGAACTCATCTTGAGTGTGCAGAGGATCTTCAAACTATCTTAGAAGTAAACACTTGCTGATCTTTCCTTCAAACTGTGAGCTTTTTCATTTCTAGGTTGTGTTTCTGTTACTGAATGAAGGTAGTCTTCCATTTTTTTGGGCTCTTGCAGTGCACTAGTAGAGTGAATAAGGGACACATTCTCGAGCCAAAATGTGACATCTATAAGCCATCGCATAAACTTCTCGAAAGTCGAAGGTACATGGCAGAGATACATGAAGAATCTTGGCGCGTGCCACCAGAAATCCCAGAATTCCATTGTCGGGTAACTACTTAAGGCTTAAGCCTGCTCTTTAATGTAAAGTATACATATTATGGCAATGATTTCATCCCCAGAACAGGAATATTACGACCTGTTATGCGACATTTGGGCAAACAATCCAGCCGTTCAAGAGGCCCTTCACATTAGACAGGTGCAAGACGCTGTTTACTACAGAAAAGAAAAGATGATAATGTTAGGATGAGATCATACCATGGCCTTAGTGGTAACTTCATTTTGCGACGATGGTCAGGGCATACTAAGGTGCTGGGTGCGATGCAACAGAAGCTTAGCTTACGCCCACGATGTCCGCAGTGCTGTGAGCCATCACCTGTATTTGAATAGTAGAGGATGCCGCTCCCTAATATACAGGTTTCTTTGTCCCACGCTCTTTGTTTTTTCCTTAGTATTACTTCAGCTGTACCGTCTTCTTTCAAAATGATGTTTCATCAGATCAGACAACAAAGCGAGCAATGAATAGGTAAGGAGTAGGGAACTGAAAGGGTTCAAGCATGTCGGTTAAATGTGATTAATTGAGAATATGGCTGAGATTCGAAACAACCAAGCAAGATCCCGATCCGTTTCTCTCACGTGTTCTGACGGGAGTGAGTACATATTCTGCAGTGGTGATCATGACATGGTAATCCCATACTTGGGTACACAGTCCTGGATCAAGACTCTTAATCTATCCACCATGGACGATTGGCGGCCATGGATGGTCGGCGATCAAGTTGCCGGGTACATTCTGAATAGCCGCATATTCTCGGATGGTTCTATAGCATTTTCTTTCTATTGTTCCTGACTGGTGTGGTTTCATACTGCATGAGCAGATTTACGAGGGAATACTCGAACGGTCTTACTTTTGCGACGGTGAAGGTGAGCATCTGAAAACCTGGGATTGGTCGTTTACCGAAGCAGGAAGGGGTTCAGATGGAATGTGAAGAAATGGCAATTTGCAGGGAGGAGGCCACACGGCTCCAGAGTACCTGCCTGAGGAGTGCTTTGCAATGTACAAAAGATGGATCCATCGAGAGCCATTGTAGCTATGTACATGAACTAAAAGATTCATCTTGAATCAAAAGATTCAAGACCAGAACGCCGGGGGTTTATCTGCTCTGCCCGTGTTTGGATTTATGGTGACACTCCTGGTGAATCATTGTGCATGGAGAATATATAGAAAGAAATTGTTCTCGTTTTATGGTGTTTAATTTTAGATGTGTTATTATATGCATTCCTTTTTTTTATGAGTTTTAGCCAATTTTTTTCTTCCGATGTTTGCAAATTATAGATAAGAAGGCAAAAAAATAATGTATATATTTTATATTCCTACTTTTTAGTAAGTGTTTGTTTGTCTCCCCTTCTAAAATGTTAGAAGTAGTTCTTTTTCATTTTCCGGGGAATTCAAATATTATCGAAATCTTAAAAAATGCAAATATGAGGAAATTATATATAAATCTACTTGTCATTATAGGTCTGGTTTTAAAGGTTTCAGTTATTTTGCATCGAAAAAAGGTCAAAAGTGCTTACACCGTGAAATCTTTTAGAAGTCTAGACAGACTCTAAATCTATGAGCAGGCCAGGCCTCCAAGCCCTTTTGCCTAAGCCCAGTCTACCCATTGACTAAGCATGAAATTTTATGCCAAGCCCGCCCAAGCGGGCCTAAAATATTTAACCAAATCTGCCCATTTTATGGACCTCCCTGGACTAGTTCAAATGTCATGGTGACACGATTACAGGTCAAATATCCTAAAAAACCTCCGATTTTAACTTTTATCCCAATTTTATTTTTTTATCTCATAAAAAACCTCAAACTTTAGGTTAAGTCTCAATTCCACCATAATTTTTTTTTTGTCATATAAAAAATCCCAAATTTTAGGTCTTGTCCTCTTAAATTTTTATAATCTCATAAAAAAGCACAAACTTTTACTTGAGTCATAAATCTACCCCTATTAACCTTTAGTCCAAAAAATTTATTACCAATTCTACCATAAACTTTTTTTTGTCAAGAGATAGAAAATTCATAAAAGGATCATCAATTTTCTTGAGTTTCAAATCCACTCTTGCATGCTCTTAGGGCTTTTCTCAGATCTCTCATGCTTAAGATGTTCCATCTCCTAAATGCAAGCTCTATGACTACGAGAGATGGACCATCTTAAGCATGAGAGATCAATGAGCGCAAAATCCCTAAGAGCGATTTTAACGAGAGATTAATGAAGAGTATTTGAAACTCAAGTAAAAATTGATGATCTTTTTATAAGACAAAAGAAATTAGAGTGACATTGAAACTAGACCTAAAGCTAAGACTTTTTTGAGACAAAAAAAAAAAAAGTTTATGGTAGAATTGGTAATAAATATAAAGTTGAGGGTTTTTTATGAGACAAAAAAAGTTTAGTGTAGAATTAAGACTGGACCTAAAGTTTGAGTTTTTATGGAACAAAGAAAAAATTTATGGTAGAATAAGGATATGACCTAAAATGGGGATTTTTTATGAGACAAAAGGCAAAATTAGGACAAGAGTTAAGTTTAAGGTTTTTTAGGGTATTAGGAATGACTATCATGTTAATTTATAAATTTAAACATGATTAAGCATGTCATAGATGAGTTGATCTCATGTGCAACATGTGAATAATTGAATGCGATATTGGCTCTTTTTTTGGATCGAAATCAATTCAATCAAGGTTTTCTTGCCTTGGAATTAACTCAATTGTGAGAGCATTCTTGTTCTTTTGACTTATGAACTGATGATTTTAGGGGTTGACTTATGTCTTGGGAAAGTCAAATTTAAATGGGTGGAATGGCAAGAATCTTGCTAACTCTTCGTCAGGTAGCCAATTAATTAAGATCATGCCATTACTTCCTTAAATATAAATATATATAAATTATAATATATATTATATATATATTGAAAAGTTAGTGTCTCGAAAAACTTAAAACTAGTACATTTAATAAAATTACTCATAATTGATTTTATGACCATAAAAATCTGAAATTGATACATTTACGATAAATTTACTTCCAAATTAATTTTTTGATTACACTAAATTTCAAATTAATACATTTATAATAAATATACGTTTTGTTACTTTTCATTAAATTATATTAATATCGTGAAAAATCATAAATCAATATACTTGTGAAGTCATGTATTATCCAATTTAACAATTTGATTATAAAATCTAACGAAAATTAAAAAAAAAATTGTGTGTATCATTTTAAGATTTTTTATAATAAAAATAATTTGTGATAAATTTGCGAATAGTTCGGAGTTTTTCGTGCTATAACTATAAAGCCTTGAATTAGAAACTGGAATGAGCAGAACCGGGTGAGAGTTCAGGCACAAAAGGCGCGCTCCATCGGCATACAAATCATCGGAGTCCGGTTCTGCACACTCGAACCAGGAAAGGGGCACCACCATCCATCATGCGCCGGGAGGAGAAGAAGCGCAAGTTCCACGAAGCCGTCCTCAACATGCTTTACCCTCCCCCACCTTCTCCTCCTAGTCCTCCTCAGGTACAACCCCTCCCTCCCTCCCCCCTCCCCTTCTCCTCTCTTTCTCTCTCTCACATGTTGAATCCGCAATGACAGACGGAGGATGGAGATGGGGCGCACGGCGCTGCTGCATCCGGAGGAGGAGGACTTCGAGGGGACGGATTTCCAGGTTCCAGGACTCGTGCCCATGCCGCCGATTTGTGATGTATTGGGTCATCTTCGTATATGTAGTTCGATTGTCGTTTGATGTTTCTTGAACCGCAGATGAGGCGGGAGACGGGGTCGGTGGTTCCTCGGCAAGTGATGTCGATCGTGATGGCGGTGGAGGCGAATGTGGGGAGCGGAAACTGACTAGAGCTCAGAGGAAGAGGACCCGCAAGAAGAAGCTCAAGGAGGAGATCGCCCGCCGCGGGAAAATCGTCGGCCCCTTGTTGCCTTGTAGCGGCAATGGCGGATGCAGCACGAAAGAGGACGGCCATAGTGGCCTTGAAGAGGAAGAGCCGCCAGGTGTTCGACGAAATGCCGAGCTGGGATCTGACGATGTGCCTCACGAGCGTGGTATTGTTTCTTCTTGCTTATCAAAGTACTCTTTTTTACCTTTGGTTACGTTATTGTTGTTTCAATTAGATGAAGAGTTAGATTTTCTTGGTGCAAATGAGAGGTCGGCTTTTAGCTGATCATGCCCACAGGTTATGTTAAAGTTTTACCAGAATGAGATGAAGGGTTGGATGTTCTTGGTGAAAATTAGAGACAATTGGTTGGTTTAGCTGATCATGTTTAGCTTTTTGGTTAATTGGAGGCCAGAGATTGCCAGGGATCAAGTAGAAAATGAGTACCAGTTCTTTTGCTGAATATTAAATCAATGTGCTTGTTCTACAGCATACGTCACATTTCATGAGTTCAACAACAGTAGGAATTAGCTATTAAGTTTTCCCAACATGATAGGCACCCAGAGAGTTCTCTTGAATTTTAGAGAGCAGGGTGTGGACTAGATTTTTCTTCACCACTTTGTTCTCAAACACAAGGACAATGGGGGCAGTTATATATGCTATTTGAGAAGACAATCTAGATGTGATCAATAGACAGTAGACAGAATCCAACAAGAGTCTGGAAAACCCAAATTCCACTTTGGAACTCCCAGGAAGTCAAAACTCTATCGGAGCTTGAAAACGTGTCTGGGACAAGTACTGAAAATTGTTCTCAAGTGAATATAAGGAGATGTGCTCTCTCTTTCTCTAAGTACAAAACTGGAACAAAAAGAAATTAAGTTTTCAAATTTCTCACACCAGACAAGGACATAATCTGCTATTATTTTGCATGAAACATACTTCTTAACTTTGAAAGAAACACAACTAAACAGGTTTTTAAATCCTTTTGTGAACAAAAACCAGAAAATCACTTTCATTTTCATTTTCACTGAAAAAGGAAAATTGAAACATATTCATGAACTGACGGCCTTAAGATTCTCCATTTCACATTCATTCAGTTTGTTGCAAAATTTTCTTCCTTGTCTATTGGCATGATTAAGCTCATAGTTTCTTTGTGCGATTCTTCTGGGTAATAAATAAGATAGGCATCTGAGGAACATAATGCAATCAAACCTTGTGAAATTAAAGACAGGGATGCTTTTATTGTCTATTCAAATGGTTAAAAAGCACTAGTTACAAATCAGAACTTTTCAGTAGTGTCACAGCTAAACAACCAAGCAAGTTAGTGCTTATACTTTTGCATCATTCTTACCAAAATGCAATATTTCCAACTAACAAATAGGATCACCAGTGGAGACAATCAGAGTGGCATGCAACATTCAAGCTCTGAGACTATCAAGCTTTATGCACACTATCCAGTGAACTTGCATGAATTGGTCCATTGACCACATCTAGGAAAGTAGTTTACCCAATTTTCAGTCAGCTGCAGTAATTGCAGTGAACAGAATCCTTATGTGACTTTTTCAAATAGATTGATTGCTTTGAGATTGTAGTACATGATGTGGTCAGTGAAAATTTCTGGGTTATGCAACAGCATCTCAGTGTAGAACTTTTGTATCCCTCTTCAATTTCCCTAATTCTAGTAGGAACTCGTCAGTTCCCTTTTTTGGATATGTAGGAAATTGCACAGTTACTTGGTCCGACCAAAAATTCATGGACATTGTGATGCATTATGGTTTGAATTTGTGAATTGTTGTTTTTGCAGAGGGGTCAGCTGCCTTTATCAACCAGAAGAGACTCAAGCAAAGGAGGGCAGCAAAAAAGCTAGCCAAAGACAGGTTGAAATTATCTGATCAAACAGAACAGTAATTGAGGTGATTAGAACGTCTCATGCACAACCCTTATTTGGCGTTTCAGCATGAATCGGACAGCATATGCAATGGTTAATGTGAGAGTCGCCATTAAGTTCAGTAACATGGCACGTTCTGCCCTCAAGACTGAGAAATAGCATGCGAAGAAAGGACCTGTAGGCAAGCATTCTTGTGGCACAAGGTATTCTACGAAATAGACATGGAAAACGTGTGCCACCGCTAAAGGTATCCCGGCGAAATCTCTTATTTTGTTTCCCGAAGAGTCCCTAAGCAACCCATTGTTTTGGAGGTGATGCTATGAAATTGCTGAGAGGATGTGACGAAGGCGGACCGTGCAATCGTACCATGCGCTAATGGTGTCGTATTAACGCCCATCATGCCAGGATGACTATGCTACAGATGTAACTATGGAATATTGTGTTTCACTGACTAAATACATGACTTTCCAGGACTCCTTTGTAACTATTACGCTCTCCGGTCTTAAGCAGACCATACTGAAATTGATCAGTTCTCCTGGTTTTGTTCGTACTTCATGGTGGACCGCTTGGCCATTCTTGACGAATTTGTGACAAGCTTCACTTCCTAAGACGCCATCTCGCCAAAGGTCAACGGCGAACTCCCAGCAGCATTTGAACTGTCTATAGGAACATCATGTACAACGTGATTGAAATACAAAATTAATAACGTGAAATATAAATTACATATTTAAACAAAATGGTCGAAATATAAATGATTATAAGATAATATAAACGATTACAAGATATATTGAAAGATTGCAAATGATTGCGAAAAAACTCACCGTGAAGAAAAAAATGCAACTGGGATACAAGTGAGAGATTGATGCTATTTTATGGCACAAATGGCATTGGATGCTAGTGGGACGTTATAATGATTCTCTTCATTGGTTCTTTTGCGCTAGGCTCGTCATATACGGTATTGTATTTTGACTTATAGCGTTTCCTCTCTTTAGTGGGAGAAAGAAATCATACTCTATGAGTCTGCATGGTAACATTTTTATTTCTCCCAATTTATGTTTCTCCCAATTTGGTAAAACTTTTGTTCTCGGAAACAATTTCTCTATTTTTTTTTTCCCGGGAACAGTTTTGGAATAGAAACAAGAACCAAAAAAAAAAAGTAGCTTCTTATTCCCGGGAACAATGTTTAGAAATAAGCCAATTTTCTTTTTTATTTTTCTTTTGTTCCTCTCTCTTGCCGCGGCAACCTCCAATCGCCCAGAGCCACCGCCGACCGATGCCGCCGCCACCATTTGCCAACCGCCGCCGCCAGTCGGCGAGCAGTGGTCGTGTAGTGGTTACGGTGAGCGACGACGGGTGGTGGCACGCGCCTGGCAATCGGCGATCCATGAGCAATAATAAAAAACAAATAAATACAAAAAAGAAATTTTCGTACCAAAACGCATTTCTATCCATTTTCTATTTCTATAGTAGAAATTTTGTATAGTTACCAAATACATTATAACTTGGAAATTATTCCCGGAATAGAAATAGAAAATAACTATTTCTGAAAAAAAAAAAAAAAAAAAAAAAAAAAAAAAAGTCTTCCTAGCCAAGAAGTGTTGTCATGCGTAGTCTATATGTTCATTGTGATTTAGATGCTATCTAGAAGTCCACACCATCTTTTTGCAAAAAGAAGGTGATTATTTGATTATGTCTAACGAAATTGGCATGATGCACAATTAGTTCATGTATCAATTAAATCACAACAAACTTTAATGAATGATTGAATAATGGACAAAAGTTTAGAACGGCTTAAAAGTGCTCTAAGACACTTTTTTCTTTTAATATATTTTTTGTAGAGTTAATATTACAATTTTTTTCACAAGCAGCCTCAAATTGAAAATACTAACTCTTTTAGGGATAAATATGCTTTCTAAGGATAAAAACTCCATGTGTTTCATCTTTTAAAGCTTGCTCATCGATTTCCTTTTCATTTTACCTCAAGCTAAAAAAAGAAAGGGATAATGTTGGGGAAAAGTACAAAAAAAGTGATAAATCTTTCAATTTAACAAATTTAATTCTAAATCTTCTCACATTAATATTAATTGAGTTAATCCAATGAATTTGGTTGAAAATTGTTGAAATAGACATTGATCATCCTATATGACACAATAGTGCTAGCATGAACAATTTTATAATTTTTTAATAAATTATTTAAATTTTGAATTTAATTTTTATTTTTTAAATTTTTTTCACTTTTTTTCTTTGTTTTTTTTTTCTTTTTTTTTTTTCTTTTTCTCCACTAGTGTTCATGATGCCCATGGCCAGTGATGGCGTCCTTGCCCTTGTTCTCACCAATGGCTAGCGACCTCCATTAGCTGTCACGCCCCAATCACTCCAAGCGCGTGCTCATCCCTCGGTGGTTGATTAAATTGCAACGTCTCAAGATAAATCGCCGACCCATTCATTTTAATGCACATGCGGAAGCGAATAAATAAATCTCCAGACAACAACAAGATGTAATAGAAAAGTAGGGCCACAAATTTAGAAAACCACAACACACCTTTATACAACACGGACTAGGTCATATATACAAGTCTACAAAAGTCGATCCTCAAACGAGCTGTCTTGAAACCAGCTAGTCAGACTCGTTCGCCGATTCTTCAGTCTCCACAAGAGTCAAGCAGGACGTCGGGTTCTCCAATACGCCATCAGGAGGGTTAGCTGGATCCTTGTCTAGAACATCATTAATTACCACGGCGGGGATATCAAAAGTCTTAAGGGAACCTAGCTTGACACCATTGGGAGCGTAGTGGAACCACGCTCTAAATCGATGAAGGAACACGTAATGTGGACGTTTTTCGATCGAGATAGTGATCACTACAAGCTCATAGACCCAAAAGCTTCCGGGGTCAAGGTAACTATAGATTCGCTCAGTGACTCTCATCGGCCGACCATAACACTTAGGGGGATTCGCCATCTAAGAACTTGAAAAATTAAGCCCACAACGGGTGAGACAATATCTCAACAAGATCACCCCCTAAACTCCGACTAGAAAGGAAATACGCATAAAGGCTACCTATGCACATAATAGATAGGTGACTTACATTTGCTTCAGTCCATTCCTGCAAGTTAGTACGATTCCAAATCACGTCACTTCGAATCAAATCATCAAATCAAATCGAGTCATCGATCAATCGATCTAATCAATTCCATACCATCAACACTATTTCTCAGTCAACCCATTTAATACTATCTATAAAGTCCGATCACATCAAGGACTACTCATCCTAAACTGAAGATAGATAGTATAGCTCATCAAAGGCTGATAATAGATATAACTCACCAAAAGCTGATAATAGATATAGCTCACCAAAAACTGATAAAGTATATTGCTCACTTTAAGTTGATATATCAAAGCCCGCAGGCTGATATAGTATATTGATAATGCTCACCAAAGCTGTGTGATACTTAATATCTATTGTATCCGATAAAATAATCGTGTATGGGTACACGGTCGGCATTAGCCAAAATACAATAATTTCCCTTTTATAAAATCCCACTAAATACAATGGCTCACAAACACATTTTTGGCGTTGTAAACCGATGCCCGATAATACTGAAATTACCCAATTTTGGAATAAATTCCCAAAATTATAAATATCATTCAATTAGCACAAATTATCATCCAGATAAATAAAACCAAACACACCATTGCAATCAGCACGAAATTTCGGCCACCGACTATCCCGGTATAATTTTCGGAAAATATTAAATAATTAAATAAATATAAAAAATAATTAAATAAATACAAATAAATGCCAACTTAGGCCAGAAAAACCTAATTAAATACCGAAACGGACCTAGAAAATTTTCAAACGTATCTAGATAAATAATACGACATACGCTACTTGCTAATTACATTACTCTAACCACCTAACATGCAATAACGAGTAATTAAATTGCTAATTCGTTCTAACTAACCGCATAATCTCTAATTAGTCTAAAATAATCAATCTTTAAGCATAATTAACTCCATAAGCAAAGTTTAGTGAGTAAACTCACTAGATTTGCAAGCCGGTGAGTCCATAGTGACGACGGCTGGAACTCGGGCTTATGGTGGCGCCAACGAAGGCCAAATTGAAGCCAAAATCGGCCTCGCAAAGCTCACGGTGGAGCTGGTCTTGCTGCTCTAGTTCTGTGGAGATGAAATTGGTGGCTAAACAGGTGCGGCTTGGGCTGGTCTTAGCAGCCACGGGTGGTGGTGCGAGTGCAACACGATGATGGAGGAGCTGTTGACTTGCTATGGCTGTTTAGTAGTGGATGTGGGACTCAGCTAGCTGCAACTGGAACGTTGGCCGTGAGGGGAAAGCAGATGAGGGGGAGGGGTCGCGCGACAAGGTGGCGTCACTGGCTGAGGCTTGCAATCAACTGGTCACTGGAGTTGACTAGCGTGCTGTTTCGATGGAGTTGGGGCATGGAGATGGAGCAACACGCGGCAAGGAAGAGGAGAAGGGAGCAGGTTGGTGGCGTCGGTGGAGTGCTGGCAGAGGGAGAAATAGATGAATGAGACAACATAAGAGAGAGAGAGAGAGAGAGAGGAAAACATGGAGGAGTTGGGTCCGCAGGAGTCAAAGAAGAAGGGATGTCGGCTGAGGGGGAGGGACGTGGGAGAATAGAAAAGAAGGGAGAGAAAGAGACGTGCGAGATGAGTGGATAAGGGGGGCGAAAGTCAAAGGAGAAAAAAATAGAAATGAAGACTACTGCAGGGGGTTGTCGGCTACAAGGGAACGTGCGAGAGGGAGAGACCTAAGGAGGGCGAGGGAAAAAGTTAGATAAAATATTTTATACTCATCAATTCTTGGTCCCACAAGTTCTCATGCACATCCCTAATGTCTCCCAAGCCTTTATGCACATAAAATTCCACAAATAGCTAGATTGATGTCCACAAGTTGCAGCCCCCATGCAAGCCTACGAATTTCACTTAATTGGACTTTCATTTCTTCAATTTGATGTCCAATTTTGTTGAGAAAGAAGCTCACACAATTTCCCTTCACCAAGTAGCTCATAAAGGAGGCCAAAAATCCTTTCAATTTGGCCCTTCCGAATTCCGTTCTTTTCCAAATTGTCCGAATCGATTTTCTGTAAAAATCCTGAATTCGCCGAAAATTCTTTGAATGATGAGTTGACATTCCTAAAATGACTTGTGATATGGCAAAACTTTCAATTTCTGAAGTCGGATTCAAATTCGTGATTAATTTCGATTTGGCGCGATTTTAGTGTAACCTAACCTACCGAGTAACTTTACGGAATTTTTGGTACAATTGACCTGTGGTCGATTATTTCGAACCACAATGTACATCTTCAATGCATTGAAAACTCTCGGTTGTCATGAAAATATCGAGATTTCAATACAGACATAGGGTACCCAAAACGACAGAAAAATCAATCTAGTATCGATTGACGAGAATTTTGCAATCAGGTGAAATCACCCACACTTTGATCACGTATCTCGAAATTTGAATTGACTTATCCCCGATATTTGGTCGATTTTGACAATGCCATAATGACTATTGCAGATTAATACGGTCGAGCATTCAGTTTTTGGTCGAATTCTTAAGTATATTGCATTTATATTCCCTAATAACTTCACTAGATAGGTTAGTTATTTCACAAAGCAGCCAACTTTGAGAAAAGAACTATAGGTGTATCGATGAAAAGCCCAACTTATTCAATCAAAAATAGAACTTGAAAATCAGGATGTCACATCAGCCATCACGAAGGTCAGGGGAGGCAAAAAAAAAAAAAAAAACAGGGAGAGAAAGGAAATAAAGGAAAAAGGAAAAAAAAGTTAATTAAAAGTTCAAAAAAAGTATTTATAAAATTTGTAAAATTGTTCCATTAGCATCAACTATGCCATGTCGAGCGATCGACATCCATATCACTAATTTCTAGTTTAAATTGACCAAATGGACTCAATTAATATCGACGTGAAAATTGTTAGAAATTAAAATGTTTAGGACTGAATCTATCACGACCCCAACTCCATCTCCAGGGTCTTGAACTGCAGGGGTTATTTTCACGTCTCAAGTTTGTTGCCGTCCTGATCTTTTTATCTTATTATCGTGCACATGTAGAAACGTGAACAATCAACTCCCTAGACAAACAATAGTTGGAAGACTGGAACATACATCACACAAACACATACCGGTCTATATTATAATAGTATTTTTACAAGCCATTTCTCTATGGGCCTTCTTTTTACATCATACAACAACATAGGCTAGGAGAATTCCTATCTCCTCTAGCATGACTGTAGCTCCCAAAACTGATGTGAAACTTCCATGCCCACAAGACTGAAAGATGAGGGAGTCTTGGGAACTTAGTAAATAAAATTCTTAATTCTCTATTAGGAAAGTATCTCATCATCAAAGCCTAACAAGTAGTGTTGATGATAGATCAATAGTAAATTACTTGCCATGTCTTGACTGAATATATAATGTCGATGTAAAATACCTTCGGCTTAATAATGAACTTATCAACATATCATGCTTATGCATAATTGGCACTCATGCAAATTGATTTACTCACGTCTTGGCTCATCCGGGAGGGCCTGGTTCGACCGGGGCTTCCAACTTCTTGCTAAGCTTCCTCACTTGACTAGGGCATCTCGGCTCGACCGAGACTTCTCGAGGCTAGCTCCCTAAGGCTTTCAAGCTCAAGACCCAAGCATCCTAGCTCAAATTAGGGCGTCCTATTCAACAAACGAGGCATTGCCGCTACGCTAGACACTTTTTCCTTTTTAAGTGCACACACATAAGTGCATCATAAAAGCCGGTTCTTATTTTTCTTAACCGACACATGCATGGCTTGAAGGCATGCTCATACATACGTATGTGCCATGAATTCTTGTACTACGCTAATGAACATGTCGGGATCGACTTTTAGTTTGTGACTTAAATCAATCACTTAGTGACGATCCTCGCACTGGATAAGGCTTGGAAATGGCACGCCTCAATACTGATTTAAGGCCTTGAGATTTAGGTACACCTCCCTTTCGTGAATCTCCTAAGCTCAATAGACCTTGTTCTCGACCCGGCGTGAACATACTTTATGTTGTGAATGACCTTTGGTTTATGGCTTAATTCAAATGCCAAACACAAAGTCTCCGTACCAATCAAAACATATAATTGGCACACTTTAGTACCTTGTCAAGACCTTGTGGGCTTAGGTGATCCCCGTACCGATCAAGACTTAGAACCGGCGTGCCTCAATGCCGATCCATGACCTCGTGACCTTGGGCAATCCATGCACCGAACAAGACTTGGAATCGGTACGCTTTAATGCTGATCCAAGGCCTTGTGGCCATAGGCGACCTTGCCTCACATTGAACTCTACCCGAGCAAACCTTAGCCTCATTTCGAGTGTGAACAACTTAAGCACACATTCAAGTACAATCATGAGCAAAATCATACAAAAGATCCAACATCCTACCCGCGGCTTAACGGATGAGCACCTAACTAGACTCGACAATGGAGACTACCACCCTAAAGGAGAAATAGAGATCTTACTTATGTGAGTAAACTTCGATAACTCACTTGAATGACTCAATGGGGGCGATGGTGCAAGGTTAAGAGAAAGGAAAGAAATATGAGAATGGTGTGTTAGTGGCAAAAGGGCTTCAATGATGGAAATGAATGGAGACTCCTCCTATTTATAGGCACCAACCTCATCATTACTCATCGAAATGGCTCGATCATATTTCTTAGAGTGGCATAGCTATGACATTGAGGTGGCAAGCCTAAATTACAAGGTGTGATGTCTATTTTGAAAGATAGCATACCTAATGGCTTAATGTAATAATTGGAGACTTACCTATTTATTTTCTATTGGACTATTTATACCATGCCATCATAATTTGAACTACTTGTTTTTCAAGGAGAATATTATAGTAATGATGACCATATCTTTCATGGATGCCTAAGCTTATGAGTCACTAACTTCTTCTCCAAAGCAAATCTTCGGTCATTATTGCCAAATCTTCGAGTGAACACTTAGGCTTATGAGGTGGAGATCTAATGGCCTAGTGTAATCGTTTAAAGGCTTGTTTTTCTTCTTTTTATTGGGCTATATAAGTACTTGATTCATTATTAAAGAACAAATCATCATAAATAGGTGGCACTCTAAGAAGATAAGGTGGCACCTAGGTCATAATATAGCTATAATTTGCCCCAAGGTGTTTCATTTTTATTGGAACATTTGGCATGGATCCCTTATTTAATTCCCAAAGTAAATCTTTGATAATAGTTACCAAATCTATAAGGATTTACCCAAAATGATGAGTCATCCTCCTTCATGAAGAAGCTAAGGTATTATAGAAGCTTATCTTTTGTCCATTTTCAAGCAACATGGCAACCATGGGAGATAGGCTATTGGAAGTACAGTCAGAATTGAGTAAAAGCTTTATATATATCCCCTAACGACCATTTCGACACACCTAAAGTTCGTGACAAAGCCATTCTTGGCATAGTGGATGGTCCAATGTCCTGCGCCACAAGGCATGATCAACTCAAATTTGAACTGCGCTGAGTTTTTTTGATCCATGGTTGATTATCGATTGTCATCTAATCGTGTAGAATCGATCAATCTATCTCGACTTATGGTCGCATTTGATCGATTCATAGCCATTCACGATCGGTACAATGACCAAGCGGAATCACCTGCGACCAGTGCATTAGTCGGGCGGAATCGAGCCATGATCATTTGCTGATCCATGATGGTACATGATCATCTCAATATCGATCCTTATGGTCGAATACTCTATGACCAATTTTGTGGTTGCCAATTCTCAAACAAGCTAATTGACTCATTACGGACTCTTAAGCAGGTTCATAGCCTAGTCCTGCCATTGATTTACTGATCCTTAACTTACAAGTTGGAACCAAAAGAATGGTTGGAACCAATAAAGCTATAGAATTGGTATAAATGCTATGTGTTTAGCATTTTTTTCGTACTTTTCCCATGTTATTGGTGATCCATTTACATTTGTTTGCAATTCAAAACCATCTAGTTTGATTCAAAATAGTCTCTATACATTTTAAAATAGGTCGACATTAGATTGGTTATATGTGTTGGCAACCAAAAAGGCTAAATGGGCGATATAAGAACACACGTCGCATTTCTATTTGTAGATTGGTTATTGATGTGGGCACAAAAATAAAACCATAAAATATTGCCTTCCAAGCCTATGGGCCGTAATGGGCCAAACTAATTTCAAACTTTTTTAAGGCTTTGTCCCATGGGCTCAATCTTTCTGGATTTTTTAGGCTGGTCACTGGATTAGTAATCGAATTTGGCGTGACAGCCGGCCGACAACGGTCGATAACTGGGCCGTAATCTTTTCTTTTGCTCGAAATAGTAAGGCAATATACTTCCAAAACAATTTCCCTACTTTCGAGGAAAGCCTCCTAGCAACTATGGCACCAGCTTTTGTTTTGACATTACTCGTGGTTGCTCCATCCATTTTGCTAATTAAATTAAAGTGATTTATTTTGATTAGACAAAAAAGAAAAAAAGAAAGAAAGACGGAATCCTAACTGTGGGAAAATATGGGAACTCAATGGAAGTTTGTGATCTTTCGTGACATAACAAAAGCTTTGAAATAAATTTAGAGTTGAACTGAAAGTTGAAATATTTATTATGAAATTAAACCATTTTCAAGAAATATAGGTCGGCGCCTTATTTTTGCCCATAATTTTTATAGACTCATCATTTTCAAGAAAAAATTCCAAATAAAAGTATAAACTATTCTTATTTTTCAAATAAGAGCCCAAATATCATCGTTTTCTCAAATAGTTGCGTGAATGAATATTTTCTTTTTTAAAATAAGGGCATGGAAAAAAAGTTTCGATCAATTAGGAATATTTTTGTCAAAATATAATGTAAATTAAAATTAAATTAGATTAAAGATTAAAAAAGAAAAATTAAAAAAAAAAAAAAAAAAAGAGGCGGGAGGGCTTCCCCACCTATAGTCGCTGCCCCACCATGTGTTTTTTTTTTTTTTCGATTTTGGCAAAGAAAAATAGAAAAAAAGTAAGAAACTTAAGAGTAGAATTGCCTCTCACTAAATAGGAAGTTTAAATTCCTTATTTGAGATTAATATGATCACTTTAAGCCTTTATTTGAAATATGATCTACTTTCATCCTTTATTTAAAAGACAAATGAAAGCATTTCGAGACTTTATATAAAATAATATCAACTTCAAATTCTTATATAAAAAAAATAAAGATATTTCCTGCTTTTATTTGGAATTTTCCTCGTCCCGGAGCACCCGACCTTTCCTTTCCCTCTCAAAACCCTAAAACCCTGATCTTCGAAAACTCTTCTCGCTCTCTCTCGTCCCTCTCCGACTCGCTCTCCCTCCCCTCTCTCTCTCGCCATGGCGGAGGTGAAGCTCTCAGAAACCCGGGACTTGACCCGAATCGAGCGCATCGGCGCCCACTCCCACATCCGCGGCCTCGGCCTCGACTCCTCCCTCGAGGCCCGCGCCGTCTCCGAGGGCATGGTCGGCCAGACCGCCGCCCGCAAGGCCGCCGGCGTCATCCTCCAGATGATCAAGGACGGCAAGATCGCCGGGCGCGCCGTGCTCCTCGCGGGCCAACCCGGCACCGGCAAGACCGCCATCGCCATGGGCATGGCCAAGTCCCTCGGCCTCGAGACCCCCTTCGCCATGCTCGCGGGCAGCGAGCTCTTCTCCCTCGAGATGTCCAAGACCGAGGCCCTCATGCAGGCATTTCGAAAGGCGATCGGGGTGAGGATCAAAGAGGAAGCTGAAGTGATTGAAGGCGAGGTCGTTGAGGTCCAAATTGACCGCCCTGCCGTGGCGGGGGCTGCTTCGAAGACCGGGAAGCTGACGCTTAAGACTACAGAGATGGAGACGGTGTACGATTTGGGGGCAAAGATGATCGAGGCGCTGGGGAAGGAGAAGGTGCAGAGTGGGGATGTTGTTGCGATCGATAAGGCGTCGGGGAAGATCACGAAGCTTGGGAGGTCATTCTCGCGGTCGAGGGACTATGATGCGATGGGGCCGCAGACGAAGTTCGTGCAGTGCCCAGATGGCGAGTTACAGAAACGGAAGGAGGTGGTGCATTGTGTCACTCTCCATGAGATTGATGTTATCAATAGCAGGTATGTAAAGAGCTCACTGCTTTCTTGTTGTTCATGGTTTCGTGTTGTTTATGGGTACTTTTAAAGCATTTCAATTAAGGATTTTAGTTTTCAGAAGTAGTTTATTTGATGATTGGGCAATTCGGGATTGTCTTGTTGGTGTTACGTATCTATTATGTAGAGCTTTTATTGTCTGATTGATATCTAGAAACTCCTTGATGCATTTGCAAGTTTATGAGATGGAACCTGTGGAATTTTTTCAAAATGGTGTCTTCTCACTGATAGGATAATCTTTAGTTGTGTTTGTAATTCCACTTCTTGGCTGTTTAACGATCCCATTATACTTCTCCAAAACAGTGGTTTGGTTTTCTAGTATTGGGTAGTGGCTTGTCTTTAGATCCTTGCGAGCACAAGTTTTTCTGCTTTTTGTTTGTTCATAGTTTATCGTCCTCTCCACCATGTTGCTGAAAATATTATTATCTCCTTTCCATATTTTCATACAGTCTTTCCCTGCTTTTTGTTTATGGTTCTCTGTACCATATTGCTGAAAATATTCCAATCTCTTTCCATATTTTCGTTCAATTTTTCCCGGGATGAGTTGCTGCAGATTCGTTTCATTTATTTATTGATCCTATCTCTAGATTTTGTATTTGGGAACAAATGTTCTGCCCCTAGATGAGCTGCTTCAGATTTATCTTTAACTGAGCTGAGGAGCTTTTCTTACTTGTGGCCAATGCTAACATTTCCTAAATTAGAGCATGTGGCCGATGGTGAACTGCTTCTAGTTCGTTTGCAGTCCGATCAGGCTATGTAGTTTGGCTTGTCTCTACCCAATTAATATCAAAAGTAAGGTAATACATTGTGTGGCAACTAAGACGAATTTTGTGAAGTGGCGTTGCATATGCAGACATTGTGTCTGTGAAGCGATGTTTGCCCCGGCTTTATAGTTCAGCTTGTTTTTCATGCTGGTCTAGGATTGCAGGCGGTAACTCAACTACAGTCTAGGATTTCAGGCAGTAGTTTGACTACTTTTCTCCTGAAAATCCTTCTTTACCATTCAATTTTTGCATAGTAGAGCTTTATGTGTCCATCAAATGATCTATTCCTTATGTGCTCTCTCAAAAAACCTCTCTTGATTTCAGGACACAGGGATTTCTGGCTCTGTTTACTGGTGATACTGGTGAAATTCGTGCAGAAGTGAGGGAGCAGATAGACACCAAAGTGGCAGAGTGGAGGGAGGAAGGAAAAGCTGAGATAGTGCCAGGAGTGCTCTTCATTGATGAAGTGCACATGCTTGATATAGAGTGCTTCTCTTTCTTAAATCGTGCTCTGGAGAATGAGATGGCTCCTATATTGGTTGTTGCTACCAACAGAGGGATCACCACCATTCGAGGCACAAACTACAAATCCCCGCATGGAATTCCCATTGACCTTCTGGACCGTCTTCTCATCATCACTACTCAGCCCTATACTGAAGATGAAATTCGCAAGATTATAGACATTAGGTGCCAAGAGGAGGATGTTGAAATGTCTGAAGAGGCAAAACTCTTGTTGACAAAGATTGGAGTGGATACATCCTTGAGGTATGCTATCAATCTCATTACGGCTGCTGCTTTGTCATGCCAGAAGCGGAAGGGGAAAATTGTGGAGTTGGAGGACATCACGCGAGTCTACAATCTCTTTTTGGATGTGAAGAGATCGACACAATACTTGATGGAGTATCAAAGCCAGTACATGTTCAGTGAATTTGGTAATGCTGAGGAAGATGAAGCCAATGTGATGATTTCCTGAGGTAGTCCTTTATCTGTAATGATGTAAGTTCTTGTTTTCACAAATATTGACCTGCTTGAAAACTATGGTAGTTCTCTTTTTTTATAGTCCAAAATTTGCTGTAGCTTTGGAGATTCGAGAGTTGTAATGTTTGCATGATCTTTAATTGTTGTAAAGTTAAATGAGCCCTTTTGGTCATAACTCATGAGATTAGGTCAAGAAGAAAAACAT
The DNA here is from genome assembly GCF_016545825.1 of Eucalyptus grandis. Taxonomy (NCBI): domain Eukaryota; kingdom Viridiplantae; phylum Streptophyta; class Magnoliopsida; order Myrtales; family Myrtaceae; genus Eucalyptus; species Eucalyptus grandis. The sequence goes on from NC_052620.1 coordinate 16,951,778, forward strand.
TAACGACCTGGTCTTCTATCCTTGTGAAGGGAGGAGTTACAGAAGGAACAAAAAGGAGAAACATTCCTCTTTGCTACAACACCTGTTCTGGGGTTCTGAAGAGAACTTCTCAAAGCCACTAGACAGGGAATGTTGGTAGATATTAGAAACCTCATTTCACCATAAAGTGGAACATATCCTTCTACCGTGTTGGCACTTCATTGCTTCTCTTAGAATTCCAAGCTTCTTAATCATCCGTCCTTATCTACTATCAATATTCAGAATTCTCATGCAAACCTCAGAGCCTCCTGGGTAAATTTTTTGCTTGACTTGATTCCAAGCTTCTATCTGGAATGTTGTTGATGCTACCTAATTCGAGCTATTTTTGACCCTATTCTGAGTTTAAAAAGGTCGTGCACTATTTTTTATCAGCTCATGAAACCTCATTTTGTTCTGATATGCATCATACTGCATTTCCTTTCTAAAGCTACATTATTTTCTTGGGTCAAAAGAAGCTTCTTTCCTTGTGTTTGGTTTTAACTTGATGCACCAGATGGTTTGGTTGATAGGATTCTTACAAGACCCTCTCTGTTCTTAATCAGGACCTGGTGGACTTGCAGTCTGACTATTAACATGTTCTGCTCATGCACAAAATGATTCTGCCTTTGAAATCCACGCTAATTGCACAGTGGATTCAAATATGTTATTTCTGAAGATGGTTTTGAGCCTATGTTGCTTGACGATTTTACCTTTTCAATATCGGTCAGATCCAAATGTGGGCAATGCTTGGACTGTAGGCATAGCAGCTTGTAGTTGTCTTGATTTCTGGAAGTGAACTGGTCCGTTCACCTCCAAAGTGAGGTTCTTTAGGGGTGATTGGTTTTAGTTGATAGGTTCCCTGTTAGTACCAATTCTTAATTTCTTTTAACTTGAAAGTTACCATTTTTGCCATGGAACCAACTCTGGAGCCTATCTTGTTTTTTGGTTCAACTACAGAGTTTACTCGAGAACCAATTTTCTTTTGCTCTTTCTTTTGGTTTCATTTTTTACCGCTAAATAATGAGTAAAAGAAAAGTTCAAAGTAACAGACCAACAAAGGTGAGCAGGGAGCCTGAGTCAGGGAGAAAGAGGGGAGGGAGAGAGAGAGAGTTGTTAAGTGTCTTAAGTAGAGTTGGAGAGAACAAATTGAGAGCTAGAGAAAAAGGTGCCACGAGAAAAACTAAGTTTTGGGCTTTATGAAACCGGTTTCAAATTCGGTCAGCTTGGTCCAATTCTTGAGTGGTTCTTCGCTCAAATTCAGGAACTAGACTTGGAACTTGATCGGTTTTCCAGGTGGTCCAGTTCTTGAGTAGATTGGTCCAATTGCATAACCTTAATGTTCTGTTTTTTTATCGCTTATCTCTTGTCCTGTTTTGTCTTAGCATGTTTTGTCTTAGCAAAACAAATGTTATGTGCTAAGTGAATTTGTTTTACAACAAAGTACGTGGAATTGGAATGGCTGCCCCTTGCAGCCCCTAGAAATTTGCTCATTTAAACCAGAAGCCTTCCTTCTTAATTTCCTTATCTGGCTTGGTGAGATAAGAAACTAATGAAAAGGAATAGAACAGCCGAAAAAAAGGGGATCGGCTACGAAGGAACGTAAAGTTTACTTGCGATTGTGTGACCTATCAATGCAAGTCTTTACTACTTGAGCTGGGAAAGAAGGGAGGCAATGGCCCGTTGGTCATCTATCCATATCCACTAAAGTGGCATTTGGAAGGTCAAATATCTATATATTCATAGTGTATCCCCAATCTCAAATATGGACTTATATGACTTACCTAAATTGACCCACGAATTTGGGCTCTCTCTCTCTCTCTCAATTTGAGTCGAAATTTTTATAAATATATAGATTTGTGACATGTGAATTAACATATGGGTTATCATCTTTTTTATAATCTATAAATTAAATTTGAGTGGGAAATCAAAAGAGTATTTTTTTTTCCTTATTTTTACTTTTGATCAATGCCGAACGAGTAGGCCCCAAGTTAAGCATATCCAAGTGGCCCAGTCCACAGAATACCACATGATCATCCAAGGTTTTTTTTTTTTCTTAAAACATTTAAGAAAAAAAAAAAAACCTTGGATGATCATGTGGTATTCTGTGGACTGGGCCACATGCTCATCCAAGATTGGCACTTGCAGTTGCAGGCCTAAAAGCGGGATCAGACCTGAGGAGATAAAGGGCTGGCGGTTGACGCTTTGCTGCCGCCATTAATGGAAACACAGATCATGCGGCTCTTTTTGACTAGGTATTAATTAGGAGGATAAAAATAAATAAATGTTATAGCCACGGTAGGTAATAAACACAGCTCAGCACTTGCAGGCCTAGAATACATTTATTTTACGAAAATTAATGATTTAAAATTTTCATAAAAATAATCTTGCTTACAATATTGAATCAATAAAATATACTTTAATAAAAAAAATTCCATTGACTAATTATAGGCAAACAAATGATCATTCTTAGAAAAATATTTTTCAAATTATTCATTTTTCATGAAATAAACAAAGGTTAAAAAAATAATTGTCTTGTTATCTAATCCATCATCAGTTTAAATATTATATGGGTATGAGTATGACTATAAGAAGCAAAATAGTTACCAAGAGAACCAAACATATGTACATTCTAATGTTGTAATTACACTTGTGAAATTTAAATAGGAAAATAGGGTAATATCAAGAAAATTCTAAATTTGTATACATATGACAAATTCATTCAAAATTATTTTTTATCACAAAAAATCCTAAATTAGCATATTTATAATAAATTTACTCTCTATTAGTTTCCATTAAACTTTACCGTCAAATTATTGAACCGAATGACATGTCGCAATTGACAAGTGTACTAATTTAGGATTTTACTCTTCATTTATGACAGTTATATCGATTTGTGATTTTTCATGGTATTAATCTAATTTAACTTAAACTAATAGAGGTAAATTTGTCAAAAATGTACTAGTATGGGGTTTTTGATAATAAAAATTTTAGTTTTTGATAAATTTATCACGATATTCCAGTTTGAGATTTTTAGTGGTAAAAAAATTAGTTTTGAAGTAAGTTTGTCATAAGTGTATTAGTAATTGATCCTAAACAATAAAATAAATCGAAGGGTTGGGGATCATAATCACCAGGAGGATCTGACCATATCTCTTATACGCCAAAGTGAGACTTCAAAATATCATTCTTAGTCTTGTCGCAAGTAATAAGAAAGCGACCAGTCATAACTAACATCGATTTAAAAAACTATGAAGCAAAAAAGAAATGAAAATAAAAAAGGTTTCGCCATTAGCCAGTCTGTCTAATTTTGCCTTCGCTATACGTAAACACATAACGCAAATTCGAGAATCTGATTCTGGGCCACTTAATCATGCTATCTGGAAGAAAGCCCATTTAATTAGGTAATAATTATGATTCAAAAATGAGTAGAAAAAGAATAATCACAGTCGTACAGAATATTGGAAAATCAAACATAACGCCAATTTCGCCAGCATCATGATGGTTTTATGGAGCGGGGCTCTTGAAAGCGAGGAATCATCCACCAATCATGCACGTAATTTGTGAGGCAAAAGGGGTGAAGCATCTTTTGCCTTTAGTGCGCAAAGGGAGGAAAAAGGAGCAGTCGATGGAACGAAGGATTATCATGAAAAGCAGTCAAAGAGATTCATCTGTCTTTGAATTCAAAAATTGAAAGTAAAGAGAATGATGAATCTCTATATTGAAGTCGGGTGTCCACTTTAATCAAGTATGGAAATCTATAATGTTTATGCCAAATGTGTGAGGAACTGGTACGTGAAATTCGACTAGTAGAGGCTGGGCAAGAACCGACTTTAAAGCCATCAAAAGCTTAGACTGATAATGTGATTGACATCTATTCCATAAGATACTTGAACAGGATGAAAACTCGATGTTGCTTTGAACCCAACAGTACTTCTGGACATGGCATGATGAGATGTAGTGAATCTGAATGTTATAAAAAATGCATTAGTAATGACTTAATTAATCAATTACAATAGGGATTCGGGTATGAAAATTTGTGCTTTTCTTGGGTTGGACTAATTGAGAATAAACAAAGTTTCACTTTATAATCAGCTTGAGTTAGGAGACTAGAGCTGGACAAATTATGCCACACACTTTGCCAGGAGTACCATGTTTCTTGATGCAAAATCAAGCTTAGCTTGCATGGGCTGTGAATTCCAAACCGCCCCTTCGTTTCTTTTTGTCTTGGAGTTCCAATAATTAATAACATCTTCATTGGACCAACAAACGGCTCCATTATTAGACTTGTCTATAGAGGCAAGAACAGCAAAGCTTCCATTATTACATAATTTACATCCCAATTTACCAAATCCAAAAGCGGACAATTTTTCCATCTAAGGGAACATAATATATGCTTCATACCTAGGTCGCATGCTGGTATACAAAGACAAAATGAAAAAAAAGAGTAAGGCCGAACCAATACCGGCTCTACCTAGCCTACAACATGGTAACAGGATATTCAAGAAGGACTAACGCCATTAAAAAGTTCCTAACTAGCAACCTATGACCATATTTATTTCAAATTAATTTTGTTATTTACTTCTCACATAAAATCTTGAATTGATAAATGTATTATAAATGTATTGCTGACTGATATTAGGAAAATAAGATCAATTATGGTCATAGGTTGATTTTTTTGTGAGGCGAAAATTAATTTGAGGTGGAGGTGTTATACCAATTTGAAATTTTTAACGGTTTTTAACTCTGTCCAGTCACAATGAAATTTTAAAAATAAGAAGTCTGCATTGGGAATCAAACACGGAAGACGAACTAAATTAGCAAATCACCTATCCCAACCAAAAAAGAAAATAATAAGGGAGAAAATAATTAAATATTAGGCGAAACTGATTTCTAGAAGGGAGCAAACCTTAGTTTAATCAACAACCAATATCGACAAATACACTCTCCCCAAGAGCTCTGTCCCAACAAAGATACTTCCCTGCTTCTTTTCGTTATTATTATTTTTTTTTACCTATTTGTACTGTTCTATCTTTTTCATTTTTTTGTTGTTGCTTTATCTCGCTCCCTCGCCGCCGCCGTCGCCGCCGCCGCCGTCGTCTCCGCCCGCCGGGTAATCGAACGGGATGGGCTTCACGACGGCGGAGTCCATCAGATCCGGGCGGACGTACCCGTACCGGCGGAGGACCTGGTTGTCGGCGAAGTTCAGCGCCTTCACCATCCCGTTCCAGCACGACTCGCCGGAGTACATCTGGTTGTGGTTCCCGCTGCACGGCTGGCACCCGGTGAAGTGGGTCACGAACGGCCTCTTCCGCGCCGCGCCCGCCTCCGCCTCCGCCTCCGCCCGCCGCGCCGCGTAGTATCTGCTCGCCTTCTCCGCGTGCCTCCGCCGCAGCGCCGGGGGCCTTGCCGGTCCATGTCTTCGTACTCGCGGGTGATGTTAGGCAACGTGCCCACGATCCCCTCCCAGTATCCCTCGAAGTAGTACTCGTTCTCGACGTAGATCTTGTCGCCGTACCGATCCTTCTGCGTTAACAGCAAGTAGATCAGAGCCGACTGGTCGTCGGAGTCCGGGAATAACTTGTCGGCGAAGGTGGAGCGGAGGACGTGGCCCCACCGCTCGTACTCCGGGCTCTGCGGGCCCATTCCGGCCCACACGTCCATGAAGTCCATCGACCACTGGCAGTTCCGGATGAGGAACACGCCGGCGTTGATGCTCGTCCAGCTCTTCTTCTCGTAGATCAGGTTTGTCCAACCGTGGACGACGAGGTTGTGGCCCTTGTACCGCTCAAGCGGGAGCTCGAAGTCCATGTCGGTGAAGAGGGCATCGGAGTCGATCCACCAGATCCACTCGGCCTCCGGGTGGGCGAGCATGGCGGCGCGGACGACGGGGTACTTGGCCCAGAAGGAGAACATCTGGGGCTGCAGGAGGACGTTGTTGTAGAAGACGTCGCAGCCGTGGAGGCGGCAGTAGTCGACCTTGTTCTTGAAGAAGCGGAGGAGGAGGTGGTCGCCGATCTTGTTCTTGCACGGCGACGGCTGCGACCCCGTCACCAGCACGACCCGCTCGCGGCCTCCCTCGCCGGAGGCCAGCGACGGGTGCTGCCGCAGCCACTCCCGCCGCTTCTCGTCCCAGCCCCGCATCGGCCTCTCCATCGAGTAGCTCAGCTCGGGGTCGTCGTAGAAGTTGTCGCTCTCCTCCGAGTCGCGCGGCGGCGCGGCGGCGGCGGCGGCGCATTCCGGCGGGGCCTCGGCGGCGGCGGAGGAGGAGGAGGCGGCTAGGGTCTGCGAGGCACTCGGTGGGTAGGCGAAGGAGGAGAAGGACCAGACGAGGAGGAGGGCCATGAGGACGCCGCCGAGGAAGAGGCAGGCGTCGCTGAAGCAGAGGGAGGCCCTGTTGCGGAGGAGGGCGTGCTTAGCCATCGTCGAGGCCTCGGGAGACACCATTCTTGACCCACTAATCACGCCTCGGCCTTCGACTGGGGTCGCATTTAAGCTCCTGCTCTGTCGGGTCTTGCTCGGGGTCGGGGGTACTGGACCGTGACTATGCCGTCGTCTTGCGCAGAGGGGCCGCCATGTGTAAAAGGCTCGAGCTTTTGGCGTGATGTTAATGGTGGGGGTGACTGGAGAGACGGGAATTGAATGGGGGAAATTGGCCTGGGGTGCTTGCGTTGATGGAGGCGGAAGTCAATTAAGGAAGCAAATCGCGGTCGATTTTGCTTCCTTCTTGATAAGGAGTTTCCGGAGGAAGGAGACAAGCCCGGCTTTTGAATGTTTTCTGAAAGAGAGTGGAACGGGAAAGCGTCGGTTCGGTGCGCCGGTTCGTCTAAACTGCGCCTGGTGGTGGCTTTTCCGCTTTTGCGGGCTAGCAGGCGTGACTGGGGAGAGATAATCGCTCCCCCCCAGGAACACATGAGCCCAGTAGATCTACCGTTCATCGTGCGAGCTTCCTCATTGGGCCCACTTCATCCAGCGGTCCTCCTTAACTGGGCTCATGTAGACGGGTCCGCGCGGAAGGATTGCTGGAGAGAGCATATGATGGGACCCAACAGACATGCGTTTGTGTGCTGGTGAGGTTGGATAGATTTTTTGGTCGTTACACGTGGAAGATCAACCGACACGGCACCGTTTTGGGGGAGGGACGGAGGGATGATTTTTGCTAACTTGCGGGTGCTTTTAACATCTTTTTCGGAGCCGCCCGCAAAATTCCCGTGGTTTGTCGGGTCTCCGAGTTTTTTACTTCGGCCGAGACTCCACTAATTACGGTGGACCAAGCGGAGACTGACTTTGATGAGATTAGCCCTTCTTGTCCGTCTTTTTTTTTTGTTCAGATGATGAGATGAGTTCAATGTTAAGCTTTTAGAAACTTAAATATGTCAACCATTTTTAAAAAATAAAAAAAAAATCCCATTCCTATGAATTTTCTAATTTGAATAGATTTTTTTTAAAAAGAATTTTTGTTCAAATAAATTATAATATAGATATAATTAATAGAATTCTATTATTCATTAAACTTTAGAGCCAAGCTAATGGAGAAATTAACTAGAAAGTCCTTAACCTATTGTGTTTATGTTAATTTAATTCCAAACTTTGTCAATTTTACCAATTTAATCTTAAACATATTCATACTTTGTCAAAGAAGTCTATCTGATCAATTTTGATAGAAAATTATTGACGTAGATGTTGGCATTATACATGGCATAATCGACGTTGATGTGGATAATTGTTTCCTCTCTTCCCCTCCCCAATTGTGGCCACATAGATTTGCTACTCACCATCTACTACATGGTCACCCAGCCATTGCCACCACAAGGCCTCGCCATTATGCCTCCATTTGTCGTCAAAACCAGCCCCTTGCTTGCTTGAGTCATCACCATGCCCAAAGGGTGCTCACTCACGTAGGAGAGGCTAGACGAGCCTTGCCCTCACCTAGGTGACAACTAAGGAGGCTAACCCTCCCTTATGGTAGGCATGGTGATCGTCGCCAGGCAAGGCCAACCCTCCCTAGCAAAAAGAAAGCAAAAAAAGAAAAAAGAAGAAAATTTCAGAATTTTTTTAAAAAAAAGTATAAAAATTATCAACACTAAGCCAACTATGTCACATAGGATAGTTTACGTCCATGTTAATGATTTTCAATCAAAATTGATCGGGTGGACTTCATTGACACATTAGTAAAAGGTTTATGACTCAATTAGTCAAATTCAAAGACTTATGATTGAATTAGTACAAGTGTAATAGATTTAGAATTTTCTTGGTAATTTCCCCACAAATAACTGTTAAAGCTTTTTCTCATTATGAGTTTTTAAAATGAGTTTTTTTTTTTTTTTTTTTAAAGAGACTTGTGGGTTTTATTTATAAGATAGTGCTTGTGGGTTTTATTTTTTTTGCGTAATATGATATCTAGAATTTTTTATGATCGACAATAATATGTAAGATATAAAATTAAGTAGTTTAGAATTTTGGATGACACTTATGGAATCTCTAATGGGTCATTAATTTTTGAGGTACAGAAGATGCAAATGAAGATTTTTGTAACTGTAATCATTTGAAGTCCAATACATTAAGATTAAATTGATAGATATTAACATGTATGTTGATAATGTAAAGTGTCAATAGTTGACTTACCACCATAGTATACACAAACGGAGATTGATACGCTTTGAAATATGTATTGGATGGTTTTCAAGTTTTAAAATTTTCTGAGTTTAGATTTTTCTAACATTCATTATGTTTCACTAATGATTTAGTGGATTCAAAATATTTTTCTGATTTACTAATGTTTAGAATGAACATTGATTTCCTTGTTTATATACTAATTTACTAGGTTTTTTGATAACTTATCAAAATATCTATTTTGAAAACCATATAATGAGCCATTTGTCACTTTCTAATTTGGACACTTCCCACTCAATTTCAACCAAGTGTTTTTAGCTTCAAGCCATCATCACTTTTAACATTGGTTGTTCATTCTTATCTCTTGCTAAGTCTTGGTTTCTAAGTTCATCTACCTTGGTCATACCATTGGATGTAGTCATATGGTCATGCGACTTGTAACTTTTCTACTTAAACATCTATTTAACTCATTAATGCCCTTGCTAACTTTGAGTCCTCATTTATGCATCTTCTTTTGGCTACTCACACTAAGCCACTTGTAGCTTTTGGGTTTGAACACCTATTGTGATAATTTGACTTGTATTGATGAGTGAAAATGACTTTAACTCATTTATGCATCTTCTTACATGCATAAGATGTGTTTGGTTGATTTTCCATGAAGTTTGGTAGCATGCTAGATGTGAAATGTGTGAAAATGATGAAACTGGACTTGAAAATATTATTTACGTAATTATATCCACTTGTTGGTCATATTCACTTACCTCTTATATACAATTGTTAGTTATACTCACTTATTGCTTATACCCATTTGCCGATTATATCCACTTACCAAGTATACCTACTTGTCGATCATATCCACTAGTCAAGTATGCTCACTTGCCGAATATGCCCTCTTGCTCAATGTACTCACTTCCCAAAGCCTCACCGGAGGCTCGTTGGCCACTGCACAGTCCAAGGAGGAAGAAGAAAAGAAAAGGAAAAAAAAAAAAGAAAAAAAATTAATAAAATTTCAAAAAATAATAAAAAATTATAAAAAATTGCCACGTTAGCGTTTGGCCACCAACCGACGTCTACGTCAGCGTCGGCTAGCCAAAATTGACCGGATGGACTAAATTTGTACCAATATTAAAAGGTTTAGGACTAAATTGATCCAATTGAAAAGTTTATGATTGAATTGGTATCAATGTAATGAGTTTATGACTTTTTTGGTACTTTTCCCAAACTTGGGCGCTGTATCATGTAGTGCATCATCATGATTTTGGTGGTTAACAAGAGTCAATCTAGCTTTTGGAAAATGCTAGTACATTCTAAGATTGATTTACAAAATTAATATCTTAAATGATGTGATGATACTCTTACTTGATGTTGAATATGACTTACTTATTTAAATATCGACATCCAATCTTCACATACTAAGAATATCAATTGGTTTTTGGCAAATTGAGACTCGCTTCTAAAATCATATAATAAATTATTTGACATTTTTATTGAGTACTTAAAATCCTATTGTATGATGGCCAATTTAGTATGAAACATTTCAATTGTATCAATTTAGTCCTAAACCTTTTTGACGATTTGCAAGTGTAGTCCTTCCAGTCAATTTTGATAAAAAATCATTGACGTGAATGTCGACCGGCGTAATGTGGATGATTTTTGGATTTTTTTTTTTTTAAAATTGTTCCTTTTTTTCCTTTTACTTATTTCTCTTTTTCCCTTTTTTTTTTCACTAGTGGCTCGTCTCAAGCAATGGTTGGCCCTCGCCCTCGCCAAAGACCTGCCACTAGCAAAAAGAAAAGGATGATGCAATTATAAAATGTAGAATCTATCTTTCAAACAAAGTTATGGGGCGACATTTGCCTTCTTTTCCCGCTCCTAGCTCTAGGAATCAGCAATCAATAGAGCAAGGTTCCTTGGCCAGAAAGAAAAGAAAAAATTTAGAAAATTAAAAAATTCCAAAAATTGTACATGTTGGCGCATGTCATGCAACGCAAGTCAACCGACTTCTATTAGCGATTTCCAGCCAAAATTATTTGGAATGACTAAATTGACAAATTGTTAATAGGTTTAGGACTAGATTAGCAAAATTTGGAAAAAAAAAAAAAAAAAACACAATTGGAAGGTTCAAGACTTTTTTAGATAAATGTCCCTCAATTTGTGGTTATGGAAAATTGAGACTAATATAAAATGTTATACAAAATTATTTGACATTCTTATTGAGTGCTTTATATGGTCAATATATTTAAATGTCAACTTATGTAATTTGCTACGTCAACTAACATATCAACATCCAATCTCCACGTAATTGAGTATATCGATTGATTACAGCATATTGAGACTAATTTATCTAAATGATTGTCAACTTGAGCAATTTGCCACATCAACTAACAGATCAATTTTTTGGATTATTCTCATCTTATCTAGTGTTAATTCCATTCCTATAAAGGAGACACACTCAAATGGTACTCACGTTAAGTATGAGAGCGCTGGAACTTAATTTTTCTTCTTTTCTGACGCGTACATTCTCCGTTTTTTTTCTTTGTTCCAAGTCCCCTCGTGCAACGGAATGTGAGAATTGGTGAACTCGTAAGCATGTGGAGACCCATTAGGTTCGTTGAGAATAACTTATCATCCGAAAACATTTTCTGATCAATGGCATAGGGGTCCATGTTATTTATGTGGAATATTAGGAAAGTGAATTCGGAAGAGTTTTTTAAATTAAAGACCTTCACCCATTAGGTTCGTTGAGAATAACTTATGATCCGAAAACATTTTTTTCCGTAATATTAGGAAAGAAATTGACACTTCCCTGCTTTTAAGTTATATAATATTTATTATATTTAATTTATATTTTTTTCTTTTCTCTATTTTTTTCACTCTCCCTCTACTGGTCGTTGGGCCTCAACGATGACCAACAACTTGCCATGGATGTGGCTAGCAAGGCTTGACCTTGCTAGATCTCGGCAAGGTCGAGCCTTGCTTATGGCTTGTCGCTAATCATTGTTGAGGCTTGATGACCAATAGAGGAAGATGGGAAAAGGAAAAAAGAAAAAAAGAAAAAAGATTTAAAAATTCAATTTTTTTTTTTTTTTGCTTGAAATAAAGTCCTAAGATTGAAATTATATTCGAATGAAATCCAAACACTGTAAAATGTTTTTTTTTTTTTTTTCAAATATCACCTAACAAAAAAAAAACTATCTAACCACCGCCTTGGTGCCCGCGATGTTTGGGCTCTCTCTCCCTCACGAAGGGGAGGAGTTCGAATCCCTTCACGGTTGCTATACCCGTTAAACGGGTGGGTCGGGTCGGGTTTGGGTCGGGTCATAAATGGTCCGACCCAAATCGACCCATTAACCCATTTATGACCCGTTTATTACAATGTAAAATTTTTGACCCATACCCGACCCAATCCATACCCAACCCAAACCCGACCCATTTAACTAAACTTAATTTATTATAGATATATATTTAAAAAAATGGTATTGCTAAAATAATTTTATACAACACAAATTTAATGGACAATTTTTATAATTTTTAAAATAATTATTTTTAAAAATCGAATTTTAATTATTTCTTTTTTTAAAATAAATTATTTTTTTAAATATAATTTTTCTTTGTCCTTTTTATTTTTCTTCTCCTTCTTTGGCCGGTCACCGACCACGACGACGGCTGGTGGTCGGACCCACGGAGTGCACTGCGTTGAGGAGAAGTTACTGACCATCAAAATGAAATGGTCATCAAAATGATTTAAAATCAGGAGACCTTCCCCAGACAATAACAGAGCTTCATTTAGACATTTCTGCAAACACACGGAGTGCACTGCGTTTAGGAGAAGTTACTGACCATTCTAAGGCCAGAACTCAGATCTAGACTTGTGACGCCGAAGAAGTCAACTCAGTTGGACATGGAACCCTCAAGAACCGGAGAAACCAAGCCCGGCTTGTCCTTTAAACGGAACAAGGTAGAGCTGAAGGGGCTCGTGTGGGTGACCGTTCAACGAGGAAGTCCCTACCCGGCTATGAGACGACGACTAGAGGGCGAGTTCGAGGTGAACCGCGACTCTGGCTAGCTCCAAGCCAAGATCCTTGGGAAAGAGCGACTCAAACTAAACAACCAAAGAGCACTCGCGAGATGCGGGCAACGACTTAACGGAGATACGACACCCAAAACGCCAAGAGCCCCTTCCGAGATAGTGACAGTGGAAATAGAAGACCAGGTTCATTCCATACACGAAAACGGGATGAACCGTGATCTCACCTCCTTCGACCCCGTCAAGCCCCGAGATCATCGGAAGACCGCACTGACGACGACGATGATGACGACGACCAGCGATTCCTTTAAAGAGCAACCAACCAACGATTCCTTCTCCTCGAGGACGACGCCCCCGTCCTCTCTGCTGGTCGCCTCCCCGACCAAAATTCTCACTTGACAATTGCTGCCGCAGCTGCTGCAACTTTGTCTCTACTGTACAAGCATCCTTCCTCGCTCGTCTCCGCGAGCGTGAAGAAAAAATGGGGAAAGAAAGAAAAGGGGTAGTCAGGCGTAGAGAATCGAGGTCGCAAGACGTGGGTTAATCAGATGAACCCATCTTCAGACTTTAATGGGTTTGTAAATGGGTCTTAAATGGGTACCCATTTAAGACCCATTTATTTTAGTTCTTTTATTTTTAAAACCCATCAGGGTGTCTTAAGAAATGAGGCCGGCCCATTAACGACCCATTTATGCTTAAATGGGTCCATAAATGGTTGCATAACCCATTTAACACCTCTAACGGTTGCTTGGGGTCTTAAAGTGGGGCCGGGATTGAAATGATATTCCAAATGAAATCCAAACACCGTAAATGTTTTTTTCAAATATCACCAAAAAAAAAAAAAAAAGAAAACTATCTATTTTTTAAAAATAATTTGTCAAGAAGTATTTTTATTTATCATGAAAATTTTCCCCAAACAAATGCACCCTGAGGTCATGACTACTTTAAGTACTTAGCTAACATTGATTCTAGGTCATTCCATCATCGTGTGTTTGTACTTTCCTATTAAATATAATAAGATAGCTGCTGCGCCCAAGTGCAACGTGTAAAGCATGACCATAATATGGTGAATCTGGGCCTAATCATAAGGGGGGTCATAGTTAAAGGGAGACATAGAAAAATTAAGGGGATTACACATTGAACAAATGGCGATAGTTGAATCGCCACATCAACGATTTTGATTGAAAATTGACTAAAAAAATTATATTAAAATTTCATGCAAAAGTTTAGAACTAAATTAACATAAAAAGAAAAGTTTAGTATTAAATTGTCATTCTTACAATAAATTTATGACCGATTGACTAATTTTTCATTGATAATGCTTCCACATTAATCATGAGTCTTGTGACCCAATCTGCCTGTGCAATAAACTAAAACTTCCTGTGGCCCATAAAACATCAAACAAAAAAAAAGCTTCTTCAATGCGTGCAAATCATTCCTCTGCTAATGAAGTTTGTCAATGTTTATGCGCAACGAAATGCAAAAAGTGTGACCATCCTTGCGTTTTTGAGTAGGCAAGTGATCACAAACCGCACGGGGGATGGAGATTCTTTGCTCCCTCATGTCTTTTGGTCCCATCACTAATGAGCGTCCTGTACATATATCTTTATTTAATTTTAGTTTTACGTGTAACGTATGTATTTCATGCTTCTTTTTTTTGTCACACTAGGAAAACTCACCATTAATTGTTTGGCATGGCATTTCCATGTCAGTAATAAATCAACATCAGCAAGATGACATGTAAAATTATATCCAAAAATAAATCATTCTTTGATAAAAAAAATTAGGGAAATTAGGAATTATTCATGTCGATTTTTGGATGTAGGGCTTATGAAGGCAAATTTAAGACTAGAGTTAAAGTTGGTATTTTCTTTAGAAAAAAATAGTTCAGGTAGATATAGAATTGAACCTTATGTTGGGGCATTTTCTTTTTTAGAAAAAGTAAGTTTGGGCTAGACTTATGGTGCATTTGGTCGTCACATCATCATTTACTGAAACTTCCGCTTTTGTGTATAATGGCATAGCTACTGCACCCACATGTAACATGCAAAGCATGACCATAATATAGTGATTCTCGGCCTAATCACAAGTGGGGTCATTATCAACAGAAGAAATAGAAAAATTAGGAGAAAATTGCACGACAAGTCTTAAATCTTCTGTATGAAATGTTGTTGAGTCTTAAACATTTCATTTGGTTCAAACAAGTCCTAACCTTTAATTAAAAAGTATAATTAAGTTATAAACTTTTTAATTAGTTTAATTAAATTCAAAGCCTCCTAAAAAGGTGCATTCAAGTCATTTCGAAGAATAATACTTGAAATTGCCTACTATCACTTAAAAAGTGCTTACATGGAGTCTTTAAATTGCACTTTGTAAAGTACTATTAGGACTTCATTACATTTTTCGATAAAAGTTGAGAATTTAACTTAACAAATCGAATGAATTTAGGGCTCAATTGTATTTCATACACAAGATTTAAGAATTCTCGTGCAATTTTTCCAAAGATTAAAGAGAAAGATCTACCTACGAATTGGGGAAAATCTGCATCTCTATCTATATAAAACACTCCCAAAAGACGAACGGCATGTGAAGTCCAGCTTTCTGTGCACGTGGGATTGCTTTAGGAGTGGAGACCATATGGGCAATTAACATGAAAAGCATCAAAATTTAATTACATTCTCTGTCCTAATGTTTTGCTTACAATGGCAGGGGAAAAAAAAACAGAAAGAAGTGGCCAACCATGGAAAAAAATTATTATTTATTTCAAGCAAAAAACGGGGATCATGTTTGTTGATAAGACAAGAAAAGCTAAGTAGCAACAGGCACCACAGATGAGAAATGTCGCACCTTTCTTGTGCACTGATTAGTGGCCTACCAGTTACCATACGAAAAGTTTTACCTTTTGCAATTTGTCTAGCGCTAATCACTAACTTCGAATTATCATTCTGCTCTTTTAATATTTTTAAGTAAATTTTGTTCCTAGCTCTTTTCCATGTAGTTTCGATACCACGTCATGGCATGGTCAATTAGCAATTGAAACAGATGTGTGCATTTTAGGGTGGATAGGGTACTTGTCTACGACATAATCTATCATATAGACCTCAGTTCTAAGCTTTTAAAACCCGAACTTACCCTATAAATTCTTAGAATCACCATGTTTGCAGGATATCCTTTATTAACCAAAAAGGGCCACGATTTTAAGTATCAACACAGTCAACATTCAATACAAGTGTATTGTAAGTGCATGTTCATGTCAGGTAGTAATAATACGTAGACAAAATAACACCTTATGTTTAATACAGAATAGGAATCCGCTTCTTCCTAACATTTTACACATTTAATCGTGGTTCGCAAGGAAAGGATACTTATAAAAGTTAAGTATACATATTTTCTTTGAAAATCATAAAGATGATACCATGTACTTTCTTTATGTATAGGATGGTACTGAAATTTTGGAAAAGGTAGATCATGTATCCTGGTATCAGGCACCATAGGTTTCTCTAAGCTTGAACCCATACCCTAAGATAATCCGGAAATTGATTTTGGAAGAGAAATAAATTTTTCTATTTCTATTTTTTAGATGAGTTTTTAGACAAAAATATATGTTTGATAATGACATAAAATTTACTCTAAAAATAAAAATTCATTTGATAAGAAATTCATTTGGATGGTGGTGACCGGTGGCAACTGATGGATGATCGGTTTAAAGGATGGACAACTGGTTTATACAACAAAGATAAGAATAATTTTTATTTCTCATTTTTGTTCTATAAATAGAAAAGTAGAAAATTTTTACTTATGATTTATATTTCAAACCTATTTCGTAACAAAAATATATTTCATAAATAGAAAAATAGAATAATTTTATCAAACAAATTTTTATTCCAAAAATAAGTCTGAAATAGAAAAATTGTTTCTAGAACAGAAATTATAATTTGTCATACACCCTCTTAATTGCTGCATTGATTTCATTTTTCCTTCTTGTTCAAAAGGATGATCTCACCTGTTGCAATTGCAACCACAACTCCGTGATTTCTCATTGACAAGATTTCACTCGATATCCTATTTTTATACCGGTTCTGCAATTTTCTTTGGCACAGCATTGTGTTTTTATTTGAATCACACTTCCTTGGGTTCTCACACTGCTTCAATTCCCTAGTACATATTTGGTAATTTCATCGAGGAAATGGGCAAACGAAGATAAAGAAGAGATATATTAAAAGAAAAGACATTTGCAATATTTTTTTTTTCATTTTTGTCGTTGATAACCACTAGAGGCAAATGACGTCGAGAAAATCGGAAATACTTAATGATGACCGAAAATACCCTTTTCTTCTTCACGATCGAAATAAAAATGTAGATAAATAATGGAAAATCACAATGATAGGAGCATTTTAGTCTCAGAGGAAATGAAAGACGGGCCAAGATGGAGTTAGATTTGCATGTGAATGTCGAACATGTTTGTAACTCATTTATAATAATTTTTCCAATTAGATATTAAGGGAACATAATTAGTCGAAAGGAAATGTATTTAATTTGACGTTTTACTCCAGTCAAACTCTCCTTTCCTAATTTGCCTATTTCATTTCGCACAAATTAGTTCTTCCCTAATCTTTTTGTGTAGAAATGATATGTTTAAATTTCTTTAGTTCTTCCCTGTTTCATGATTTATTATTTCCCAAAAAGTAACCCTCCTTAATCGATCTCTATCTCTAGCTTTTCGAATGCTTTCTAGATATATGTTACAAGTTCAACTAGTAAAAAAGTTATATATTAGTACACATGAAGCAAAAATTATTACCTTAGCCTCTTCTCTTGTGGACTTTTCTCCTACTACTCTTGCTGGTTGATCTTCTCGTAACTTCATTTCGTCTCGATTGGAAGATCGTAAATTGTCCTCAGGTCTTTCTCCACCCTAAAGCACCGGTCCGGCCGCGTAATTCAATTTTGGCGTCCGCCTCTGACTTTTATCATCTCTTGGGACTTCCTCTTCGGTGATGTTATCTCTTATAATCCATGTCAATAGGAAAAATTATTCAAAAAATCCTAAACTTATAGCATGATAGCCAATTTTGTTATATACTTTCCAATTATGTCAATTTAATTTTAAACATTTTGATAATTTACTAAATCAGTCATAAACCTTTTAATTATGCTAATTTAATTATAATTTTTTTTTGTAAATTTATCAATTTAGTCATAACCCTTTAAACGAATTACTAATGTAATCTTTCAAATTAGTTTTTCCTAGAAATCATTGACACAACGGTCTAATTAGTACCGATTGTCCTATGTGGTGTGACTAGTGTGATGTGGACTATTTTTATAATTTTTCAATTATTTTATTTTTATTTTTGTTCTTTTTTGGCTTAAGGTCCAACGACAAGGGCCACTAAGCCCTTTGTGGGCAAGGGTCATGGCCCTCACCGGATTTGGTGAGGGCTAGCGAGCCCTTACTGTGCTTGTTGAGGGTGTCACAAGCCCTCACAAGTCCTAGCAAAGGTGAGCGAGGGTCATGATGCCCTGACCAGCCACAACGAGGGCTTGTGAGCCCTTGCTAGGTCAAGCGAGGGCTTCCCTTGTCGACTATGTCGACTAAGGGGGGTCACCCGCCCTTAACAAAAAAAAAAAAAAAAAAAAAAAAAAATAATAATTAATTAATAAAAAATATATTAAAAAATTATCAATATTAGCACCAATTACATCATTTGACATCCAGCATTGATTGGACCACCATGTTAACAATTTTTTAGCCAAAATTAATTAAAAGGACTACATTGGTAATTTGTCCAAATGTTTAGAAATATATTTACATAATTAAAAAGGTTTAGGGATTGAATCGGTAAATTGTTCAAATGTTTGTGATTTAATTAACATATTTAAAAATTTTAAATTTGAATTGGTCATTGTATAATAAGTCCAAAAATTTTGGACAATTTTCCATCGGGATTGATCGAGTGGCAGGATCATTTGTATGTTTTGGACTCAGGATCGATAAATGCAAATTCTATTGGTATTTTGGGGAACTCAAATTTCAGTGGTGGGCAATAAATTATCTCCTATACTTCGCTATTGCCTTAAGCGCATCTTGCGAATTGGGATTGGTGCCCCGGTAATTAGGGCCTTCTCAAACCCTCGATTCAGTCAACTACGAAAAGAGATGCTTTCAAGTGTGAAAAGCGGAAGGGAGTCACCCCCAACTGATTTTTATTAACCTAGGCTAGTGTGATTAAGGATGAACAATGAACGGTTTTAAGTTTCAGATTTCTTAAAGATTTCACGTGAAATTTGGAACATACTTGTAGGAACAAATTCTTTATTTTTTTGGAATTTGAAATCTACCCTACATACTTTAAAACCTAAAATTTACCTATCATTGGTTCCAAAGTCTAATAGGTTTCCTTTTTTTTTATTTTTAATTAACTTGTCATGGGTTGATCGTTCTTACATTCACCACCCGTGCGGCCTTAGGATTTCCCAAATCAATTTTACATGCACTCAGCTCACAATGATCGTTTGGAGAATAAAGGTTGATAGTGTATTAATAATTATAAACGAGATAGGACAACCGAGGAAGATGAGCCCGATTTACACAAGTGCGGGATTAATCTTAGCCATTAATCCCTTCCTCGATCTAATGGTGGGATTTGAATCCCCATAATCATTACATAGTCTGTAAATTAGGACACTCAGTAGGCCCCTAGGGCTTGGGGAAGTCCAAGGGTCGTTCGTCAGAGGAAACCGAAGGGTTGCCCACCCATGAAAGGCATGGTAACTCGAGGGTCATGGACTTGTTCTTGTATGGATCACAGCACATCGCTTGGAAGCTTTGGATCATGTTCGTCTATAATACGTAACTTAAAATCTAAATTTATGATTTTCATTTCATGGAAAACTTTTAGTAAAATGATTTGTTTTCCATTATCTAAATAGCTGAATGTCAGATTTTTTTTTCAAGAAATAATTTTCTTTCAAATAAATGGATGCTTAATTTAAAATATGAATTATTTCAAAGTTGCATGGATTATCGCCATATGATCAAGCATCGAAAATGAGGACTTTTTGTTTTTTTCAAGAAAGGCTCTTTTCCCCCCTTTTTGGTATGATACAAAAAGGATTTTAAATAGAGAAAGCATTACGAACTTCGATACATTGAACTTTGCTTGTGATGTAAAACACTGTTATATGATCAAGCATCGAAAATGAGGACTTTCTTGCTGAAAATGCTCCATAAATGCATCCGAACGTGCATTGAAACACTATTGATCTCTTCATTAACAAGTTAAGCGGTGACTTCTTTTAAAGCACGAGCTAAAGGAAGATATTGATAAAAGGACAGCCTAAAAAGGAGCGTGTACAAACCACCATCTCGCTCACGAGTCACGCTTCCCCGGTTTGGTACCCGACTCCCAATTTTCAATTCTCGGTTCGGTTCCTCGGGTACCAATGTTCGAACCAGGAACCGGCAGTTCCTAAAAAAATAGAACAGAGAACCAGATTAGGGTGCATTGATTGAACCATACTTGCCCCTAGGTGGAATACTTAGAATGCCTATGTAACGTTATAAAGAAATAAACAATCTAGATGAGACGTGCAAGGTGATTGGTCTTTTAAGTAATCAGAGGTTGAGGTCCATTGGCCGACTTAGTTAGGAAAATTAATTAGCATTTGACAAAGCCCTTTTGATTTTGATACCACAACTCTTTGATCAAACCTTAATTCTCGTTTATCATACATTTTCCCTTTGTTTGTTCCAATGAAGTCAAAAAATCAAATCTTGGCTGGCATGTAATCAGCGAAAGATTGCACCTTCTTTTATGTCGAAGTGACCCTAGTGGGTGTGACTATGTATCTCAAATGCACGATGTGGAATGCGACATGAGCGAAGGACACTTAATAATTGAATATGACCTGATCCAATGATATGCGGAATTTGAATATTACATGTGCAAATGACATGTGCAAATTGAAGGGCTTTATTAGTATAATAGTCCTTGAGGTATCGTGAGAGTAATCGGTCTATTATGAACCACCAATTATCAAAGAAGTGGGTCTCATGACAATTTATAATTATTTGTGATTCGATTTTTATGATCTAGAATAAATTGTTATTCTCACAGTACATTAAATATTGTCACATAATCATTTCTCCAAATTGAATTAAACATGTATGAGTGACAAAGATGGATATTTCACAAAACATGCCTTAATTGAATATGACACGTTTAAATTAACATGCGGTAATCAAATAACATATGTACGAATGACATGTAGTGATCGGATATAACATATATGAATGATATGCATACATCAAATTTTACTTGTATGAAGACATAGCGGAAATCGAATATGACATGTACAAATGACATGTGATGATTGAATATGTCATGTGCACATTATTGACATGTAGCAATTGAATATGATATGTACAAATGACATGCGGTAATCGAATATGAAATGCACAAATGACATATAATATGCAGATATTGATATGATGGCAAAATGGCATGCGAATCGAATATGTATGAAATGGGAGTAGAATATGATATTTATGAAATGTGTTATTACATGATAATTGAATAAAAATACGAGATTGTGTGGCAATTGCATTGACAAGTGCTGATGACATACGAGATGACGTGGCAATTGACCATAACATGTACAAACGACGACATACAAATTGAACGGGACAATGATGAAATGCATGCCTGATGATGTAAAAATGATATGTGAGATGATATTGCAATTGAATATGACATTCACGGAGGATACATGATGATGTGCAAATTGGACATTACATGTACAAAAGACATGAATGATGACAAAATGATTGTGTATGACATTTATAGATGCATTTACATTGACGTGGTGGTATGTATCAATGACATGTGAGATGATGTGGCAATTATTAATAATGACATGTTAAATGACATGGTCATTAAATACCATACATGATACAAAATATGAATATACGATGTATGACGTGAAATTTGAATGTGACGTGGCATGTTTATGTGTGACATGTGAGATGACTTTAATGCGATGCGTGAATGTAATTTTCGAAATTTGTATGGAGTCACTCTTTTGAAACTAACATTTGAATGATAAATTAATGATGATTCTCGTTCATGCACGGGCCCCCGTTCTTAAGCTCAAATCTCATGGCCAACTGTCCTTAACTTCCAACAGCATCGCCGCAATTCACCCATATACTTGAGTTCGATCCAATTCTCATAGCGTCCTAAGGGGTATAGCTTGAATAATAAGGGATTTCTAATTTGAATATTAATACAAGCAGAGTAATGGAGTACAAAGCATTGGACAAAGCGAAACAACTTTTGGTACCGCGACATCGTACAACAGTGAAGAATTTTTAGCCGTTATAAAATTTCTCACGCTATTTGGACATCATGACTACTTATTGAAAGGATATTTAAGGATTAGAATGACCTATCTTGGAGCCTCTGACAAATTTTTAACACCGAGACGAATGGAACTACCAAGATTTTGAGAAGACAGAGTTAGTGTCGTTGTAAAGAGAAAAAGTACCCAAAAAAGAACGTCTTAAATATGCTACATTAGTATCAATTTTGGATTGAACCTTTCAATTGAATTAATTTATTCGTAAATCTTTTTACATCGGTACTAATTCAATCCATCCGGCTAATTTAGACTAAAAATTTTAACATGAAAATCAATTATTTAATGTGGTACAACCGATGTTGACATTAACATTTTTATAATTTTTTGCTTTTTTCCTTTCCTTTTTTTTTTCCCTTCTTTTTACCGATTGTCAACAAGGGTTGGCCTTACTTACCTGAGCAAGGGTCAGCCTCACCACCCTCACTTGGGTGACACCTTGCCTTGTTAGATCCGGAGAGGCCTGGTGAGGTCGACCCTTATTGGCCATGTCCTATGCTGACCACCAGTGGAAGGAATGAGGAAAGAAAGAAAGAAAGAAAGAAAAAAAATGTTAACTTTTGATTTTTATTGACTTCGACTTGAGAGTTTGTTTTCAATGGAGATCAAAATTTGAGTGCACAACAATTACCTCACACATATAGTACATGAAATATAAATGACACAAATGATCTAATGTAATCCCTAAAGTTTAAATTTGTTTAATGTAATCCCTGAACTTTAATTCAATATGCAATGCCATCCATAAACTTTTAATTTGTTTAATATGATCCGTGAATTTTTTGTACATGTTCAATTTAGTCTCTAAACTATAAAAATATGTTTAATATTGTCTTGACATACAATTTAGGAAATAAATTAAATTTTGTGCAATTTAAAAGAAATTAATCATGTATTGAACATGTATGAACATGTGAACTAAAATTCATGGATCACATTTTAAAATTCATTGATCATATTGTACATTAAATCAAATTTATGAACTATTTATATCATTATCTCTAGATGAAATGTCGGTATTACTCTCTAGCTCTGAGGAATGGCAGACGAGTACTGGCCGCAAGAATATTATACTAGGAATTAGACGTGGATTTGTCCTTGGAAAGTCTACATCAACCGTAGATGGAGGAAAAGAGGAACGAACAAAGCCAAACGGTTCCTACGTAAAAACCAAGGACTGACGCTTCGGCGCTCAAGGCTGCAATTCTAGACCTGCCAACTAGTAATTATTCTTTGTCATGCGTTTCATCTCCAGCTCTCGATCAATACTAATAGAATGTTCGTGGTTTGGTTCTTAATCTACAACATGTTGACCCAACCAATCGATTCCCTAGTATTTACCCAATCACGAGATTTTGCACTGGGACCGTCCCATTGTAGGTTATTCTTAGGATATGGATCCTCACTAGCATCGCGTGTTTGCCCTTGATGTCTCAACAAATTTCAGCCTAATGTATAAAACTAAGATTCTCATGGAACGGTTGAGATTTATTGATGCACCAAAAGGAGCACCATGCATGATAGATTATCTTTATCCATCCAGATATTGGTACTAGAAAGTGACCAAAATAGATATTGGCAATTTTGAGAGAGACGTTGTCATTTAGAGAGATTGACGATATTAAGCAAGATATTGATGCTATAATTATGTGATATCATACAAATTATGTCAATCGGATCGTGATTGGCGTTGGTTTGGCCAATATGATGATTGGCATGTGCGAGATTGGTGTCGGTTGGCACCGAAATTTCACTCGTCTAGCCTGGATGGTGGGTATTGAAGAGGGAATGAAGATTTGTATGTGACAAGTGGTTGACATACTGGTGGCACATGTGCTCGGCAAACACATGGTAGAAATTGTTGGCACAAATGTGGCAAAGACAACTGGCACACATGGCAGAAGCAGCTCGCATGACACCAAATCGGTTAAAAGCCGAAGAAAAGTGTAGGGACAATTATTTTCTTGTCAAATATCATCCCTAAATTATAGGAGCAATGAAGATTGTGGTTAGACACGTGGCGGAAGCAAATTGGCATACATGATGAAATGTTTGACATAAATATCAAACTTGTTACTAGAATTTGATACCAGCAGTGTCCAAAAATGTGAAGAACGCGTCCTAAACATTGCGGACACAACCAAAACGTGGATAACGAGTTTTAGAATGTGGAATTGAGATTTTAGAAGCTCATCACTACCAAGACATTTAAAACTAATACTAGCCTATGGGGCCTGCCTCCAAAATTTGGGGAACAAATCTTAGAACATGAGGTGCTAGAAACTTATGGTTATAAAAGGTCTTAAGTACGAACAAGAACATGCACACGTAACCAAATCGCAAGATTTTACTTGTTTTATCAAACCATTCCTTATTTTTCATTTTGCCATACTCTTGCTCTTGTGGGTTTGATAAGAGCTTGTGCTATCAGCTTTTAGTTCCGAATCATCCTTAAGCGGAGCACAGGTTCTTTTCTAGGCCAAAATTGTTTGATCGATAAAACAAGGACTCGTGTTTTTGGTATCTGCCAAGTTTGAGCTTGGTCTTCATTGAGAAGTCTCCCTTGAGTAGGCTGTCATCCATTTGGCAAATTCCGGGGGAGAGAAACCTGAAAATTTCCTCATTCTCGAATAAACCTTTAGACCGAAATCAACCATAGGCCAATTTTAGCCCGCTGAAGCTGACTCGTTATGATGTTTTCACGGAGAGTTTGAGGCACTGGTTTCAAATTCATGCATATTTCAAGGACGAGTAAAATGGGAGAATCTTAATTAATCTTATAATTGCATCTGCCTGTTCGGCTAATTCAATGGCCTTCTTTTTATTGCTTTGCAAATGAAACTCTATTATTTAATTGTCCATCTCTAAATTCTGCAAGAATATTAGGGTGCCCATAAGGGTTTGTAATTCTTGTAACAGCAATGTTGAGTTTTGGTTCACACAATTATGTTCTTTTTGCACGTTCATCTATAATTCTTTGATTCTTCGCATTTTGCTTTCTAGTATTAACTTAGGGAATCCTATATGGATTATGAATTGAATGGATCAATTCTTTTTCAAATTTCTATGTGTGCAATTCCCTCCACATCAGAGGATATTCTCATTTTTTTTTTTTTTTTTTTTTTGTATATAATCATTGACACAATTTCGTTTTTTTTTTTTCATCTTCTTGTAGACTCTTGGAATAATTTTTGGGTTCTGCAAATCATATAGAATGGTGACTTTGGGTTGTAGTAAGTCTAAAACCAAGTGGATTTATTTTTTGTCCCATTGGAATGCACCTCCGTTGCTAATGTTGAGGAAATTTCTAAAATGATTTTGAAGATCGACAAAATATTTCCATAAGTGTTTAATGATTATGATAGTAAGTTTTTACAAGTGGAAACTCTATTATGTATCATCAAACATTACTTATCAAACTTAGAAACTTATCAAGGCTAGTTGTCTATGATGAAGATTGTCCTATGTCATGATAATCAAGGATAATTGTATAATTTGTATGAGGATTGTTAAGACAATACACATAATCAAATGTTATGAGAAGATCTTAGATTTTGCAATCAATTTAGATCATGTGAAGTGCAATGGCTAGTAATTTGGTCTGGATTTCTTTCTATTTATATTGATTGTCCAGGAGGGATGAATATCCACATAATCTTTCATTGTTGAAGATTTGTTATCCATGCGACAATCATTGGAGATGAGATGCACTTTCCAAACAGAGTAATTAATTTGTGGAAACCTTGTCTTTGTTGTATGGGCAGCAAAATCAAAGAAGACTCTATTCTCAGCAACCTAGAAACAATTGGATTGTCCTAAATCATTCAAGTCCAATGGTGGATTGGCTTAATGATCCTTAGATTTTATGTCCAACGTCGTTTTGGACAATGAGGAATATAAAAGGAGATCATGATGCTGAAGGGAACAAGAGATTAGTAGTCTACAAACTCCAAAGTTCAAAGAGAGCCTCATCTTACAAACTTGTCTTCATAAGCTTAATTTGCAATCTCTTAGAGGTTGTTATTGAGAGTGTGAGATTAGAAGATTCGATCACAAGTGCTTGAGTAGCAAATATTTAGTTGTTGTAACCTCTAATTGATTCATTTAGTAGAATTTAGCCGATAGACTATCGTTAGCATAAGAGAGTAGATGTAGGCTTATCATAAGCTGAATCATTATAATTATTGTGTGCAATTTTCTCTATCTTATAATCTCTCATTTATTATGTTTATTGCACACAGTGAAGTTTGCTCATTGCGTAGTTCTTTTCAAACATTTTAAAAGATTTGATTACTATAAAGTTTTTATTAAACATTAATTTTTTGTGATATTGAACTTGGTTGCTTTAAATTTTGGTTTAATTATTTATAATCACCTATTCACTCCCTCAATGTGATAGTATTAGCTGTAATAGCTAACTTGTACAAGTATCTTCTCGAGAAACTATTCACAAACCCTACAACGTGGACTGAATTGAAAGGGTTGATCAAGATAGATATAAGGATTTCAACTGTCCCATAGGACACCGCTTATCCACACATGGAAAACAATAAAAAAAACCTCCTCAAAACTAGATTAGAAACACATCTAATGCAGCTTTTCGATGAGACAAAGGAGAGACACTTGCATGGAATGATAACAGCCATCGGATGAAGTCAAGGGATCCCGACGCCCGCATTATCAACGATTGAGATCAATGCCATCCACCGTCAGCAAGAAGTTCCCATAAATAAGAGGAGTGCTGAAAATAAATAAATAAAAACACTGTACAACCAACAACACCGTACAACCAATAGCGAAAGGTGAATGTGATCCACATGCCGAACTGACACGACAATGGCCTACATTAGCCGGACACAAGCCAGTACTTACTTCAGACCGGCAGACAAATCACTATCAGGTATAGGCTGTTGCACACAGGAGGACCATCAGTTTGTCTTTCCTTCCATTCGATAACTTCAATCTAGAATTTGGAACCCCTTTCGGGGGCACCCCTTTCATTTTCCTTAACGACGCCCGAGTATTTCACTGTGAAAGGCGTTGCGAAAATTCAGGATGGAGCCCTTAAGCCCCCGAAGGGGGGGTTTGTGGCGGGTACTCTGGTGGGCTGGATATTTTATCGACCCCCTAGTTCCCCGGGATCTAGAACATTTTAAAGACCTGCTTAAGTCTACTCTTTCCTTCCATTCGACCACTTCAATCTAAAATTTGGAAAAATGCTCCTCGTTTGAACTAGACACTCCTCAAAGACAAGCCCACCAAGCAAAGCAAGAAAAATTATAGGATATTCATGGGTTAATGTCACCAAAAATTTAAAATTAATATATTCGTGATAAATTTATCTCAAATCGATTTTTTATTACTATAAATATCAAATTGATAAACTTATAATAAATTTATTTATCTCAAACCAATTTTTTATTACTATAAATATCAAACTTATAAACTTATAATAAATTTAATTTTTATTAATTTCCTTCAAATTTTACTATCAAATTGCTAAATTGAGTGATACGTAATAATTGATGGGTATACAAATTTAGAATTTTACTATCTATTTGTCACATATGGTACCATTTTTATTTTTTATTTTTCATGATATTAATATAATTTAATGGAAACTAACGGGGGTAAATTTGTCATAGATGTACTAATTTGAAGTTTTTGATAATGAAAAAATTAGTTATAAATAAATTTGTCACAAATTGACCAATTTAAAATTTTTTGTGATAAAAAAAATAGTTTGAAATAAGTTGTCATAATAATATCAATTTGAGTTTTTTGTAGTGTTAATTCGAAGATAAAGTGAGGAAGAGATGCCAATATCATCAGATCAGAAAAATTACCACCAGTGTCCATTAAATTTTCAGTCACTGCATGTAAAAGTAACACAACATCTGGGCCGTTCACATCACTGGTGCATCAGTGCCATGCGTTGCTAATCCAGCCAACTACGTGCAAGTGCGCACATAGACGGGAGAGGGAGAGAGAGAGAGAGAGAAATTCTTGTTCACACGGAAGAAAATAATGCTTGACATGGTGAAGAAGTACAATTTCTTGCTAAACAGAACAGCCACATTCACTTGGAGACACAAAACCAAATACAGAATGGAAGACTCTACTTGTGCTTACTTTTTTTCCCTTTTTTTTGGGCGTACTTGCTTGAAACAAAGGAACTCCCGGGTTTACATGTTCACTTAGTTTTGCGTAGTTTTACAGAGAAATCGTCGACAGAAGTAAAATATATACGGAGCTCCCCTCTTTTACTAACGCACCATCCCCTCCCTCATCCCTGGTTTAACATCCTTGCAGATCCCGCCATCTAAGATAAACCAAACCTGCACGATAGTGTGTGTACGCGCCTGCCAGCACCAATATATGGAAGAGTTGATGACTATGTCCTGCAATGTCGAATTTTCCGGGCATCCACCTCTCTGGTACCCTCATGGCATAAACAAGAGCTCCCATGCCATAGAATGCTCCCATCAGAATCTCGTACCCAGTAGTGTGGAGAGCCTCAGGGTGGTTCCAGAACAAGAAGAGCTTGTGCAGGATAGGGGCTACTCCGGAGAATCCCATCCCAAAGAACAGCGAAGCCCGTATTGTGCGGAACTCCGGGTTCTGGAAGACTGGCAAGAGGGAAAACAAGACAGTGGCTATACCCAAAATGGTTATGAATCCCATGTAAAGATTGCAGAAGAAGGGATCGCACATGAACGAATAATATACGGGCGGGTAAAATGATGTGGCTATAAGAGCTGCGATTCCAGCATAATCGAGTCTGAGCATGATGTATGATAAGCGCTCAGAATGGCACGATAGGAGGTGGCATGTGCTGCTGGCCAGCAAACAGAACATCGCCCCACCCATAAACACGAAAAAGGGCCAGCGTGTAATGGGTCTGGTCACGAGTGGAGCTATCATGTTCAGCACATCGTCCTTCATACTCCGCTGAAAGCATTTAAAGCATAAAACAGATTAGTTCAACACGGAACATAAACAAATATTTAAGAACATCATTGCAAGTAGTAAAACAGGGAGTTCATGCCAGGATGCAAGGTTGCAGGATCATTTTAGAAACTGCATAGCCATATACTTGACGAAACTTAGCTCATTAAGAAGCAAAAGACATTGCTGATAGCATAAAAACTGCAATCATTATTTGAACACTATTGGAAGCAGCACTTCATTCCTGTGCCGCAGAAGATGCCCACTAACTAAAAGATGGACAGATTGTATGCAGGGATACACAAATGAAGTACCATTTGTCGTCTTGAGCCACAAGCAATATACTTTTCTAGATGAAGATCGTTTGAAGACTTAAGATGCAAATATCAACAGTTTAGTAAGTCCATATAAGGATATAACTTCTAGCAGCTGTGTAACCATAAATCAATTTCAATAGTAGTTTATGTCTCCAAATTCTAAAAGTATTTAAAAGAGACATTACATAAGCACAGATTGCACAGAACAGAAGAAACTTGGCTGGTCCACAAATTTCTTTTTAACCATCTTGGAATAACAACATCATAGCAATGCCTGGTTAGTTTGCTTCAAGATGCATATTAACACAAAACTCTCTTTAGAAGATGAAGCAGCCGCTATACATCTAATTCCTGCAAGCCTACATGTAAACTAGGGCATCAATTGCTTAGCAAGACACATATAAACAACAATCAAGGCTGGAGATGCAGGGGATTGAGATTCTTATAAAAAATTACTCCAAAGAAAATTTTCTGTACTGATGAAATTTTGCATAGTTAAAACCCACAGAGACCATAGACAACCCCAAGTAACTTCTTTTACCTGACTCCTCAGAAAGAAACAAAAATTGCTGAAACAAGCACTCTAAAACACAAGTTCTTGGCTACCAACACAGAGTATGAGAAAGACATCAGAAAGACATCAGAAAGACACAATATGATGAGAACACCATTATGCCACACACCATACAATTAAAGTTTCAACGGAATGAGATAAAACGAAGAACTTAACAACGAGGAGACTTTATAAAGGAGGAGCACTACCAGAACACAAACATCAGTGTGATCGTGGGAGAACCGCTCGGGCAAACAATTATACAGAAGTTCCACCACATGCCAGCCAGATAATGATGGCAACAAATCCATGGAAGGCAAGGAAGTCCTCAACTCTTCCCTAAGCCTGTGCAGATCAGGCATATTAGGCAAGGAAGGGAGAGATGTCATCAGTTCTGCATGAATTTTGTGTAGATCAGCCTTCCTCAGTACATCAGGGAGATGAATGGAGTGGATATCCACAACATTTGGAACCTTAGAAGCAGTATATATGGTGAGGGAAAGAAATACGAAGAATCCAATCAGATGGCTGCAAAATAAGATGAGACATACTTTAATTATCAAATATAGTTGCCAACCAGCAAAATGCTATTCAAATATTATAATGGAGAATCAAACAACGTTGCAGTTCTTGGGGAGACATGGCCAACTACTTATCACATACATGAGGCATTTAAGCCGTAGCTTCCCATATTAAAAAGAGAAACATAACTGAAAAAACAGAGCACATCTTATTTTCCACTAAGCTGCTGAACTACTTCCTTTATAATTTCTGACCATGAGATCTATATTCACATACGTTTTCAAAAGCAAGAGCCAAAATGAGATCTCGCTTTACAGTCAAGCAAGAGCAAAAAGAATCAGAGAGACTGTATTATTTATGCAGGACATTTTGAACTTCAAGCCACTGATATTAAAGTTTCACCACTGTGTAGTCACACAAACAATAATCACAAGGAAAATGTCTTTGACATTTGGACAAACGCATGACAGCTGGATTTGGTGCATCAGACATCAATCAGAACTAGCTGCTAGTAAATGACTTCAATGACAAGGCAATATATGATCTTGACAATAGGAGTATATATATTTTGTGGATTAGAGCTTCCACTAGTACAACTGTATGTGCTTTCCTATAAACTACCAGAGAAATACTTTTATAGATGCAACCATTTTAATAGAACCTGAGGAAAATAATAGTGAAGGATCTGAACACAGCAGGAACCAATCGCATATTCAAAATATGTTGCACTGCCATTCTAGTCCATTTAACCAAAGAAAATACAAAATTCTTTGATGCATTTGACTAACATCTACCCATATATCATCCAAACAACGAATTAGAGAAAAAACAAAGAAGAGGGAGAAATGATGTGTTAGATGATTAAAATGAAGGCATTGAAACTGCATAGACAAGTCAACAACCACACTATTTAGATTTAGAAGAGCACAAGCATTTTCAAGGAATCATCTGGTCAAAGTAACCCAATTCAAGGCACTATAAATATACTATACAGGGCAAAGGGACTAATGATCCCAGGGATTAACAAGCACTAGGACAAGCTACTAACTCCCAGCAATTCTTACAATAACAATTTGCAAATGTTAAGCTTCCAGCATGCACTTGTTGTGCTTATAGCTCTAAAAGTTGGAAAAGCTAGCCAGATCCTTGGATTGGCTTTACAACTGAGTATTCTACTAGATCCTTACTTCACCAGATAAGAACCTCAAGATCTTAATCTTAAGATGACAAATTCCTGAAAGATTGAGTCGGCATATTTTGTTTCTCCTTAGAACAACTCAAACCATTTTAAAAATAAATACTCATCTATGCTAATAAATAAAGTTGAATCTTCAATGGACAATTGGAGCAAATTGGCCATAGTGATGTTCCCCAAACCTATAATTTCAATATTAAAATTCAGAGGAACCCAACAATGCAGCTGCGGAGAATAAAACTTATAAAATACAATTTGCAGTACAGTAGATTTGACCGAAATATCATAGGAGCTAATCCATCGTTCTTTGGCCGTTCATGTTGAGAACTGAATGAGCACCCACCAGATTGCAAGGTGTCTATGATTTGATCAAAACAAGCAGCGCGCTGAACCAACCTTTTGACAGTAACTAAGTACGAGGCAATCAAACAACCCAACAAAAAGCCCGCAAGCAATTTGAAAAGGGAGCTACTAAAGTTCGAAATACTGTAAACTGGTAGCTGCAAATATCAAAAGCTTACGTCCAAACGTTCAGCGTCTCATTGTGAATGGTGAAGATGCTGAGCAGAGTTTGCTTCAAAGGCCACTCGGCTCGGTAATGTCCGACAATGTACTCATTGTCCCTCAAATACGCGGGCAAAGAGTGGTATTCCACAAGCTGATACTTCACCTTCTTCCACAACCTCTTCCCTTTTCCTTCATTCGTGGACGGTTGCTGCTGATGGCTCTCCATCGTTTCAGAAGACAATTCCGATTTCTGGAACCTTTTTCTTGCCATCCTCCGATCGAGACTGCGCAAGAATTCCTAATAATCTCTGTTGGGTTGGAACAAAGAAGAGACGGCAATCTCAGAGGACACCAATTAAGACGCAGGCACATGATCAGAGCCCATTTCTCTTTCCAATCCCACATAAGACATTACCAAATGCTTCATTTGTATAAATTATCTTTCAGCGAAAGAACACGATCACAGAGCAGTAATGGGAAAAATCAGCTTTTTCCTTTTCCAGGTGAAATACCAAACGATCACTCAACAGAATTGCTAGAACTATCAAGAAAGACCCAGAACAAGAAATTACAATTAACAAAAGGGAAAAAAAGAAAAAGTCATGGGTACCTCAAATACAGAAGAACCACCAGCCGAGGCACAAGACCCAGATCAGGAATTCCTTCAAAATCGGTCCTCTATTTGAAGGGCCCTTGGAGGGGCGGAGAAAACCGGAGCTTCGAACGATCCGGCTTTACGTAAAAGCCGAGATCGAAGGGGCTCGAAAAGTTCCAAAGCCACCAAGCATCTAGCGCCAATGGCGAGGACAACAAATGTGCAGATCTTTTCTCGGCGGATCGAGGGCTGCAACTAGCGCGTATATAACATAACGCCAGCCAAAAAAGTACAGACTTTCAAGGTGGCGGGGGCCCGAAACGCCGAGGAGAGACAGAAATTAGAGAGGAAGCGACAGAGAGAGGGCGCGAGAGCATCAGAAAAGATGCGGAGATGCCGAGGAATTTGTATTCGGTGATTCTTTCTCACGGGTTCCGGGCACAGCCCGGCTTGCTTGAGGAGAAATTAAAAGCTTGATTTCGATTATGGCCAGGAAAAGATATTTCGCCTTTCGTGGGACCCTTGTCTGCGTCAAGGGCTATTAAGGTCGCACGCCCCGTTTTGAAATCGCACGGTACGTCAACTTCGACAAGTCACGCCACGTTCTTGATAATCGGGGATATTGGCCAGATATGTCGGCCGGACTAATAGGAACTCTTTCGAGTTTCCACCTTATTATTTCAGGCACGGAAGATTGTTATACCAATCTATCTAGCGATAGCCATTTATAAAAAAAAATAAAAATTGATGGGATATCTATCTTCAATTTCAAGGCTCCTCATATTTTAGGTGAATCTTTTTCTTTTTTTTGGAATATCCCTTAAGTTTTACTTTCCAAATTTTAGACAAAACAGTTGAAGAACATACTCTGAACCATGATCTCTCTTGCTTGGTAAATTTTAGTTCCACATTGAAACAAAAATCAAATGATGGAAACGGACATTATCATTGCCAAAAATCACTATACCAAGCCTATTTTGTCAAAAAAATTATTCCAAAATGATTATTTAAGTTTCACGACTTTTATAAAAGTAATTACTTAAATGATTTCAACGACTTAACTTGTCGGAAAATTTAACGTGTTACTTTAATAATTAAAGCTCGCGAAAATCACTTATGCACACACTTTTTAAAAGTTTTGACATTAAGTCTATCGTTCCTAATGCTTTGGCACTATACTTTTTAAAATTATATGGCACAATTTATGTTCCAAACAACATTGTTGAATGCATTGATTTTCCCGGATTAAGAAATTAGGATTAAATGCCCCCAAACGTGCCCTAGCATTGTAGTTTATTTTTACAAGGCTCTTGTTCGATCTCAAAAGTAGAGCAAGGTTAGAGAAGAAGCGATGCGAAAGTAGGGATGGAAGGTGAACAAAAATTTTCTTACTTCTTTATTGGAGGAAAGCAAATGAGCTTTTGTGATTTTAAGTGAAATTATTTAGAGAGAGATGTTTCCTCCATTAATTTCCTTCTGAGTCAAAAGAGAAAAAAAGACACAGAAAATTGTGGCAAAGCTAGAATATTTAGCTCATTACGTCAGTCTTGTCAAAATTCTAATTTTAAAAAGTTTATTGTCATTACTTTACAAATAATCAACTCAATACCAATTTTTTTTTTGAAACAATAACCTTAACAGCAAAAGTTTCTAAAAACATCCATTTAGGTGGCTTCATCAAATCACGCTGTAAATTTTATTATGAAAATTGTCATGCTAGATTTTCCAATTAGCTAAATTGTCAGAGCACTTAATTGATCATTTTTTAAAAGTTATGACACACTAATGATCATTTAAAAAAAATGGACATTGAAGTGGGTGCATAGAATAATTTCAACATTGATACTTGTTTTTCCCAATCTAGTGGTTAGGATAGTTAGTAATAGAAGGGATGAGATTTTGAGAGGTCATTTTCTCTCTTTAGATATGTAAAATAAACTCCAAGTCTATTATTTGAAAGTATTTGCGAGTTTTCAATACTACTTGTATGGTTTTTCCATTTATCATTCGATCAATAAGAAAAATTGACTCTCTTCTTATCATTTCATTTATTTTCTCCAATGGTTATCTTGTCAATATTTGTAAGAACCCAATTTGGTTTATGTCGGCTAAGCTCTCAAAAAGATTAACCCTAGTAATCACATAATGTGACGACAATTTAGAATTAGGTGTTTTTTTAGCTGGGACTTCCATGCAAATTAAAATTTTGGGATATTCCAAACTTCCACTTGAGGAACAACATACTTGTTAGTCATCAAACAATACTCTCCCTGTTTAATGTGTCATTCATAC
Organism: Eucalyptus grandis; assembly: GCF_016545825.1. Lineage (NCBI taxonomy): Eukaryota > Viridiplantae > Streptophyta > Magnoliopsida > Myrtales > Myrtaceae > Eucalyptus > Eucalyptus grandis. The sequence continues at coordinate 16,986,782 of NC_052620.1, forward strand.
AATCATGTTACATTATCTCGCCTCAAAGATACTTCCACCCTTGTAGGTTCAAGTATGGGCCTAGTCCATCCATGAACCACATATTTACTAGAGAAGTTCCCACTTTGATATTTTATGTAATGACCCAACTCAGACACATGGGCTACGCGAAAGGAATACCATATGGCAAAGAATATTCTAGGGTATATGTGTATTCATGAGTCATTTAGTAAGACATTCTCTATCTACCATGGGACTTTGATACGTTACAATTTCCTTTCCCTCCACATCACTCATCAAATCATGGTGTTGGTTTAAAACACTGAAACATGCTCGACTATACCATTTGACTTGACAAAATACAAAAAAGAATACTACAATGAATACAATGATATTCGAACTTCTATTGGTAAATTACCTCACTTACCTTTTTTTCCTTAGTGAAATCAACCATTTCCATTTAACCACCCTATATAACAAGCATTCGAAAGTCCCATTTTCATATTAAAAACCTGAAAATAATTTATCTTGAAAACTTCAAAAGTAAAAGATAACACTCATCGATATTATCGTGATAGTGATTTTCATTAATCAGTTGCTTGAAAATTTTGTCAATGACTAATTCAAAAAGATTTTGTCAATGCAATGCAATTGGTGTATTTGTATTCTATCTAGATGAATCGCATATGCCTAAACTAGAGGAGGATTTAACCGGTCAACGGCCCTCTAGGTATCCATGACTTGCAAGAATCAACAAAAGATCAGCATCGTGCGTATCGAAAATGACAGTTTTGTGCAGGAGAAGTCGGTAGACAAGGACAAGTAGGTCACGTGCGGTGTCTACTATTCTATTCGTTACATTCAAGAAATTGCGTTTATGTCCAAGCAAATATATGAGGGGCATTCGTGGTCCACGCTCGGTGCGTAATGACCGTGCGTAATCACTGCAGCGCCCGGGGCAGCAACGCCCGATGGGGGAACGCCACGTAGTACCTGCAGTGCTAGTCCCGGTGCTCGACAGCACCGCGATGACGAATGCCGCTGCCGGCCTAGCAACGTGGCCCATGGTGTGGGAGCTGGGCTCACGCGCATGCTCAGACAAGGGCCTGAGGTCCGATTCTAATGTTTTGGGCAGCCTCCTTATCAACTCTAGCCTCCTCTAAAGTATATTTCTCTATCACGTCCAAAGTTACAGGGGCCTCCAACATCATGATCTTTGTCTACCTTCTTTGCCTCGCCACTCCTTGGTGGAAGCACGATAGTCTTGTCGAAAGTAAAAGTGTCGGCTAATCATGAAACCAAATGATTTAGAATCAGTGCACCATAGTCGGTAAGTTTTGTCTTACGTGCATAATCTAAAGAAATTTACTTATTTGCTCCCGACTAAAGTGTACCACCATCTAGAATATCTCAATACTTGAAATCAAGAATAATGCACAAGTTTCCCCCAATCAACTACTTCATGAGTCTCACACTCAATAGAAGTTTACGGAGATTGATTTGTCAGGTTCTTGGGCATGTTCACTGTCTCTGCCTTGAATTCCTTGCCCAAACTAGCACGTGAGAGCATACACCAAGCTCTCTAAAAAAGAGTTTTGTTACCATTGTGCCATGTCACTTTATCCCTCCATTTTGGCATAACTTTAGAAGCTTGTTATCATAGAAGTCCATATTATTATTGACAGGGATGGTCGGATCCAGGATGGGTTGTTCTAACCCTAGAACCTAAAATTGAACTAGATAGGGTCGATTCTCAATTTGTAAAACTAAGAATTGGCCCATGTGGTCCCGGATAAGACCAACTGGTCTGAGCCGATCTAGGAACCAGCTATGATGATTTGTAAATTGCCCTTTTCCATCCACTTAATGGCATTTTAGTAATAAAACTTGTGAACTTTATGAATTAGGTGAGATGGGAGAGCCAAATCAAAGATTTCCTTCAGTAGCAAAAGAAATGGGAGAGCAAGTCTATAGTTGGGCCCCGCGTTGCTTTTGGATTGTAGACTCATTCGCCCATCTCTTTCTCTTGTTTTGGGAACGTGGTTTGTTTTACCCTTAATCCAAGATCAACTTGAACATATGTAGTGTCAATTAAGGGCACTAATTACGCATCTTTAGTCAAGGTGGTTCTTCTATAAGTAAGCAAGTGAAGGGTGAGGTCACGGATTACAAAATGGAGAGCCCAAAAGATTGAATATTTACTCTTTAAGAGAATAAGAATTATTATTTAAAAAAAAAAAAAGCATATCGGTCCGATCCGCCAGTCTAGGTGGTTTAAGCCATATCGGCTATTATTGATTCTTAATTTTTGGAACCAAGAATTGCGTAGAACTGATCGGTACCACTAATTGCTGGCTCTTAAAAAAGTTCATCTTCTTTCTTAAATGCTTCTAACCGATTCTTCTGACTTGTGCTTGAGGAAATGCACCTAGACCTTTCTCAATAAAACTCGATTGACCATCCCCTCCCGCGGTCGATGGGCTGTGGGTGGCAATCCTACGGTGGTGGTCGGCGGTCAGGTGGCGGTCGTGCGGCGGTCGTGCGACGATCATGCCACGATATTAAAGAGATATGATAATTGGATGGTTACTATATGTAACTTATAGCAACTTTGTCATGAGCAAGTCTAGTGGAGTTTGCAGCTACAGGATATTCTATATTTTTATTTAATCAAGCCGTGAACATTTTTACATTTCCTTTGGCCACTGTAATAGCTTCACTTGTCGCCAAAGACAAAACTCTTGGAAAAACATGTGCCAACCTAGCAAGAGATGAAAGTATCAAGACATGCTCAACTAAAGGGATATAAATAGAAGAGTCGACGTATTATGATGAAAGTGATTTATCTTTGGAGATAGATGGCCAATCCTATCTTGTTAGCGACGATGAAATCATAGAAATAAAAGAGCCATCTCATCTTGTTAGTGACGATGAAATCATAGAAATAGAAGAGCCAAGGCTTGATGATGAAATCGTTCCAGCAGAAGGTACGTTTCAATCTCATCTTATTAGTTTCACCATTTAATCAAAAGGCTTCGCAAGATGTCGGTTTTTTAATGACCGTATTTTTGGATGACTAGATTTTACGGTACTTACATGTAGTAAGGAAAAAGAATATATCTCTTCCCCATCTACTTCACTAGTAGTTGCCGGGATCCTTGGCGTTTTGCTACCATTATCTCTAGCATTTGGTGCCACAAGCTTCTTTTCTTTTATGGGCGTAAAATCTGTAAGTGTCTTTCTTCTAGATATAATTGTTGGATTGCCTTGACATTACATTAACTAATTGTAGCTATTGCTTGTTTGGATAAGCTCCCATACAAACCTCAACTAGGAGCTACTTGCAATTGAGATCTATTGGAGCTCCTACTATTCTCCTTTATAATGCTATGCAAGGCGTGTTTCGAGACTTCAAGGATACTAGAACTCCTCTTTATGCCACTGGTATGAGAGATAATATTCTTATTCTTCCTCATAAGTTATTTTTCCAATTGTTATGACAAAATGGTAAGTTTGCATTTGGTAAATTTTTCCAACCGCCGCATGACCGCCCCCTCCCGCAACCGGTGGGTTGTGGGTGGAAATCCTACGGTGGTGGTTGGCGGTGTGGTGGTCATGCGGCGATCGTGCGACAGTCGTGCGGCCGTCATGCGTTGATCGTGCAATGATATTCAAGAGATATGATAATTGGATGGTTACTATATGTAACTTATAACAACTTTATCATGGGCAGGTCTAGTGGAGTTTGCATTTATAGGATATTCCATCTTTTTATTTAATCAAGCCGTAACCATTTTTACATTCCCTTTGGCCACTGTAACAGCTTCACTTGTCACCAAAGACAAAACTCTTGGAAAAACATGTGCCAACCTAGCAAGAGATGAAAGCATCAAGACATGCTCAACTGAGGAGATAGAAATGGAAGAGTCGACCCATGATGATGAAGGTGATTTATCTCTAAACATAGATGGCCAATCTCATCTTGTTAGAGACGATAAAATCATAGAAATAGAAGAGCCATCTCATTTTATTAGCGATGATGAAATCATAGAAATAGAAAAGTCAAGGCTTGATGATGAAATCGTTCTAGTAGAAGGTACGTTTCAATCTCATCTTATTAATTTCACCATTTAATCAAAAGACTTGGCAAGATGTTAGTTCTTTAATGATCGTTGTTTTTGGATGACTAGATTTTACGGCAACTACATGATCTAAGGAAATGGAATATATCTCTTCCCCCATTTACTTCACTAGTAGTTGTCCGGATTCTTGGCGTTTTGCTACCATTATCTCTAGCATTTGGTGCTAAACGCTTCTTTGCTTTTATGGGTGTAAGATTTGTAAGTGTCTTTCTTCTAGATATAATTGTTGGATTGCTTTGACACTACATTGACTAATTGGAGCTGTTGCTTATTTGGATAGGCTCCCATAGAAACCTCAGCTAGGAGCTACTTGCGATTGAGATCCATTGGGGCTCCTACTATTCTCCTTTCTAATGCTATGCAAGGCGTGTTTCGAGGATTCAAGGATGCTAGAACTCTTCTTTATGCCACTAGTCTTATTCTTACTCATAAGTTATTTTTTCAGCCATTGTGATAAAATAGTAAATTTGCATTTGGTAAATTTTTCCAACAGCCGCATGACCGCCCCCTCCCGCGGTCGGTGGGCTATGGGTGGCAATCCTACGGCGGCGGTCAGCAGTCGTGCGACGGTCGTGCGGCGGTTGTTCGACGATCATGTGGCAATATTCAAGAGATATGATAATTGGATGGTTACTATATTTAACTTATAACAACTTTGTCATGGGCAAGTCCAGTGGAGTTTGCAGCTGCAGGATATTATATCTTTTTATTTAATCAAGCCGTAAATATTTTTACATTCCCTTTGGCCATTGTAACGGCTTCACTTGTCGCCAAAGACAAAACTCTTGGAAAAACATGTGCCAACCTAGCAAGAGATGAAAGTATCAAGACATGCTCCATTGAAGAGATAGAAATGGAAGAGTCGACGCATGATGATGAAAGTGATTTATCTCTAGAGATAGATGGCCAATCTCATCTTATTAGCAACGATGAAATCATAGAAATAGAAGAGCCAAAACTTGATATTCCAGCAAAAGGTACGTTCCAATCTTATCTTATTAGTTTCACCATTTCATCAAAAGACTTGGCAATATGTCAGTTCTTTAATGACCGTACTTTTAGATGACCAGATTTTACGGCAACTACATGTAGTAAGGAAATGGAATATATCTCTTCCCCATCTACTTCACTAGTAGTTGTCGGGATCCTTGGCGTTTTGCTACCATTATCTCTAGCATTTGGTGCTAAAACCTTCTTTGCTTTTATGGGCGTTAGATCTGTAAGTGTCTCCCTTCTAGATATAATTGTTGGATTGCCTTGACACTACATTGACTAATTGCAGCTGTTGCTTGTTTGGATAGGCTCCAATACAAATCTTAGCTAGAAGCTACTTTCGATTGAGATCCATTGGGGCTCCTGCTATTCTCCTTTCTAATGATATGCAAGGTGTGTTTCGAGGATTCAAGGATACTAGAACTCCTTTTTATGCTATTGGTATGAGAAATAATATTCTTACTCTTCCTCATAAGTTATTTTTCCAGCTATTGTGACAAAATGATAAATTTGCATTTGGTATATTTTTTCAACCGCCGCATGACCGCCCCCTCCCGTGGTCGGTGGGTTATGGGCGGCAATTCTACGGTGGCAATCGTGCGGCGATCGTGCGGCATTCGTGCGACGATCGTGCGGCATTTGTGCGGCGGTCGTGTGACGATTGTGCGACGATATTTAAGAGATATGATAATTGGATGGTTACTATATATAACTTATAGCAACTTTGTCGTGGTCAGATCTAGTGGAGTTTGTAGCTATAGGATATTACATCTTTTTATTTAATCATGTGAACATTTTTACATTCTCTTTGGTCATTGTAACAGCTTCACTTGTCGCCAAAGATGAAAGTCTTGGAAAAACATGTGCTAAGCTAGCAAGAGATGAAAGCATCAAGACATGCTCAACTGAGGAGATAGAAATAGAAGAGTTGATGCATGATGATGAAAGTGATTTATCTTTAGAGATAGATGGCCAATCCCATCTTGTTAGTGACGATGATATTATAAAAATAGAAGAGCCATCTTATCTTGTTAGCGACAATGAAATCATAGAAATAGAAGAGCCAATGGTTGATGATGAAATCGTTCTAGCAGAAGGTACGTTCCAATCTCATCTTATTAGTTTCACCATTTAATCAAAAGACTTGGCAAGATGTCAGTTGTTTAATTATCGTATTTTTGGATGACTAGATTTTATGATAACTACATGCAACAAGGAAAGGGAATATATCTCTTCCCCATCAACTTCACTAGTAGTTGTTGGGATTCTTAGCATTTTATTACCATTATCTCTAGCATTTGGTGCTAAACGCTTATTTGCTTTTGTGGATGTAAGATCTGTAAGTGTCTTCTTTCTAGATAAAATTGTTGGATTGCTTTGACACTACATTAACTAATTACAGCTGTTGCTTGTTTGGATATGCTTCCAGACAAACCTCATCTAAAAGTTACTTGCGATTGAGATCCATTGGGGCTCTGCTATTCTCATTTCTAATGCTATGCAAGGCGGGTTTCGAGGATTCAAGGATACTAGAACTCCTCTTTATGCCAGTGGTTTGAGAGATAATATTTTTACTCTTCCTCATAAGTTATTTTTCAGCTAATGGTAAATTTGCATTTGGTAAATTTTTTCAACTGCCGCATGACCACCCCCTCCCACAACCGATGGGCGTTGGGCAGCAATCCTATGGCGGCGGTCAACGGTTGTGCGGTGGTCGTGCACCAATCGTGCGACAATATTCAAGAGATATGATAATTTGATGATTACTATATGTAACTTATAGCAACTTTGTCATGAGCAGGTCTAGTGGAATTTGCAGCTGCAGGATATTTTATCTTTTTATTTAATCAAGCCATGAACATTTTTATGTTCCCTTTCACCACTGTAACAGCTTCACTTGTCGCCAAGACAAAACTCATGGAAAAACATGTGCCAACCTAACAAGAGATGAAAGTATCAAGACATGCTCCATTGAAGAGATAGAAATGGAAGAGTTAACGCATGATGATGAAAGTGATTTATCTCTAGAAATAGATGGCCAATCTCATCTTGTTAGCGACAATGAAATTATAGAAATAGAAGAGCCAAGGCTTGATGATGAAATCGTTCTAGCAGAAGGTACGTTCCAATCTCATCTTATTAGTTTCACAATTTAATCAAAAGACTTGGCAAGATGTCAGTTGTTTAATGATCGTATTTTTGGATGACGAGATTTTATGATAACTATATGTAACAAGGAAAGGGAATATATCTCTTCCCCATCAACTTCACTAGTAGTTGTTGGGATTCTTAGCATTTTATTACCATTATCTCTAGCATTTGGTGCTAAACGATTATTTGCTTTTGTGGATGTAAGATCTGTAAGTGTCTTCTTTCTAGATAAAATTGTTGGATTGCTTTGACACTACATTAACTAATTGCAACTGTTGCTTGTTTGGATATGCTTCCGAGACAAACCTCGGCTAAAAGTTACTTGCGATTGAGATCCATTGGGGCTCTGCTATTCTCATTTCTAATGCTATGCAAGGCGTGTTTCGAGGATTCAAGGATACTAGAACTCCTCTTTATACCACTGGTTTGAGAGATAATATTTTTACTCTTCCTCATAAGTTATTTTTCAGCTAATGGTAAATTTGCATTTGGTAAATTTTTCAACTGCCGCATGACCACCCCCTCCCACGACCGATGGGCATTGGGCGGCAATCCTATGGCGGCGGCCGACAGTCGTGCAGTGTTCGTGCACCGATCGTGCGACAATATTCAAGAGATATGATAATTTGATGATTACTATATGTAACTTATAGTAACTTTGTCATGAGCAGGTCCAATGGAATTTGCAGTTGCAGGATATTCTATCTTTTTATTTAATCAAGCCGTGAACATTTTTATGTTCCCTTTCGCCACTGTAACAGCTTCACTTGTCGCCAAAGACAAAACTCTTGGAAAAACATGTGCCAACCTAGCAAGAGATGAAAGTATCAAGACATGCTCCATTGAAGAGATAGAAATGGAAGAGTTAACGCATGATGATGAAAGTGATTTATCTCTAGAGATAGATGGCCAATCTCATCTTGTTAGCGACGATGAAATTATAGAAATAGAAGAGCCAAGGCTTGATGATGAAATCGTTCCAGCAGAAGGTACGTTCCAATCTCATCTTATTAGTTTCACAATTTAATCAAAAGACTTGGCAAGATATCAGTTCTTTAATGATCGTATTTTTGGATGACCAAATTTTACGGCAACTACATGTAGTAAGGAAATGGAATATATCTCTTCCCCATCTACTTCACTAGTAGTTACCGGGATCCTTGGCGTTTTGCTACTATTATCTCTAGCATTTGGTGCTAAAACCTTCTTTGCTTTTATGGGCGTTAGATCTGTAAGTGTCTCCCTTCTAGATATAATTGTTGGATTGCCTTGACACTACATTGACTAATTGCAACTGTTGCTTGTTTAGATAGGCTCCAGTACAAACCTTAGCTAGAAGCTACTTGCGATTGAGATCCATTGGGGCTCCTGCTATTCTCCTTTCTAATGCTATGCAAGGTGTGTTTCGAGGATTCAAGGATACTAGAACTCCTCTTTATGCTATTGGTATGAGAGATAATATTCTTACTCTTCCTCATAAGTTATTTTTCTAGCTATTGTGACAAAATGATAAATTTGCATTTGGTATATTTTTTCAACCGCCGCATGACCGCCCCCTCCCTTGGTTGGTGGGTTGTGGGCGGCAATTCTATGGCGGTGGTCGTGCGGCGATCGTGCGGCATTCGTGTGACGATCGTGCGGCATTCGTGCGGCGGTCGTGTGACGATTGTGCGACGATATTCAAGAGATATGATAATTAGATGGTTACTATATGTAACTTATAGCAACTTTGTCATGGTCAGGTCTAGTGGAGTTTGTAGTTGCAGGATATTATATCTTTTTATTTAATCATGTGAACATTTTTACATTCCCTTTGGTCATTGTAACAGCTTCACTTGTCGCCAAAGACAAAAGTCTTGGAAAAACATGTGCTAAGCTAGCAAGAGATGAAAGCATCAAGACATGCTCAACTGAGGAGATAGAAATAGAAGAGTTGATGCATGATGATGAAAGTGATTTATCTTTAGAGATAGATGGCCAATCTCATCTTGTTAGTGACGATGATATTATAAAAATAGAAGAGCCATCTTATCTTGTTAGCGACAATGAAATCATAGAAATAGAAGAGCCAATGGTTGATGATAAAATCGTTCCAGCATAAGGTACGTTCCAATCTCATCTTATTAGTTTCACAATTTAATCAAAAGACTTGGCAAGATGTCAGTTGTTTAATGATCGTATTTTTGGATGACTAAATTTTATGATAACTACATGTAACAAGGAAAGGGAATATATCTCTTCCCCATCAACTTCACTAGTAGTTGTTAGGATTCTTAGCATTTTATTACCATTATCTCTAGCATTTGGTGCTAAACGATTATTTGCTTTTGTGGATGTAAGATCTGTAAGTGTCTTCTTTCTAGATAAAATTGTTGGATTGCTTTGACACTACATTAACTAATTGCAATTGTTGCTTGTTTGGATATGCTTCCAGACAAACCTCAGCTAAAAGTTACTTGCGATTGAGATCCATTGGGGCTCCTGCTATTCTCATTTCTAATGCTATGCAAGGCGTGTTTCGAGGATTCAAGGATACTAGAACTCCTCTTTATACCACTGGTTTGAGAGATAATATTTTTACTCTTTCTCATAAGTTATTTTTTCAGCTAATGGTAAATTTGCATTTGGTAAATTTTTTCAACTGCCGCATGACCACCCCCCCTCCCACGACCGATGGGCGTTGGGCGGCAATCCTATGGCGGCGGTCGACAGTCGTGCGGTGGTCGTGCACCGATCGTGCGACAATATTCAAGAGATATGATAATTTGATGATTACTATATGTAACTTATAGCAACTTTGTCATGAGCAGGTCCAGTGGAATTTGCAGCTGCAGGATATTCTATCTTTTTATTTAATCAAGCCATGAACATTTTTATGTTCCCTTTCGCCACTGTAACAGCTTCACTTGTCGCCAAAGACAAAACTCTTGGAAAAACATGTGCCAACCTAACAAGAGATGAAAGTATCAAGACATGCTCCATTGAAGAGATAGAAATGAAAGAGTTAACGTATGATGATGAAAGTGATTTATCTCTAGAGATAGATGGCCAATCTCATCTTGTTAGCGACGATGAAATTATAGAAATAGAAGAGCCAAGGCTTGATGATGAAATCGTTCCAGCAGAAGGTACGTTCCAATCTCATCTTATTAGTTTCACAATTTAATCAAAAGACTTGGCAATATGTCAGTTCTTTAATGATCGTATTTTTGGATGACCAAATTTTACGGCAACTACATGTAGTAAGGAAATGGAATATATCTCTTCCCCATCTACTTCACTAGTAGTTACCGGGATCCTTGGCGTTTTGCTACCATTATCTCTAGCATTTGGTGCTAAAACCTTCTTTGCTTTTATGGGCGTTAGATGCGTAAGTGTCTCCCTTCTAGATATAATTGTTGGATTGCCTTGACACTACATTGACTAATTGCAACTGTTGCTTGTTTAGATAGGCTCCAATACAAACCTTAGCTAGAAGCTACTTGCGATTGAGATCCATTGGGGCTCCTTCTATTCTCCTTTCTAATGCTATGCAAGGTGTGTTTCGAGGATTCAAGGATACTAGAACTCCTCTTTATGCTATTGGTATGAGAGATAATATTCTTACTCTTCCTCATAAGTTATTTTTCCAGCTATTGTGACAAAATGATAAATTTGCATTTGGTATATTTTTTCAACCGCCGCATGACCGCCCCCTCCCTTGGTCAGTGGGTTGTGGGTGGCAATTCTACGGTGGCGGTCGTGCGGCATTCGTGCAACGATCGTGTGGCATTCGTGCGGTGGTCGTGTGACGATTGTGCGACAATATTCAAGAGATATGATAATTAGATGGTTACTATATGTAACTTATAGCAACTTTGTCATGGTTAGGTTTAGTGGAGTTTGTAGCTGCAGGATATCATATCTTTTTATTTAATCATGTGAACATTTTTACATTCCCTTTGGTCATTGTAACAGCTTCACTTGTCGCCAAAGACAAAAGTCTTGGAAAAACATGTGCTAAGCTAGCAAGAGATGAAAGCATCAAGACATGCTCAAGCGAGGAGATAGAAATAGAAGAGTTGATGCATGATGATGAAAGTGATTTATCTTTAGAGATAGATGGCCAATCTCATCTTGTTAGTGACGATGATATTATAAAAATAGAAGAGCCATCTTATCTTGTTAGCGACAATGAAATCATAGAAATAGAAGAGCCAATGGTTGATGATGAAATCGTTCTAGCAGAAGGTACGTTCCAATCTCATCTTATTAGTTTCACAATTTAATCAAAAGACTTGGCAAGATGTCAGTTGTTTAATTATCGTATTTTTGGATGACCAGATTTTATGATAACTACATGTAACAAGGAAAGGGAATATATCTCTTCCCCATCAACTTCACTAGTAATTGTTGGGATTCTTAGCATTTTATTACCATGATCTCTAGCATTTGGTGCTAAAAGCTTATTTGCTTTTGTGGATGTAAGATCTGTAAGTGTCTTCTTTTTAGATAAAATTGTTGGATTGCTTTGACACTACATTAACTAAGTGCAACTGTTACTTGTTTGGATATGCTTCCATACAAACCTCAGCTAAAAATTACTTGCGATTGAGATCCATTGGGGCTCATGCTATTCTCATTTCTAATGCTATGCAAGGCGTGTTTCGAGGATTCAAGGATACTAGAACTCCTCTTTATGCCACTGGTTTGAGAGATAATATTTTTACTCTTCCTCATAAGTTATTTTTCCAGCTAATGGTAAATTTGCATTTGGTAAATTTTTTCAACTGCCGCATGACCACCCCCCTCCCACGACCGATGGGCGTTGGGCGGCAATCCTATGGCGGCGGTCGACAGTCGTGCGGTGGTCGTGCGCCGATCGTGCGACAATATGCAAGAGATATGATAATTTGATGATTACTATATGTAACTTATAGCAACTTTGTCATGGGCAAGTCCAGTGGAGTTTGCAACTGCATGATATTCTATCTTTTTATTTAATCAAGCTGTGAACATTTTTATGTTCCCTTTCGCCACTGTAACAGCTTCACTTGTCGCCAAAGACAAAACTCTTGGAAAAACATGTGCCAACCTAGCAAGAGATGAAAGTATCAAGACATGCTCCATTGAAGAGATAGAAATGGAAGAGTTAACGCATGATGATGAAAGTGATTTATCTCTAGAAATAAATGGCCAATCTCATCTTATTAGTTTCACAATTTAATCAAAAGACTTGGCAAGATGTCAGTTCTTTAATGATCGTATTTTTGGATGACCAAATTTTATGGCAACTACATATAGTAAGGAAAGTGAATATATCTCTTCCCCATCTATTTCACTAGTAGTTGTCGGGATCCTTAGCGTTTTGCTACCATTATCTCTAGCATTTGGTGCTAAATGCTTCTTTGCTTTTATGGGCGTAAGATCTGTAAGTATCTTCCTTCTATATATAATTGTTGGATTGCCTTGACACTACATTGACTAATTGTAGCTGTTGCTTGTTTAGATAGGCTCCCATACAAACCTCAGCTAAGACCTATTTGCGATTGAGATCCATTGGGGCTTCTGCTATTCTCATTTCTAATGCTATGCAAGGTGTGTTTCAAGGATTCAAGAGTACTAGAACTCCTCTTTATGCCACTGGTATGAGAGATAATATTCTTATTCTTCCTCATACACTATTTTTCCAACTGTTGTGACAAAATGGTAAATTTGCATTTGGTAAATTTTTCCAACCGTCGCATGATCACCCCCTCCTACAGCTGGTGGGCTATGGGCGGCAATCCTACGGCGACGGTTGGCGGTCATGCAGCAGTCGTGCGGCGGTCGTGCGACAATCGTGCGGCGGTCATGCGATGATCGTGTGATGATATTCAAGAGATATGATAATTGGATGGTTACTATATGTAACTTATAGCGACTTTGTCATAGGCAGGTCCAGTGGAGTTTGCAGCAGTTACAGGATATTCTATCTTTTTATTTAATCAAGCCGTGAACATTTTTACATTCCCTTTGGCCACTTTAACAGGTTCACTTGTCACCAAAGACAAAACTCTTGGAAAAACATGTGCCAACCTAGTAAGAGACAAAAGTATCAAGACATGCTCAATTGAGTTGATAGAAATGGAAGAGTCGACGCATGATGATGAAAGTGATTTATCTCTGAAGATAGATGGCCAATCTTATCTTGTTAGCGACGATAAGATCATAGAAATAGAAGAGCCAAGGCTTGATGATGAAATCGTTCCAATAGAAGATACGTTCAAATCTCACCTTATTAGTCTCATCACTCCATCGTCGGCCCTTCTCGGCTACGGCGGGGAGGCGGCGGCAGCTGAGGGCTCAGCCCTGAGCCGCCTCCTTTTCCTTAATATTTTTAAAATTTTAAAATTTTAAAATTTTTAATTTTTTAATATTTGTATTTGTATTTTTAAATGTTTTAAATAAATTTAAATTTAATTTAATTAATTTTTATATTAATTTTTTACCACATCCGCACCAAAACGACGCCGTTTTGCACTTGCTTCGTCGGAAAATTGACACGTCAGCGTTTTGGCCGGATTAACACTTAAGAGATCCATTTTGCTCCGATTTTGATAGTTAAGTAATACTTTGTACCAACTTTTGGCACTCTAGGTGTCCGAGTGACTTGAAGGAACCGGAGAAAAACCCCATGTTGACCCTAATTTAAAATTTGATATAGATTATTTGGAATTTTGATATTTTATTTGACTAGTTTTTGGGATTTCGGAGGCGCAAAAAAGACCATCCCGCTTGAAAAACAGGTCAGACCCCGGGCTATGCAAATTACTCGGCAAGTTCACCTCCGAATACCTGGCTCCTAGAGTTTTGAATTTTGGATTTATTTGCCTAATCCAGTGGGTGTCCATGCTTATATTGAGTGGACATATTTGGTCGGACATCTGAAAGCCTCAACGGACTTCTAGCCACTTGAAATGTTTGTAATGACTTCTGAGCTTGTTTTTTTTTTATGACTTGGGTTGCCCATTGCCGTAGGCATTAGAGAGGTACACTACATACACTTGCTAAGAACTCTTGCACACACTTTGCAATAAAAACTCTTGCGAGATTGAATTTGTGAGAGAGATTTTTTATAAAAGAGTTCACCCCATTTGTAAATGAGAGCTAGCTCCATCATAAGCCAACCGTAGAAAGATGTTCGAGTATATTAGATTGAGCGTAACTCTCGAACAATCTCAGGGAGGGGAGGAGGCAACGACTTAGAGCCTAACCATTATAAGTCAAGTTGAGCATTTCTTTATCCCTACTGTTTCAATTTATGTGCATGTCACGTGTTTGAATTTGCCTGACTCGGATTTTTGCATAAATACTTGATATTGTGTTGAATTTTCCATATATGTTCACAACAGTTTGTATGAGAGCGGGTGCTCGATTGATTCTTGCTTGACATTGTTTGTTCTTATCAAATTTTTTGAGCTATAGATCATGGCATGACACGTTGGAAAGTCATTTAGGCCATCTCTATTTTTTGAAATGGATTACAACTATCGGAAGGCTCGTATAAAAATTTCTATCCAATTTCAAGAATATGACGTCCTCATATGCCTAGTAGGATTGAACTTGAAACAATCGTTCGTAAGAATGAAAAAGAATAGAGCGCTATTTGAACGATAAGGCAACGAATCTATTGTCGTGCTCTAGATGCTAATGAATGTAATTGCATCTCGACATTTTCTGGTGCTAAAGAAATATGGGAAAAACTTAAATTGCCGCTTGAAGGGACAAGTCAAGTTAGAAAGTCTAGAATTAGTATGCTCACCCATTGAGAAAAGAACAATGCAAATGCCATGACTTTCGTACGGCACTTGAGTGTCAAATTTTTTTTTCACTCACTTAAGTATCATATCAGAGTAAAATTGATCCTTTAAGTACTATTTCTAGCAAATCATCCAACGTGAACTTTTTTTATTAATTTCTCATATGAGGTGGATTTTTTTTTTTTTTGCCCTTTTCGAGGGTTGGCAACGGTTACTAGCTACCCTCGCTTGCTATGAAACCGGGTGATTCTTGCTAGACTTGAAAAAGGGGAAAAGAAAAAGAAAAAGAAAATCAAAAAAATAAAAGAATAATTAAAAAATCATCCACGACAGTACCAATGAAGTCATGAATGATGACTGGCATCCATATCGGATTTTACGACAAGACAAATCATCAATGGCATTCAAGTGATCATTTTTTCAAATTTGTGGCACTCAAGCAAGCGGAAAAAAGTTATTGCCCTCAAATGAGCGCCATACAAATGAGGGTGAGTGGATTGCTAATATATGTGTACTCGGCTGACCGTCATTATTCGTAGATTGAGATCACTAGGCAAGGTTGATCCTCAAGAAAAGCTATTATGAACATTGCCAACATATGGGAGCCTTAAGTGTCGGCAATTGATGAGCTTCCTGGGAAGGTTTAAGATTTAAAGCAGGACTTAATGGCTTCTGGATTGGTGCCTAAGGAGAGGATATTCAGTGGTTCAATACCACAAAAGCAGCCAATGTGGAAAATAATTTTCTGCTCACATCCACTCACAAATGGACAAGTGTCCACAAATGCACAGTAGCAATTGATGTGGAATCAAATAAGACAAAAAATCTGCCCAGTTTTTTGTTTCTTTCTTCCTTCTCCATCCACAACATCGTTGGCGTTGCTCGTTCATGGCTCCCGCCTTCAGGCCCCCGCTTCCCTGACCTTTATTTCTCTATTTGCCAGTACTTTTCTTTTGTTGTTTGAGCTCGCAGTCCATGGCCGTTGGGATCTCAAGCTCACTGTCAAGACATGGGGCCATGGATGAGCCATGGTCACCAGTTTTGTGGACAAGCCGCCTTTCGAGTCATGAACGGGCAAGGCTTGTGGACATGGGTGACACCGGATTTGGAGGCATGACACTAGAACCAGATTTGGACGAGGAACAACTGCGAGCTGTCGTGACGATGAAGGGGTGGCTTGGCCATTTATGGGGCCGACCGCAAGCCAACCGCGGGTGACGATGGAGAAGGGGTGTCGCTCATAGTTGGACCGAGCCACTGCAAGTGACGATGGAGGCGGTGGCTCGGTTTGACTACGAGCAACACCAGAAGGACTAGCTCCCCTCGGATGCGCAAGACATGGTGCTGCGACTCCACCGATCCCCACGGTGAGGAGAGGTGCTGAGGTCAATGAAGAAAAGAAGCTTCCATGGATGTATATGATTTTATTCTATTTAATTCGGCAGCAATAGATACATGTCAATTATGAGTGGACGTGAGTAAAAATTATGCGCCATATCAACGGTTGATGGGGTAGAATGAGATCAATGGATATTTTGTCTTGCCTAAGTGTACTTTGACAATTAAGAGTTTCTACACATTCGAAGGTATTTGGTAATTGCACCAAATTTCTATTACAGGAATAGAAAAAGAACATAAATGCTATGATCCTCAAATCTTTTTATGCTATTCAATTTTTTAATAATTTTATGAAATATTTATCTTTTTATCTTTTTCGTCTTCTTTCACCTCTAGCTAGTCACTGGTCTCAAGGGAGCTTTACCGGCCCTTGGCAAGGCTCGACCTTGCCCAACTACCATGCCTAGCCATGGTGAGGTCAAGCCTCGCCCAGACACTGAAGACAAGCCTCGTCGAGAGCTAGCAAGGCTCGCTGGACCTTGTCTAGCCAGTCACTAACCATCCCTGAGGCTGGCGACCGACTAGAGGAGGAAGAAGAAAAAAAGAAAAGACAAAAAAAGAAATTGATTTAATTCTAGAATTGTTCTCAAAATTAAAAAGAAACTTTTTTGTACTTCTTGATTTCGTTCCAAATTTATTCCCTGGAACAAATTTATTCTTAGGAGTAGAAAAATTAGCTGACATCAGCAAATAGATTTTTACATACATACATACATACATACATACATACATATATATATTCAGAGAATAAAGAAACGGAAGCTAAGAATTTGCTGGTTACCAAGCATGCCCTAACTATCAAGTGCCCGTGCAACCTGAGTACCAAGATTGAATGCTTAAATGTGCTCTTTGTAGGTATGTCCTGAGACCAATTCAAAATGCACAAGTGGTACCGTAGTGATTTCTCAAGACATATGCTGGAAACGCAAGTTCATTCGATTATTTGAAGAAAATGGTTGGAGGACGAGACTTGTGGTGGCAAACTCAAAAGGAAAAGTTGTTGCTGTCGTTACCATTGGTAAAGATGAAACTCTTATTGAAAATGTTTAACTTGACGAAAGTTTGACGTGCGACTTAACTTAGCGATACTCAATTAGTGATAAGGTTTTCGAGTGATTTTTGAATCGTTTGCTTGCTCTCTTATGGAAACTTCTTAGGTGCATTAGGAATTATGTAGTAATTTAGGAAAGCATAAACTTTGTTTTAGCGCATGTTTAGGATTTAATATTTATTATAACCTAATTGGTAAAAATCATCATGTAAATTTAGATAGTTTCCCTTTTTAATTCAAAAAGAATATCTCAAAAAATTGCATCCATATCTCATATAAAATTCATTAGTTTTCATATTATACATGTCATATATTACAGTCATTTAGTGAGTCACATAACTTTATGTTAATATTGTTGGAGGTTAACAATACAACCTAGAGGAGGTGAATAGTTTGTTTTAGAAAATTTGATAATTTTTGTCGAAAATAGTTTATGCTAAGTAAAGATATGGTCAATGTGATGTTTCAAAACTTATGATTATAATGTGTGCTTGTGGAAGTAATACACTAGTGGTTCGGTTTTATCCTCAAACTTGCACATATTCTTTAGACTAATAGTCACAAGTTGGGTGGATTGTATTAATAATCTGCTTAGAAGGTTACAATTGGCAAGCATTGATCTTATTACACAATAGATCACACTTTCAGGACTCATTTGCTCTTACTCTTACACACTTAATCTTTAGCATAATTACTAAGACAACACAAACACAATACTTCGAGAAATAGTCTATGGAAAGCGTTTCGCTTAGAATAGGACGTATAGCAAGTTTTCAAACTTTAACATGTGTTGCTCGCTAACATTTGGCTTCTGAGATCTTCTCTTTTATAACCATTTTCAATCCATTTGTTAGAGGTGGATTTGATAAGCAAAGTGTAGTTAGAGTTACCATTGATGCTACTACACAAAGATAGAATTGTCCATATAGTTCTTTTCCTGAATATTGGTAGGTTACCAAAAAATAGCATCGGTTGCTATCCTTTCGTCATAGATTCTAATAGACCTATTAGACTACCTAGCTTCTTGATTACTACCATCACTTTGATTCTGCTGCTATGCGAACTTACTGCCACAATGGCTAAGAATATACATGATCAGAATTACCTGGAGATCTTTTTCCAACAAATACTTTAATAAAGATCACATCGCGTATACAGATTTCATCTCATGCATTGGACACATCGCATATATTTTAATTTTGTATGAAATGAAGTACCCAAAAAGAATTAATCGACATTGCATTTAGATTCTTTTTTAGGTCATGCATGCATTATTTGGTTCGAAGTTAACATCTTGTAAAACATTTGATGTGTTGGACATAATGAAGCTTTACTATTACTCAACACATCGAGTTTCTTTTTTCTTTTTTTGTCATAAGTAATTTATTCATTGCTTTGATTATTGAGAAGTTAAATTATTGTCTACGTACTCGCATGGTCATCCATTATATGCTAGTGGTTTAGAATTAAAATTGACCAAGTTTTCTTACAAAACATTTTTGAAATAAAGAGCAAAGGAATTGAAAGAATGTTGAATTTATCTTAACGTAATTAAATCCCTATATTTAAGAAATCTTTAGTAAGTAGGATGCTCCCACATTTAATTTCGGTTTCTAAGAGGCCTATAATAGATTATGATGACTCCAATATAAATTGATTTGCATGTTTATTGTGAGAATTACACAAAAAAAAAACTTATTATAATTGTGTCAATTTAGTTATAAAACGTTTGCATTTGTACCAATTCACTTATAAACCTTTTGTATTTATACCAATTTAGTATATCCATCCAATTTTAATCAAAATCGCTGACATGAACGCTAATCATCCTACGTGCACTCATAACGCTAACATAGCCAAATTTTAATAATATTTTAACATTTTTCCAATTATTTATTTTTTTTTGGTCTTTTTTCCCCTTCTCTTCTTCCTTTATTCTGTTGCCGGACCTCAGCAACTAGCCAGTGGTGTTGATCGATGAGATCGACTTTACCAGCCACTAGCAATGCCAAGCCTCACCTGTCACCAAGCAAGGTCGGCCTTGTCATGGCTTGGCAACGCTAGAACTCACTAGACTAGTGAGGTCAAGCCACACTTAACCATTGGCGAGGCCAACCTTTCCTAGTGATAGTGTGGTCAAGACTTGAGGGCGAGCCTTGATCTTGCCTAATGGTGACAAGATCAGTCTTGCCATGGCTTGGCGAGGCTCCCCATTGCCAATAGCTAGTGAGGTTGACCTTGCCAGCCCTTGCCTTTGGTCGGTTGCCAAGCTGCTGACTAACTAGAGGAAGAAGGGAAGGGGAAAAAACAAAGAAAGAAAAAGGAAAAGAAAAGATTAAAAAATAAAAAAATAATCCAAAAATATTATAATATTGTTAAAAATTTGTCCATGTCAGCATCATCTATGTCACATAAAATAGTTGGCATCCATATAAGTGATTTTCAGTCAAAATTGACTTAATAGAATGAATTGACACAAATACAAAAGATTTAGGACTTAATTGGTAAAAGAAAGTTTATGATTCAATTGATACAATTGCAATAAATTTAAAAAGTTTTTGGTGATTTTCCCCATGTTTAATTGATTAAACTAACGCCCAAAAGTTGTGATTGGTATTGGCTTGAGAGTGTGTAATAAATGTTCACTTACTAATCCATCGGTTCCTTGGTTGTTCACCTTCAAGACGGTCATGACACCTATAGCTCGGCTAATGTGGCGACATGTGGTGAGTAGAAGCTGTGAATTGATCAAGTGAAAGTGATGAGACTAACAATACAACCTAGAGAAGCGTTACCAAAAAAAAAAAAAAAAAAACAATACAACCTAGAGAATGGGTGAATAGGTTGTCTAAGAACCATAAAAATCATTTGCGGAATATAACAAGTTCAATTTCAAACATTAATAGAAATAGATTGTAGAAATTAGATATGCATGCTACTATTTAACAAATGTTGACTATTACAAATAGGTAATGCTAATATTGAAGATAGAATATATTGTTAGCAACTATGTAGTGGTCCGACTTTATCTTCAAGCCTCTATCTATTTTTAACACTAACGGCCATAACAAAGCTAGAATCCACTAGTAATCTTTAAGCTAAGTTAGAATCAACAAATATCACTTTTCAATAGATCACATTATTAGGAATCATGTACTATTATTACTCTTGTACACTTGCTTGCATAACTTATTACAAATATTAGCATGACCCAGATTTTAACATTAGGATACGCAACAATTATAAACAAAAAGAGAGCAAAGAAGAAGAGTTGAAGCAAATGACTCGTTTTATTCATTTCCACCAAACCTAATTACTTCTCTTGAACTTAATATATAGCCATCCATTCTAGGATGACCATTTCCCATCGAAGTCTTCAAGTAGCCATTGGTTCTACCATTGTTGGTAGTAGGATGTCTCTAGAAATCATCATAGCGACTCTTTGACATCGACAAAGTCTTTTTGATTGTGGCAATTTCCCAAAACCATATCAGTATACTTTTGTCAAACTTGCTCATTATTGTCAAAACTGCTCCTAAAGAACTCTGGTGATCTTTCTTCAGATTTCAAACCTTTGTGATGGCTATTTCCATCATGATTAATGTTCTTATCATGTGATCAAGTGATCGGCATCTTTCAGGACTAAATATCAACATGATCCCTTACCCATAATTAGGATGTGAGAATTTTCACTAATTAGTTGATGTTGTCCACTGAAAAACCATATGGACGACTTGCAATCAATCACCAAATGATCCTCTTGAGTATTTTTAGCTTCCAAAGATGTTACCTTGATGAAAGATTGACCATGATACCTCCAAGTCAATATGAACACCTCGTCATCTTTTTCCCCTCCTTGTCAAGATTCTCATCCTTATACCTAGTCTTCACTAAACTCACATAAGTCATTGATATCATCATAGTCTCCCACCTCATCTGCATAAAGCAACTACTCTTTGCCAACAATTTGCTGCCTCAATAATAATTTGTTGCCCCCGATAATGATGTTGATCTTTCTAATCCTTCCAAGCTTATTGACAATTTCAAGTCACCAAGCTATTCATCTTCATGGTATTTTCAAGTTTTACCAAACATCCTCATTCTAGGCTTGTTCACTACCACTAAGTCCATCCAACTCTTCATCCGATCTTTGTACCTCAAAATCATTATGAACAATTTCGTTGTTCCTAACTCGTTCACTCTCGATAAGGTCCTTTCAGACGTTTTTACCGTATCTAAAGATCCTTTCTGCTTGTGAACATCTTCAACGCCCAATATCTTACTCACGTTAGATATCGGCAATAATCCCTCAATATCAGCAAAGCACTCTTGACAGTGGCAAATCACTTCTCATAGTAGAATTTCTTGGTGTTGTTTATGACAACATATCCATTTCAAATTGTACATATATTACCTAGCTTAACTCAATCAATTAACACATTAGTAATCATTAATTATCTTTTGTCACCTTCAAAATAACATGGGAATTTTCTCAACAATCGTCACATTGGTGATTTTCCCTACAGAAGGCAGCGGCCTCTTACGCGGCAGAGCAGGACAGCCATGCATAAAGGTCGAGGCTCAACACGAGCAGTGACGGGTCAAAAGACGATTGGGTCTTCGTAGATTTTGGATGTTGGCATTGAGGAAAAGGAGATGATGAACATGAGCGGATAATTGATGATGAAATTGCTAAATTTATGAACATGGAAGTTGCTCGTGAATCTCCACGAAGGAGAAGCTGCCTCTGGCGTGGTCCGTTAGCAATAAAAAAAATTAAATAAAAAATAAAAAAATTGAGAGGAAGACCTCCTGTGAAGTTTCATTTGGTGTGTTTTCTTTGCGATAGAATTAATACAAACCTAATATAAAAATGAATGTTAAACGACTCAGTGCCAGAAATCCTAATCTTTAATTAAATGTTAAAAGGTTTTAGCAGGGCCAAAACTATCGTTTCAGCGGTTGCTTTGATACTGAACTTTTCAAACGATCAACCAGTACGAAAAACGATTATTTAAATGACTCTGTAACTTAATTTACCGGAGAATCTGACATGCCAGTATTTTAAACAAAAAACTCACTCGAGTAATTTAAATAGAGAGTTTCTAAAGTTTTGGCATAAACTAATTGTTTGTAAAGTTTTGGTACTAAACTTTATGCAATATTTTTGGTCTAAAAACTTGATGCGATTAGAAATGTGAGAAAATGATGTCCTGGGTTTGAAGAAAAAATCGCAAGATAAAAATTCTACGTTAGCCACCAATTTTCTATGCATTTTTAGACTCATAAGCAAACGCCGACGCACAAACACGCACACACCCTCTCTTTTACAAATAATTTCATTTAAAATCACAATCTATTTACTTTCCTCTAATAAGAAAAAGGAGGAGCTGAACAAAATTTTATTCATCTCTCCTCTTTAGCCTTACATTTGCTTCTTCTCTGACTTTGCTCTCTCTTGAGATTGAAAGACGAAAGCTTGAGACCTTGTGAGTATGGACAGCAATGATAGAGCATGTTCGGGACCAATTCAATCGCAATTCTTCAGTTTATGAAAAAGAAATGTATTCAAAGATGTTGTGTGACATGATTGGTGCACTGCACAACTCAAATCATGTGTTGTGCCAAAACTTTGCTATCATCAATTTAGTACCAAAACTTGACGGAGGATCACTATAGTGCCATTTTTTTTCCTTAAAATCTGACTATATAATTGTCTCAGGCAAGCTTTTCTTTTATAAAAAAAAAAGCCAAGTTGGATTCTCTAAAAGCACGAGTAGCTAGAGTCGCTTATGTAATTGCTTTTGAAAAGTTGCGGCATTTAACCACCTGGGATTCGCCGGTGGCCACCCTTCAACATGGAAGGGGGTGAGGGGTTCAAATCCCCACCCTCGGGGAGGGATGGAGTGGGGACGTGTAAGTTTCGAGTGGGTTTCGACTCATGCCGCAAAAAGGCGGGACAAAAGTCGAGAGTGAGTGTAGAGTAGGAATATAGTAAGACCGACAAAAAAAAAAAGTTGCGGCATTAATAACCAAAAAATAAATAAATGAATTTTTGAAATATTTTGGCACCCTAAAAGTAACATGCAATAGTTAGGCACTAATATAGTCGTATCCCGAAAAGATCTTTAGGCAGAAATTTAGATGTTAATAAATAAGATATTTACACAAGAAAAGATAATTCATATGAGAGACGGGATTAGACTTTGTAAGAAAGATCCTAACGAGCATCATCTAATTATGCTCTTTGATTAAGCTCCTGAAATCCTAATCACGTTGGAAAATTCTTAAATGAAAAACTAGATGTCTACATAGCAATAGCATGGTAGTTTCCACTTACGAAATTTTCAAAATAGAACAGAAAAAAGCAGTGAAAATGAACCAAAGGTCCAAAGTAACATGAAATCGACTATTTTATGTTATAGTCCAAAAAATATCATATTTATTTATTTATTCCCACGTATAAATGAATAGCCTTCTCTGAGCAATTATTACACGACCTTGGTATATGTGAATTCGATGTGTATGTGTCGTTACATTATATGGGTCCCACGTCATGGGACATATACTTTTGAGCAATATTTTTAGTCACAAAAATTTGTATCTCGCAACGCGTGAATATCTGGGTAGTTCGTTTCAAAATATGAGGAGAAGGACGAAGATTGCCGTTTCAAAACGCCCATCTCCAAAAACTCTCTCCTTTCCAACCTGGACGACAACACAACAGCGAACCTTCGCGGTCGGCGCACGTAAGCTTACTTTGCCGTTTGAATTGGACGAAGCCTTAAGGCAAGATACCGCGTTCGTCAACCGCCATGGCTAGTCGGTTTTTTCGTCTCTCTAGAAGAAGAAAATTCTTGGGTGCTCCCTCAACCGCGCATCTCACGTCCCGGTATTTCTCTCTATATAAATCCACCTCTCCTCCCTCGTCTCTCTCGCCTTCGTCTTCGCCCGCTCCGAAACGCTTGCAAGAGAAGAGAAGAGAAGAGAAGAGAAGAGAAGAGAGAGAGATGAGCACTTACTACAACCAGAATCATCCGCCGGTCGGCGCCCCTCCCCCGCAAGGTAACCTTGTTCTCTTGGATTCGCCATGCTTTTCTGCTATTTCTCAAATTCATCATCTGTAGTCTCCTGGGAACGTGTAGTATGTTCGTTTCTGATTTTTGCGGGTCTTTCTTGGTATCGTAAAACAAAAAATTTTACTTGCAGGGTACCCGAAAGTCGAAGGCTATCCTCCTCCAGGGTATCCGGTGCAGGGTTACGCGCCACAGGGGTATCCTCCGCAGCAAGGATATGGCCAGCCGGCCCAGCCCTACTACGAGGAGCAGCGCCGCCGGAAGGACACCGGCTTTCTTGAAGGATGGTAAAGCACGCGACTAAATTTGCTTGTCAAAAAGTATAATATAATCAAATCAAGTGTGAATCTTTTAGTTTCTTGTTCAAATCTACTTTGTCGGTTTCCAGCAGCTTGTTGTTATGGGCGTGCGTATTTTCCTTGCTTCCGCTCCTGAACTCATGAACGCGCGTGTTCCATCTCGGTTTTTTTGCAGCTTAGCGGCACTTTGCTGTTGCTGTCTGCTGGATGCGGTTTTCTGAGGTGGGATCGAGGCAACGGCGCGGATTTAGGGAAAAAGATCGTTCTGGTTTCCATCTCTGCTGGTTGGACGGCGGAGGAGTTAGTGTCGGGAACTATCAGGTGATTTGGCTGTGATGTCTTTATTTATTGAACGATCTCTGTTGAATCGTTGATGTATATATCTGGAGACTATTGTTACTTTTCTCATTCACGGATTATGAGACATGTGTCTTTTCTGAGCTCGTTTGATTTATCTATGCCCCTTTCTAATGGCTAATTTTCTCACAATAAGGTTAACTTACACTTTAAACCAATGCTCGCTAGCGCAGTATATATGCCGATTAAGTCTTTTCACCCTCGCAACAAGACTTTCTACCCCCCCAACTCCCCCTTAAAAAAAAAAAAAAAAAAAAAAAAAATAAAACCTTCTTTTCTTGTTTCGCTTTGTCAGCTTTGCGTCTACGTGATGAGAAATCGATTATTTTGGCAAAACCATGACACAGCAATCCTAGGATTTTTTTACCGATTTTGTCCTCACGTTTTTTGCGCTCTACCACGGTTGCTTCGCTTTCCCCTCGTTCCCTCGAATCGCAGGGTCAAGAACGAGAATTAGGGCTGGGTTGGTTGAGTGTTCTAGCCAATTTGATGGGGCTGGTTTCTGGTGCGAGGATATAATGAACAAACTGAGGGCTAGAGTAGACATAGTCTGGTTTCTGGGCTTTCATGGGGTCTTTGTAATGCAAGTTGGACTTAACAGATGGACTTAATAAAAGTGCATGGGCCAGGGGCTTGGCTTGGAGGAATTGGATCGAGCCCGGTGCATATAATTAACATCCTTTCCAATCATTTGATGAATTTAAGCCCTTTATTTTAATTTTTTTTTTTGTATTTTGCATTTTGGTTTTATTTATTAGTACCACCAAAAATCCCAAATTACATTCACCGCAACACGTGCTCAAATTTTTTTTTTTTGTGACACAAAAAAAGAATCTCAATCTCGTACTTGTGTGACACATTTACCTCCGTTAAGGTCTATCAATGAGCACCATAAAAAATAAAAAATAAAAACACTCACATAGACTCTGGAAAGCTTATAAATTGATATGACACCCACATGACTAAAGTGAATAAAAATGACGTCATTGATACCCACATGACTAAAGTGAAATAAAAACGACGTTGTTTCGCCATGCAAGAGACAAAACAAGACCGATCATCTTGTGAGGAAGAGAATCGAGAAAGTAAGGAGAAAGATGTCTGGGTAGGCAGGCACAGGACCCACTACTTCCTAATCGATTGCTCCATTGGATTACCGAATCGAGGTTAGGATTGTAGCGCTTATGAACGATCCCGATCAAGTGTAGGAGTCTGGTACTTTGAATTGACAGACGATTATGCATCGAAAGGAATAAGAACTTAACATTGGGTTCCAAAATTGATGAAATGAATCAAATTAATGATACCACGAATCTCTCCGAAAGAACAAGAGCCGGTGTTTGATTTGCCAAACAGAAATAATCAACTGCAATGACCAAATATAAATCGCTTGGAAAAGAGTGGAAATAATTTGCAAGGAAATTAAATTGTTTTTCGGATGTTTGATCGTGTCTAGTGCTCTTCAGATGTGCTCCTTCTATCGTACATGGGTGATTGACCTCTCTCAACCATCGTTCCCACTTTTCAAATCCACATTTCAACCCCATATTTGATGGTATAATAGTTCCTTCCTTAGGAGGTCGATTACATTAATAGTGCTCTATAGATGTGATCCTTTTATCATACCCGGGCGATGACCACTTGACTTCAATTATAGATCAACACTTTTGATAATTGTTGCCACCTGAGTTTTAGTATAATAACTCTTTCTAGTAAGTGTATCTGATTTGATTTTAGCCAAACTGTGTGAGTTGACATCAGTGCTTCTCAATTCGACTGAGATTGAATTGACTGACCTCGACTTTCTATTATTATGATGGAAGAAAACTACTACTGGCATGTTAACTTAGTTCTATTGGTTTTTCACGGTCAATGCTAGTGTTGATCGTCTAATATGTCAAGTGTTGGCCAATATATTGTTTACTCTTGTTGACACCAACGTGTTTGATTAATTAGTCGATCCTCATAGCCTACGTGACTTCGTATAGTCGATGATTTTGCTTTATTACTATGGCCCAATATAAGGAATTTATTTTTCCCTCAAGGGTTTAGCACTTTCTCATCAATAATTGCCCGAAGTTATATCATACTCAAAACCATCGTTTGTGTTCATTTGATGGCATCAATTCGCATTAACCGTAACTCTTTGACATCATAATTTGCTTTTTAAGGGTGCCAACAAATTTCTTTTTATTTGTGGACAGACTTTTGATTGTTGATCCCCATAAGTTGAGGCGACTTTCAAGAAGTTATTGCATGATCCGTGAACTATTTAGACTAATATCATCTTAACCATTAACCTTATGAATTCCACCATGAGAACCACACCATCAATATGATGGCTTTTATTTATATAAATTATAAATCATATTGTATTTTTTCGGGACATTAAGAAAAGTGAAATGTTAAAATAATTATGAAATTATATAAAATCACTATCCACTAGTCTAAAAGTTTAAAATTTTAATATGGAGGCTTAATTTAATATTTAATTATTTTAACATGTTCCCTTAGACGTTTATACAATCTTATTAAATGTGCTTTGAAATTTTTAAAATTTATTAGATGAAAAGTGTTTACTGTCATGTTTAGTTTACTTAATTAAGTTCCAAATAATTCCTCCAAGAGGGCGCGTCTTTCCCTAAAGAGAAGGCCCAGACTCCCGACTCCATCCGTCTAAACTGCAGACATAAGAGTCTCCCACGTGTTAATCCACGCAGCTTTCCTCCTGTCCTGTCGTCGTCATCTGGTCTGTCTCCCTCTATGTCATCAAGTCTGGCCATCTCCCTCTCTTACAGTCTTACTCTCCTTCGTGTGGCCCCGTTACAAAAAGCTTCTCTCGCCTTTTTGGGCAGGCCCGCTTCATTTTCTCTCCTTTCCAACGTGAACGACGAAACAACAGTCAACCTTCGTGGTCGGAGGACGTAAGCTTACTTTGCCATTTGAATTGGACGGAGCTACCGCGTTCGTCAACCGCGCATCTCACGTCCCGGTCTTTCTCTCTATATAAATCCACCTCTCCTCCCTCGTCTCTCTCACCTTCGCCTTCGCCCGCTCCGAATCGTCTTTCTCTCTATATAAATCCACCTCTCCTCCCTCGTCTCTCTTACCTTCGTCTTCGCCCGCTCCGAATCGCTTGCAAGAGAAGAGAAGAGAAGAGAGAGAGAGATGAGTACTTACTACAACCAGAATCATCCCCCGGTCGGCGCCCCTCCCCCGCAAGGTAACCTTGTTCTCTTGGATTCGCCATGCTTTTCTGCTATTTCTCAAATTCATCACCTGTAGTCTCCTGGGAATGTGTAGTATGTTCGTTTCTGATTTCTGCGGGTCTTTCTTGGTATCGTAAAACAAAAAATTCTACTTGCAGGGTACCCGAAAGTCGAAGGCTATCCTCCTCCAGGGTATCCGGTGCAGGGTTACGCGCCACAGGGGTATCCTCCACAGGGATATCCTCCACAGCAAGGATATGGCCAGCCGGCCCAGCCCCACTACGAGGAGCAGCGCCGCTGGCAGGACACCGGCTTTCTTGAAGGATGGTAATGCACGCGACTAAATTTGCTTGTCAAAAAGTATAATATAATCAAATCAAGTGTGAATCTTTTAGTTTCTTGTTCAAATCTACTTTGTATTTGAGCCAGTCGGTTTCCAGCAGCTTGTTGTTATGAGCGTGCGTATTTTCCTTGCTCGGCTCCTGAACTCATGAAAATGCGTGTGTTCCATCTCGGCTTTTTTGCAGCTTCGCGGCAATTCGCTGTTGCTGTCTGCTGGATGAGGATTCCTGAGGTGGGCTCGAGGCAATGGCGCGGATTTAGGAAAAAGATCGTTCTGGTTTCCATCTCTGCCGGTTGGACGGCGGAGGAGTTAGTGTCGGGAACTATCAGGATGATTTGGCTGTGATGTCTTTATTTATTGAACGATCTGTTGTTAAAATATGTGTTCGAAATGGGTTGATCAATGAAATCGGATTGAGTAAAAACAACTCGGACTTTGAGGCGTGATATCACTTTCTTTAAGAATTTATTTGTCTCACAACGTTGCTAATGGTCACCGGCAAAAATCCTCCAGGGATACAACAAAGTTTCTCGGATGAGAATCTAAATAAAGAATTTAGTATTTATAGCCTCTCTAAACAATCGAAAAATTGACTGCTATTTTTTTGGAAAGAGGACTTGAAAATGACAACACTATTTCTTTCCGAAAATAATGAAGTATGTTTCGCAACTCTTCGTGAAAATTGCGAACAAACATGTCTTTAGAAAATTGTTCGGATAAACCAATGCGACTCTTCGGAAGAAGTCGAAAAACGAACAATTGCAATCCTTCGGATAAATTAAAACCAAATAAGTAATTTTCCAAAAGTTGTCTTGAAAAGACACAAATAAAATTTGGAATAATTTTTTTTTTTTTTTTAAATAGAATTTCGAATTTTCATTTATATTTCATTTCCGAAATTCTCAAATTAAAAGGCAACCTTTGAACTACAATATAAAATAAAATAAAAAATAAATAAATAAAAAAGCAAGAGATTAATGCTAATTAAACCGCGGGCGCGCAGGCGTGCAAAGTGCTAAGTGCGCCAAATAATCGCGCACCCGCACGCGGGTATGGTGGGGTCTAGCCCCACCTAATCACTCCTTTAACTACAAAAGGGAAATTCCTCATTAATAAATTAATCCTCCTGCTCCCACATTTTCTATGTGGGACAAAATAAAAGGCACTCATTTTGTTTTAACAAACAAAATTCCAACAATCCCCCACTTTGTTTGTAAAACAAAAGCCAAAGTTTCAGTAAGATTAATATACATACATAAAGATCTCTTTCGAGTTAAACCTTTACTTAGTGCAAGTATATCAAAGCTCTATCAAAGTGACAAGTAGCTCGGCTTTAAACTTGTACTTTTATGTAATAGAACCGGACATACCACACATACACTAACCTCTTGTTTCAGCGAGAATTTCTATATTACTTCGCACTATTATGGCATTGTGCTTGATCCTGTTTCATGAGCTCTCTAGAAAGCAACCCTCACTTTCGTAAGGAGCGGCACCACTTCTAAGCTCATATAGGTGAAGTATCTACCATGTGTTTCTGTTACTATCAACACACTACAAACTTGTATCATACTTCATTAAGAATTCAATTCAGCCTACAAAACGTAACAGACAATACTGACTTCTCATATCAGGGCTATGTGAGTATCAAACAATCACATTCAATAACTTGTTCTTACCCATTAAACCTTGTAACACGATCTATGTTGAATCGTTGATGTATATAACTGGAGACTGTTGTTACTTTTCTTATTCACGGATTACGAGACATGTGCCTTTTCTGAGCTCGTTTGATTTATCTATGCCCCTTTCTAATGGCTAATTTTCTCACAATAAGGTTAACTTACACTTTAAACCAATGCTCGCTAGCGCAGTATATATGCCGATTAAGTCCTTTTCTTGTTTTCTTGTTTCGCTTTGTCAGCTTTGCGTCTACGTGATGAGAAATCGATTATTTTGCAAAAACCATGACACAGCAATCCTAGGATTTTTTTACCAATTTGTTCCTCACGTTTTTTGCGCTCTACCACGGTTGCTTCGCTTTCCCCTCGTTCCCTCGAGTCGCAGGGTCAAGAACGAGAATTAGGGCTGGGTTGGTTGAGTATTCTAGCCAATTTGATGGGGGCTGATTTCTGGTACGAGGATATAATGAACAAACTGAGGGCTATAGAGTAGACATAGTCTGGTTTCTGGGCTTTCATGGGGTCTTTGCAATGCAAGTTGGACTTAACAGATAGAATTAATAAAAGTGCATGGGCCAGGGGCTCGGCTTGGACGAATTGGATCGAGCCCAGTGCATATAATTAACATCCTTTCCAATCATTTGATGAATTTAAGCCCTTGATGAATTTAAGCCCTTTATTATTATTATTATTATTATTATTATTATTATTATTATTATTATTATTATTACCTTAAAAAACCCCAAACTGGTACACTTGTGACAAATTTACCCCAAACTATTTTTTTGACCATGAAAAACTCCAAACTGGTACACCTATGACAAATTTACCCCGACTAACTATAAAAAAAACCTAAACTGGTACATTTATGACAAATTTACCCCAAACTAATTTATTCGACCACAAAAAACCCCAAATTGGTAAATTTGTGACTAATATACCCTCCGAAAAATTAGATTAATACCACAAAAAAATCACAAAAATTATAAACTGTGACAAACGAGTGTAAAATCTCAAATTGATATATCGATCAATTGTCACGTGTTATTTAACTTAACTAAAACTAATAGTGGGTAAATTTGTCACAAGTGTACCAGTTTAAGGTAAACTTGTCAAAGGTATATCAGTTTAGGGTTTTTGGTAGTAAAAAAAATAGTTTGGGGTAAATTTGTCACAAGTGTACCAGTTTGGGGTTTTTCAAGGTATTAACCATTATTATTATTATTATTATTATTATTATTATTATTATTATTATTATTATTATTATTATTATTATTATTATTATTATTATTTTGCATTTTGGTTTTATTTATTAGTACCACCAAAAATCCCAAATTACATCCACCGTAACACGTGCTAAAAAAATTTATGACAAAAAAAAAAAAGAATCTCAAACTCGTACTTGTGTGATATATTTACCTACATTAGGGTTTATCAATGAGCACAAAAAAAAAAAAAAAAAAACTAACATAGACTCTAGAAAGCATACGAAGTTGATATGACAACCACATGACATCGTTTTGACTAAATAATTATCTAATGGAACCTTAACGAAAAGTAAATATGTCATATAGATACCAAATTAGAGTTTAGTTAAACGTATCACAATGAGCATGGCATGTGATTTTTGATGTCATAGAAAATTATGGGGTAAATATATTACAACTTGCATAGTTTAGGGTTTTTACGGCTTTTTCACTATTTTTAATAAAAACTACCTAAATTGCTAATTTTGATTAAATTTTTGGCTAAAAATTAAAAGTCAACATCTCTATGTTCTTTAGAGTAAGAAAATTATGTTTGGTTGTCTTAATTTCTAGACAGGATAATACTAAATAGGATATGATCATATCCACCGTTTGGTAAATCACGGTAATAAAACCATATATATTTACATCCTATGATATCCATTACTTGGTATAAACAATATATTAATATAAATAAATCTAAAAATTGCATAAATAAAGACGGTAAAAATCTCTCATGACACTCTTGCTAACTTCATTTTTATTTGCTTATTTTTAATTATTTTCAGTCTCTTTTTTATTTTATTTTTCCTTCCATCATTTTCTCATAAATTTTTGTTAAATAGTAAACTCTACTAATATACCTAAAATATTAAAATATGTAATAAATATATATATAATTATAAGATAGAAAGAATGAAATGCAAATAAAAATATGGATAAAAAATTGTTTTTAATTTATTTTTTTTTAATATTAGAATTCAATTTTACTTATATTCATATAGTATTTTAATTTTATTAATTTAAGAAGTTTTTATTCGAGAAAACTAATTTTTATAAAATATTATTACATTTATCCCACCTCTTTTATAGGATAATTTTATCTACACTATATCTTTTTTATATTCAATTTTATCCAATCCTAAGTAAACATCAAATACGGGATATGATAAATTTTATCATATTATGAATTTTATCTCAACTACCAAACATCAACAAATCCCGTTATCTCACCACCCACCTGGGTAGCGCTGCTGAAGGCGAGCTTCTCCCCCTAATGCAAGGGGAGGAGTTCGATTCCCAAGCGTCGCAAGGTGACTTACCCGGTAACACGTGTGTGGTGACTGGCACGTGTTGCCCCCAGGGTTTACCCCTCGTTACCCCGGGCTTTTCGGGCTGTCCATATTGGTACGGTGCGCGGGTTCCCTGGGTCATCAAAAAAAAAAAAAAAAACAAATCCCGTTATCTCCTTCCAAGTGAGTGAAGATACAGCCTTAACAGTGGTCTTGTTCTTTGCCTAAAGTAAATCTTCTCTTATAACAAGAAAGAGCGACCAAGGAAATTTTCTCTTGCTGCAATCTCTCTTCGTTTTCTTTTGACGAGATTCTTCACGCTTCAATTTTTTACGTATTATTTCCCAAGATTTCTCCGATAGACCACCAATCACGCTACCTTAATAAATTTCATAGTCATCTCTAATTTCTAAAAGCGCAGGAATTAATTAAAGAATAAGAATGCTTAATATTGTTTATTTAAATGTCAAATTTTATGTTATCAATGAACTTGATCCTAATTTTCATGGGATGGACGACAAGACTGAGGGTCAACATTAAGGTGTCAACATGTTGTAACATTACTCAAAATTCACATAAGCTCGCATAAACAGTCCTTGGAGGAGCGATCATCAGGTTGCTCAATAACCTTGACCATCATCTTGGATCGAGTCATGCATGCATGTCTTTATCCATAAGAAGCGACCTTTGCCTTAATTTATTATCTATCATTTATGTCTTCACCTTTGGACACATCTTTTTCTTTTTTTTGGTAAAGATGGACACATCTTTTTCCATCTCGAAATACTGAAAAGAAAAAAGAAAAAAGAAAAAAGCCACATAACCTATAACTACCCACGCCACATTGAAAGAAAAAAAGTGTATCATATAAGGCCTTTGCCCTCAACTTAACTCGATGATGAGAGCTATATGATTCACGTGGTGCTAGTGCCTGTAAAAATGGTTACATGACTGGCAACACGTGGAACAGGTCATGGTATATAAGTGCCAAGGTTATCCGCAGTCTTGCTTTTGCCGGGAAACTTTTTAAAGGTTTTCCACTACCAAAAGTTTAATGAGCTATTGAGGTGTGTATCTTACTAGTAGATTAAACTACAAATCTTTTTAAGGTCGGTCTTAACTATATGTATTTGAGCTGCATGAAACCCTCAACAAGATTGAGAGGTGAGTTAGAATCGAAAGTAGAGCGCTTTAATGAGGGGAAAAGTGTTACAAAGGTCTTAAACCTTTTGTATTTATGCCAATTTAGTCATAAACATTTTTTTTGTACCAATTTAATCTTAAACATTTTTACTTAGTGCCAATTCAATCCTTTATGACTAATTTTGGTCAGATTTACTGAATGGGCATTGGCTGGCTGATGTAGCACGATCGGCAATAATGTTGATAACTTTTAACGATATTTAAATATTTTTGAATTTTTTTATTTTCTTTTTCTTTTCCTTTTTTTCTTTTTCCTTCTTCTCCTTCTTCCTCCAGCTGGTCGCTGACCTTCCTCCAATTGGTCGTCAAACTTTGACACCAACTAGAGGCGATGGCCGGTGAGGGTAGCCTCATACTAGGCGGCAAGGCTCGCCAACCATTAGTGAGGCTCGACCTCTCTACTGTCTCCTTTGGCCGGTCACTGAGGTCCAACAACCAGCTGGAGGAAGGAGAAGGAAAAAAGAAAAAGAAAAAGAAAAGAAAATAATTAAAATATTTATTAAAATTTATTCACGTCAATCGTGTTACATCAACCAATCGGCGCCCAATCAACAAAACTAGCCAAAATTAGTTGGAAATGACTAAATTGACACCAAAAAAGGTTTATGATTAAATTGACACAAATGCAAAAGATTTAGGATTTTTTTAACACTTTTCCTCTTTA
Organism: Eucalyptus grandis; assembly: GCF_016545825.1. NCBI lineage: Eukaryota > Viridiplantae > Streptophyta > Magnoliopsida > Myrtales > Myrtaceae > Eucalyptus > Eucalyptus grandis. The sequence continues at coordinate 17,021,649 of NC_052620.1, forward strand.
ATGAGAACATCTTCTCCACGAACAAGCTTAAATTGGACTAGTTTTCACACAAATATAGCAATCTTTAATGAGTATGTGCATTTCAAGGAGGCTTCCACTATGGTCCTTGGGCTAATTAAGCGAAGACACTTACATGCCTAATCAAATAGAAGAGAATATTGAATATTAATAGATAGGATAAAGGCATCACAAATGTCACAACTTTTGTGTAACACTCACTAAAATGTTATAATTTTTTTCGACCTTTCAAGTATCATAACTTTAAAAAAAATAAAAAAATTCACTTGAGTATCGTAACTTTTCAATTGATTACATGAATACCATAACTTTTTAAAAACATGCACTTAAGTGCCAAAAATTTGATATACATAGCACTTGTTGTGAACATTATAAAAAGTTACGACACTTAAATAATCAATTGAAAAGTGAAACACTCAAGTAATTGGGAAAAACGGTTATGGCAATCAAGTAACAAAAACGAAAGGTTACAACTTTGAAATGAGCACTATATAAAAATTATGATGTTTATAGTGTTTTTTTCCCTCGATAGTTTGTAGATTATAGTACAAGCAAGCTTTGTTTAGTCACATCCAATTAAGGACCTTTGGCTCTTGCTACCTAAAAAATGAAAATGCATACAATGAGATTAGATTAGATTTTTCGAATTGGAAGTTTAACCTTAAAGATATTTCTTTGGTAATGGGAAGAAGCTTCTTGTGCACTTTTATGTTCTAATTTGCATTTGTTATGTTAGGGCTAACAACACGAATTAGAGAGAGGTGAATAAGTTGTTTTAAAAATTTTGACAATCTTTTGCTGAAATTAGCAAATGCTAAGTAAAGATTAGATCAATTTCATATTTCAAAGGTTGTAAGCAAATTGTGTGCTTATGCAGGTAAATGAAGGAGAAACAATAACACACAATAATATATAGAGGTTCGACTTTATCTCCAAGTCTATGTGCACTTCCACCACTAATAGCATAAATCAGGCTAAAGAGCACTAGTAATTTGCTAATCCAATTACACTCAGCACACGCATTTTCTTTTAGATGATATAGCACACTATCTAGAATTAGGTGTTGCTATCAATTGGCACACTTGCTTTTTTACATGATTATAGGGAAAACTTCTAGGACACTTTTAGCTGAACATAATGAGATACGACTCTCAATACTTGATCCTCATGGCCTTGGAGTTATCGAAGCTTCTCTTCAAGCTTAGAGATTTGTTTGTCCCCATCAGTTCTTCGTGTGGCCAAGGAGAAACTTGCGCCCCATCGCTTGCCCCGTCACTTGTCATAACTCGTGTTCCATCATTAACTATAGCATTTGCTGTTTGGGAAAATATGGATTCAAATTAGGTAGAACAATGAAGATGGATCTTTAGAGTAATCAAGTCGGATTTTGAAGCATGATATCACTTTCTTTAAGGATTTATTTGCCTCACAAAGTTGCTAACGTTATGTTCCATCATTAACTATAGCATTTGCTATTTGGGAAAAAATGGCTTCGAATTAGGTAAAATAATGAAGATGGATCTTTAGAAAAATCAAGGCGGATTTTGAGGCGTGATATCATTTTCTTTAAGAATTTATTTGCCCCACAAAGTTGCTAATAATCACCGAAAAATATCCTCCAGAATACAACAAAGTCTCAAAAATGAGAATACTAGATAACAATTATAGTATTTCTCCAGGCTCTCTCTAGGAAACAATTAAAAAGATGACTGTTGTTTTTCAAAAAGAATGCTCGAAAAGATAAAATGATCACACACTATGTTCTTCTAAAAAATGATATGTATATATATAAAATAGTCTTAAAATATAGGCAATTCTTCGTGAAAAATTGCAAAAAGGAACAAACATGTCCTTTGAAAAATTGCACAGATGAACAAAGGCGTCCATTCGGAAGAAGTTGAAAAAACGAACAAAGGCAACCATTTGAGAAAAGTTACAAACTGAACGAGTATCTTTTCCAAATGTTGTCTTGAAAAGACACAAACGAAAATTCATAATAATTAAAAATTTATTAAAAAATTTTATTATTATTATTATTATTTAATAAATAAAATTATTTTTTTAAATAATTATTCAAAAACAAAACAATTATTATTAAAATTATTATAAAATTTCAAAAGTGCTAATTTTTTAAATAATTACTGATTCTCAAAAACAAAACAACCTTTGAATTGATTAAAATTAATAAGATTTTAACCATAAAGAAAAATAATAAAATGAAGAAACAAACGGATTTTTAGTGTTCTCTTCTCTCTCTTCTTCTTCTCTTCTTCTTTTCTTCTTCTTTTTTTCTTCTTTTTATTTCGCCGGTCGCCGGCCTCGCCATGGCGCGACCGGCCGTCGAGGGCCGGCGACGCCGTCAAGGGCGCGACCTTAGTGCCTCACCGGTCAAAATCGGCCTCGCCGGCCGGGCGAGCTCGGGCTCGCCCTCGCCGAGCCGGCAATGTGGTCGGGCGAGGCCGCGCCCCCCAATCATTTCTTTTTGGAGCCGAGGTGACCGGCCGAAATAAGAAAAATAAAAATAAAGGAAAAAAATGAAAAATAAAATAAAAATGTTTAAAAAATTAAAAGAAACAAAATAAAAATAAAAATTTACCAAACGTGTTTCTATTAATTTTTATTCCCTAACAAACGTTACCAAACGCGTTCTTTTGTTCAAAATTGTTAGAACGTAAACACTTTTTTTTTTTCTGTTCTAACAAACAAAAAAACATAAACGCGTACCAAACGCACCAATTGGAAACTTCCTCTCACTTTTCCTGTGTAGGACAAGGAAACATGCACTTAGTTTGTTTTACAAACAAACTTCCAACATTTGTCACATCACTAGCAATGAATGAACCATCGATAAATACACCCTTGCCTTTATATTCCGGATCAACATCAGACTATTGGTGTGCAACTGCGGGAGGTGGAGTGAGACGAGCTTGGAGCATATCAAAACGCTTGGTAAGTTGTTTCCGTACATTAAGGGCTGGCTTCACTTCATTCTCAAGACTAGTGATGCAGTTCTATTCATCAAGATTTGGTCATGGCAACTCTTGAGTGAGTGTGGATTGGATTCTTCAAGAAGCCATGATGTGACAATTTTACCTTGCAAGATGAAAGCGCAAATACTAGTTTAAGAACAAGATGTGGTAAAAGGTTTTGACATGAGAGTAAGCACTTTAATGTCATTTTCCTGAAAATTGCATTAGAACGGCAAAGCAAGATTTGGCTCGGACTGTGACCTCTCTACCTTCCATTTCGTCGAGGAGTCAACATCGTCTCCCAATGAAGATCCCAATGTTGAAAGGCACCTCCCAATTATGCCCTGGTGATCAAATTATGAACTCAAAGAATATTACCTACCAACCCCACCACTTTGGCCTGTTCTAGGATCACGACAAGATATATGAATGCCATTTTAATTCGTCATATCAGTCAAGTTGGTGTCTAGGATAATTGTCACCAGAAAAAAAGAAAAAAAAAAAAAAAAGAGGTTGGTGTCTAGGATGTCCACGAGCAACCTATGCATCAAAATTGATGTTCTGCACAATAAGAGACAAGTGTGCAATCTAGAAAAGCTACGCAAAATCTAATCTAGCGATGGTGGACCATCTCCTCATATTTGAAATATATTTCTGCGAAAATAACGATTTGAATTGGGACCCTTTGAATTAGGATTGTGTCAAACATATTTAAAGCAAAAGTGAAATAAACAAGCAAATTTTAAAAGATTAATCGTGCATGATACAATAAAAGAGTATTAGACTCTGCACAATTTCCTATAATATTTGTATTTCAATATAGCCTCTCAGCCGTCACCGCCAGTAATCCTTACCAGCCTTCGTTCAAGTTGCCGATGCCCTTAGCCATACCGCCTAAACCCCATAGCTTCACCTTCTCGCCTCAAATTTGGGCTTGCAATGCGACATTCGAGACCATGAGATCAAATCTGATATCGCCAACCTTAGGCTTAGGTGAGGCCAAGTGTCCTGCTGGTGGTGACTTTTTTGGTCATTGGGTCGCGATTACCATGACTCAAATCTTCATTGAGAGAGAGGGAGGGAGGGAGAGAGGGGCAGAGATTAAAACTTGGGTACGAGTGATTTTTGTAGTTTCCAAAAAGAGCGGGACGATTCAGTCATTTAGGCTCCATTCGTTTAGCGAAATGTGGTGTTTCTGGAAAATACAATTATTTTCCGATGTTCGAATGAAATCTGAAAATGAAGTGAAAAATATTTTTCGTTATTCAATAAGGAAAATCTTTTCCTCCGTATACTCTTTTTCATTTATTTTATTTTTTTAAATGGAATTTTCATATTTTTTTAAAAATTGATTTTTAATTATTTTTAACTTTTAAAATATTTTATTAATTTTTTCATTTTTCTTTTTCTTTTCTTTTTTCTTTGTTTTCCATCTCTTTCTTTCTTGGCCGGTCACCAGCCACAACGATGGCCCGCGCCCGGCCATTGGCGAGCCTCGAGCTCGTCGACGAGCACGAGGCTTGCCGCTCCCGCATTGGCGAGCGCAAGCATCAAGCTCGAGGCTCGCCAAATCAACGAGCGCGAGCTTGAGATTGACGAGCTCGAGGTTCGCTTAGTGACGGCCGACGACTAGCCAAGAAAGAAGAAAATGGGAAATAAAGGAAAAAAAAAAAGAGAAAAGAAAAGAAATAGAAAAGAAAAAGGAAATTAAAGATAATTCGAATTAAAAAGAAAAAAAATTAAAAAATAATTTGAATAAAAAAAGAAAAGAAGAAGAAGAAACGGGAGAAGGAAGTGGGATTTGTAGAGGTGTGAGATAAGAGAGATCAAGTGAGAAAAATATTTTCCACTTTTCAAAAGTGGAAAACATTTTCCCCTAATTTAGAAGACTTTTTCATTTTATAAAAATTATTTTTCCTAAGAAATTCATTTTTGTGAAACAAACGCCGGAAAATTCGAAAAACGTTTTTTCAGAAGTTATTTTCCGTGAAATAAACGCAGCCTTATAAAACATTTTTTTCTCGAAGGTGGCAAAATCATTTCGTATCAACATACGCATAGGTTGTCCCCTGTTGATGTTGGATAGGATCGCATGTTGTTCGGTTGATAGCTGTAGAATTACTCGATCACACGTCTAACTGAGCCAAATGGATGGCTCCGTGAGGAATCAAAGATGAACTTTGCCATTTTTTGGGGACAAATCCATCATGTGCGGAAGCAATTGCGACAAGTTGCCATCAGAAATCGCATAGGCATGAATCTTCCTGGAATATGCGGGAGAATTCACGAGGGCAAGTTGCTCTGCCATGCAAGAGACAAAACAAGACCGATCATTTCGTGAGGAAGAGAATCGAAAAAGTAAGGAGAAAGATGTCTAGGCAGGCAAGCACAGGACCCACTACTACCTAATCGATTGCTCCATTGAATTACCGATTCGAGGTTAGGATTGTAACGCTTATGAACGATCCTGATCAAATGTAGGAGCCCTGGTACTTTGAATTGGCAGACGATTATGCATCGAAAGGAGTAAGAACTTAACAGTGGGTTCCAAAATTGATGAAATGAATCAAATTAATGATACCACGAATCTATCCGAAAGAACAAGAGCCGGTGTTTAATTTGCCAAACAGAAATAATCAACTGCAATGACCAGATATAAATCGCTTGGAGATGAGTGGAAATAATTTGCAAGGGAATTAAATTATTTTTCGAATGTTTGAGCGTGTCTAGTGCTCTTCAGATGCGCTCCTTCTATTGTACATGGGTGATTGACCTGTCTCAATCATCATTCCCACTTATCAAATCTACATTTCAAACCCATATTTGATGGTGTAATAGTTCCTTCCTTAGGAGGTCGATTACATTAATAGTGCTCTATAGATGTGCTCCTTTTATCATACTCGGGCGATGACCACTTGACTTCAATTATAAATCGATACCTTTGATAATTGTTGCCACCTAAGAGTGTTAGTGTATCCTTGCAGCTGATTTGATTTTAGCCAAACTGTGTGAGTTGACATCAGTGCTTCTTAATTCGACTGAGATTGAATTGATTGACATTGACTTGCTATTATTATGATGGAAGAAAACTATTACTGGCATGTTAACTTAGTTCTATTGGTTTTTCACGGTCAATGCTAGTGTTGATCGTCTAATATATTCACAGTCAATACCATATCTTAAGTGTTGGCCAATATATTGTTTACTCTTGTTGACACCAACATGTTTTATTAATTAGTCGATCCTCATAGCCAACGTGACTTCGTATAGTCGATGATTCTGCTTTATTACTACGGCCCAATATAAGGAATTTCTTATTCCCTCAAGGGTTTAGCACTTTCTCATCAATAATTGCCCAAAGTTATATCATACTCAAAACCATTGTTTGTGTTCATTTGATGGCATCAATTCGCATTAACCATAACTCTTTGACATCATAATTTGCTTTTTAAGGGTGCCAACAAATTTCTTTTTATTTGTGGGCAGACTTTTGATTGTTGATCCCCATAAGTTGAAGTGACTTTCAAGAAGTTATTGCATGATCTGTTAACAATTTAGACTAATATCATCTTAACCATTAACCTAATGGATTCCACCATGAGAATCACACCATCAGTATGATGAATTTTATTTATATAATTAATAAATCATATTATATTTTCAGGACATTAAGAAAAGAGAAATGTTAAAATATATTATGAAATTATATAAAATCATTGTCGACTATTTTAAAAAACTTAAACTTTAACATAAAGGCTTAATTTAATATTTAATTATTTAACATGTTCCCTTAGATGCTTATTAAATCTTATTAAATGTGCTTTGAAATTTTTAAAATTTATTAGATGAAATAAACTTTTATAATATCTTGAAAAGTGTTTACTGTCATGTTTAGTTTACTTAATTAAGTTCCAAATAATTCCTCCAAGAGGGTGCGTCTTTCCCCAAAGAAGGCCCAAACTCCCGACTCCAATCCATGCTTTCTGCCAAGTTGTTTGATAAAACTATGGACTGTCAAAAGCCATTTTGTAAAATTTACATTTATAAATGCTATTTTCTTTTTTAATGATAGACCGTTGGAGAGACATTTCCCCCGATGTCATCACTTTCGGCAACTCATTATCAATGTTTCCATTGTTTTTATCTATTCTGACAAGATATGGTGAGATGTTCTATCCATGGATGCTAGTCACATTCATAGGTAGGATAATTCAATATTGCTCCGAAAATGCAACTTTCCAATGAACCTCTACCCCTCCATTCCTCCAAAGGCTTTTCAACCCTCTTGCAAATGCAATTGCATCTCCCCAAAGTGCTAAAAAAATTGAACAAAACACCTTCGCTTTTGCCTAATCCCCTTTAGAGCCCCAAAGCCCCTTCTACATGCTGAACCAAACAGGCCTCAATCCGTCTAAAATGCAGACATAAGAGTCTCCCACGAGTTAATCCATCCATCTTTCCTCCTGTCGTCGTCATCTGGTCTATCTCCCTCTATGTCATCAAAGCCTGGCCATCTCCCTCTCTTATAGTCTTACTCTCCTTCGTGTGGCCGCGTTACAAAAAGCTTCTCTCGCCATTTTGGGCATGCCCGCTTCATTTTCTCTCTCTAGAATCATTTGACGACCCTCTCTCTCTCTCTCTCTCTCTCTCTCTCGATGTAGAGAGACCATGGCCACTTCCAATTCGAGACCGTGGATTTGCACGCGCAGCCACCACGAAGAGCACTGTCCGGCCAATCGGAGGCGGAGCTGCCAACAGACTCACCACCGCTCGGGCGGCGAATTATCTGGAGGGAAAGCGAGGCTGTTGAAGATCCCCGGTGGGGTTGGGCTGAGAGTTGGGGGGAGGAAGAAGGGGGCGGCGGCGGCGGCGGCACAGTGTGGGTGCCGGCGGGACGACAGCGGGGGCAATTGGTACAGATATAGAAGAACTACGGAGGAACAGAGGGGGTTCGTGGACGACATCCGGGAGGCGCAGCCTTACATTCACGCCCACAGAGGGAGGACCTTCATCGTCGTCCTCTCCGGCGAGATCGTCGCCGGGCCTTGCTTGGACTCCATCCTCAAGGTCAGTTCTCATCTGCCGCCTCTCTCAAAAGCAACATCTTCGAAGACCATTTCCAACGGATGAGTAAAATGATTGTTCTAAATGATGATCAAAGTTACACAGAAAGAAATATTTAGAAATTAAAACAAAATGATTTTAATCCTCCATTATTAAATTTTCTTTTTCTTTATATAATTTTATCGCAAGAGATTGGAATTCCTTGTTGCTCTCAAGTATATGCCTTTGTTACGACCAAAAAAAAGGTATATGCCTTTGTGATCAATATGAGGACAACTGCTGTTTGGCATTTAGTAAATTTTCAGAGCTTTAAAAAAATATTATCATAAATAAACAAAGCCTAGAATAACTTAATATATCAGTGAAGAATTATTGACAGCAAGTAAGTTATAAGTTTTATGTAGTTTATAATTTACAAGTGATCACTCTTTTGCAGACATGTCCTATTACACTTTGTATAATAATTTTAGATTTTCCAATGAGAAAAATGCATTTGACCACAAGTAAATTAGTTTTCTAAGTTTATCATGTCCACAGGGTGATATTTTGGTGACCTTAGGGAAATAAGTGCCGATTTCATAGATTTTTCTAACGCGTGCATTTGTATATTATAGATACAGTAGGTGCACTTTAATTAATTTACCAAATCTATATATTAAATGATGAACATTTACATAGTACACATGTTGCACGTGCCCCCCCTCCATGTTCAGAAACACATATTTTTTTTTATTGACTAAAAAATTTAATAAAAAGACCAAACTACCCCTACTAATCTCCCCATTACCCCGCAAACCCCAAAATCCTCCCAACCATAAACCCTAGCCGCCAACCCCCCCGGGGCGAAAAGAACCAAAACCCACCACGACCATCGGCAGTCGCCGACCGTCGCCCCTCCACCTTCAACCAACGTATCTCCCACCACTGTCAATGCTGTCCTGCCTCTACATCCGATCGTCGACATCCCTCTCTCGTGCTCTCTCTCTCTCTTTCTACACTTGCAAAGGATATGTGCAGGACGGCCATGGACAACCTCGTGCGACGCAAGAGCCCAGTTGAAGGTGGAGGTCGTGAGCCGCATGGGCTGGCCATAACGGACCACCTCAATCAAGGTCGTCCATGGTCAATTCTAGGTTGGCCCCGCCATGGGGCACAACCTGGACTGAGGTGGTCTATGATGGGGGAGATGGACAGAGGAAAAAAGCACGGTAGAAAGCGAGGCGAGGCGAGGCGAGGGAGGGCGGGCCCCGGTGGGCAAGCGGTGGAGAGTAGTGACAAGTAGAGGTTACAAAAAAAAATTTCATGAGTCTAATAAACCAAAGATCATTTAATGATGGATATTAGTAGGGCTGAGCATGATCTGGACTAGTTCGGATTGGGCCGGTCCAGCACCTAATTCGGGAACCAACCACACAGTAATAGTCTCCAATTTTTTTGATCGAAAATCAATCCCATTGAGTTTGAGACCGAGAACTAAACCAACCCTATGAATTCAGTTCAATTGCAAGGTCAACTTGAGACTAACAAACTATTTTTTTGTTTCATTTCAATATTCTCTGAAAGGACAAAAATACCATTTCAAATTACATATCTATTAACAACGTGACGTTGAGTAACCAAATTATGAATACTAGTAAAAGCGAACTCGTGAAATATAATAAAACCATAAGAAATTCAAAATATTTAATATAAATCATGAATTAAACAACTTCGCATCTTGTTTATTCTTAAATGACCGCTTCAACTTATGCAAATATTAGATACCCAGCACAAATCGAGAAGTCACGTGAGCTTGAAGCTCTCAGATCAAGTGCAAATCGTGAAGTTGAAAAATAAAAATCTGACACAAATCGAGAACTTACCCAAGCTTGAAGCTCTAAAATCAAGTACAAACTAAGAACTCACCAGCTGAGTTATGTTCGTGGGCAAGGGCAAAGAAGTGACAAGCTGCGTTTGTAAGGTGGGCCAAGAGATGTAAGCAATTTCACTAACTCAGTTGTGCTTGTAAAGCAAGCAAGGAGATGCTAAAGGTGAGTGAATAGAGATAAGTGGAAAGACGAGCAAGGCAAGCGAAGAGAGGCAAGCAACGAGCGAGACGCGAGAGGCGAGTGAGGCGAGCAAAGAGGGTTTCTATATATATTTGTTTAAATTAGTGTTGGGTTTCTTTCTAATTCTACATTCAACTTTTTAATTTACAAGGCCAACTGAACTACCTGAGAAAGAAAAAAAGAGAACGGAGAAGGATGCGTTATGTTTTAGAACATACAAAAGTATAAAATATAATATATAAGATACATAATAAATAATATATCTAATATATATTTATATAATATATAATATATAATATAGATAGAGTTGGTCTGAGTAAACTCCCAAGATTGAGGACCAGCCTACATCATGGTCCCGTTTGGTTCAACTTTCCCAAAGGGCTTTGGGTCTCTTGGGAAAAAATTTAGGTGTTTGGTTTAATATTTGCAACTCCCTTGACCAAATGCTCCCCTTTGAAATGCTAAAAAAAGCGGGTGGGGACTTGCTTTGGACTTTCAACATTTTGAGATGCAACTCCACCTCTACTATTCATTTGTTGACTTTTTTTTTTTTTTACCGAGCATCTTCTCCATACCCCAATTGCTAGGTGCCGGATCCGGATCGGCGGCGAGCGATGCCCGAGGTCTAGGGAACCTAGATTTGGCCGCCAGCGAGGCTACTTGAGGTCGTGCGACCTCAAGCGATGTCGTCTGGGCCTTGCCGGCGGCTAGATTTGGGTCCGCACAACCTAGGCAGGCGTCGCCTGGGTTGCACGACCTCAGGTGACCTAGGCGACACCTGCCAGGTCGCAAGCCCATATCTAGTTGTCGGTGAGGCCTAGGCGGTGTCGCTTGAGGTCATGCGACCTCAGGCAGCCAGATCTGGTCGCCAGTGGTTGGCCGTCGTTGATCAGCGATGGAGTTTCATCAGATTTTATTTTTATTTTTTAATAAAATAATAAAATCCCTTTGCAAATGTTGGGTTTATCAAACGGTATTTACACCAAAGCCACTTTCAAATGCCTAATTTGTCAAACATTCAAGCATTCCCGAAAACCCCTTTGGAGTAAAGATATTTGCATTTGCCAAAAAACATTTGCTCAAAGCCAAACCAAACGGGCCCTATATAGGTTTAGAGGTCTCAAGACCAAGAATCGACCTAGTTAGGAAATGAATCAAGATCGACTAAGTTGGACCGATCTAGAGTCAAACCTTCACCGATGCCAACCTCTAGATTTTAGTAGGTTTAGAAGAAACCCAATTTCAACACATTTTATTCAAGATTAATGTTAAGAGCATTTTGCTCCAACACTCTCTAAAATGATTAAATAGAAAACCAGCTTTATTAATTTCTCCGATAACACGGAGGATTGAGACATACATACAAATGGGGGATATCAAATATAAATCACACTGCTTTTTTAAAACTATAGAAATTAAAAAAAAAAATAAAGGCAGAGGAGGAATGCTGTAAAAAAAAGTTCCCTGTATATAAAGCTACAGTAATTGTGGTCTTGATTTTTAACTCGTTATTCGTAAATTTTTGGGCCTATCCGGCTCTACTTGTACACCATGACAACTTTTGGTTTTCTTTCTATGTGTTAAAGTCACCTTGCGACTATTCTTTCTTTTACCTTAAAATTTATTACGAAAGTACAAATAATTTCTAAAAAAAAAAACACAATAAAATTTTTAAAACTTGTCGCGAAAGTATAATTGAGTCTTACAATTTTCAAAATGTGCGATCAAGTCCTAAAACTTGTGAAATTGATTCAATCAAGTTTTTAATTAATTTTGTCTAACTTGACAAACAAGAAAATACTTATAAACTTTAAAACTTGATTGCACTAACTTGAGTCAAGAGCATATAGGCACTCACTAGTGGTCACAAAGAGTCACCTGCCAATGCCCACCATCACCAACCCTTTCCAATGATGGTGGGCGGCGTGGCAGCAACAGTGACAAGGATCCCTGCTTTGCCTTATTCACTTTTTCTTTTTTTAATATATTTTTAATTTAATTTAAATAATATTTAGATTTAAAAAATTATGTTTGGACCAAATGACATTGTCTTAGCCATGTTGGCACTATGCATGAGAGAGAAAATAATTAAAAAAAGAAAGAAAGTAACATCGATATTTTTTGTTAGCCAAATTAGACAGAGTTAACGTAAGAATTTGATTGCACCAATTTGACAAATTTTAATATTTGATTACACTATTTTGTAAAATTTAGAATTCAATTACACTTTCATAATAAGTTTTAGGATTTGCAATGCATTTTTCCAAAAGAAAAGGAGTCATTGTGTATTGCTAATCAAACCCATTTCATGAAAAAAGTTATTTCATATATCATTTTTTCTACAATAGGTAAATAAAGGGAAATTACTTCTAGTAAATTAAATTACGCTCACTGTAGTACCAATATATGAAACATTTTTTTGTGTAATTAAAACTCTCAAATTTATGAATACCCAAACATATCTTCTGTCATATTTCCCTCCAAGATGGCCATTAAAAATCTCATGCGACAGCTTGCATGGACAATGGTAGGTAAGTGAAATTGACTTGAATTTGATCGAGCTTAGGACATAGCACCAAAAAGTCTAAACTTTGCTTAATCTAACACTAATGTCCAAACAATTTTTCATGTCTCAAGTACACAGACTTGTATCCAGTGATCAATAATTACATTTCATCATAGTTCTGTTCAAGGTGACCACTAAAAAATCAAAATGGGCGACTTGCGTGGATAATAGCATTCAAATGACCACATGTGGAGATATTTTTGGATCATTAGTATCATTTTAGAATTACGAAGACATAATAATAATAATAAAAAAGACTCATCCGTGGGCAGTGTAGTTGGTTGAGATCTTTCCTCCAGCGAAGGAGGTCAGCGACTAAAGCGGGGCTCTAGCAGTGGGTTGCTGGGTCAATTTCCCTCAAGGAATAATCGCTATTGGGCCTCCACCTCGAAGGCCCGTGAGACCCCAAATCGGCATAAGCCGACAAGGATAGGCTCCGGCGGATCCTCGGTCACCAAAAAGAAAAAAAGAAAAAAGAAAAGGGTTTTGGAAATATTAAGATTGCACTAGACTTAATTTTTGAGTTTTGGGTGGGATTTTCCCGTTAACAAAATGCAGCCGCCCTTCTTCTCATATTTTGGTTGGGTCAATTAATGTGGCTAGGGCCGCGTTTGATAACGATTCTGTTTTCGGGAATAGATTCTGATAAAAATGATTCTTTTTTATTCTATTCCTAAGAACATATTCTAAACATTTTAAGTCGCTTGGTAATTGTCCAAAATTTCTGATTCTGGAATAGAATTGCGTTTGATACCATGTTCATTGATTACGTTTCAAATCAATTTTTTTTTTTTAATTTTTAAAATAAAATTTTTACATTTTTTTTTCATTTTCTCCTATTCTTCTTCTTCTTCTTCTTCTTCTTCTTCTTCTTCTTGTGGTAGTTCTTTGGACCGGCGACCGGTTAGACGAGGGCCGACGACCTCACCGGAGCGTCACGGCCCTCGTCGGTCGAGCCTCGCCGATGGCTACGCGAGCCTCGTCGGGGCTCCTCGCCGGTGGTGGACGATAGTTGCGGGGTGGCGAAAGGGAAGAAGAAGAAAAGTTGGTTTTGATTTTTAAATTTGTTCCTGGAACAATAATCAATTTTTTTTTTTTTTTTGGTGACCTGAAAATCACCGTACAGCCAGCAGTCAACGATGTAAACTCAAAACGGTGTTAGCGCAGAATCTACCATCATGACACCACACTTAAGACCACTAGCAACCACGCTGGGATTCGAACTTCTCCCATTTTGTGAGAAAGAGAAAGCTTGAGCCAATGTGGCCACCACATGGGATGGTAGAATGAACTCTTTTTTTATTCTTAATTCTACTCTAAATTTGTTCTTGAGAATAAATTTTTCTTCGAAAATAAAATTTTACCAAACGCGATTTTATTCCGATCTCGAAAATAAAAAATTAGAATCCGGCACTTTTTGCCATCTGTTTGGCACGTTGCCAAACAGCCCCTAGTTTTCCTCTTCAGCCCATTCGCGCCGCCACGTACTCCGAAGGAGTACTACTCAATTCTCTCTCTCCCTCCCTCCCTCTTACGCCTCCTTCTCCAACGTGCCTGAAGAATCTTCAGTGAAGATCCCTTGGCAGCTTCAAGTGCTCCTGATTATGGCCTGTTCCTCTTCTTTCCGCGTAATCCCTCCGCACAACAGGCTCCTCTGTTCGCGTTCCAATCGCGGCAACCTCCCCTCCTCCTCCTCCTCCTCCTCCTCGCGCGGCCGCGTCGATCCCACGGCGAAGGCACGGCTCTCGAGCCCCCCCTCGCCTCTGGCGGCGGCGGAGGACGGGGCGCTCGGGGTTAAGGCCGCGAGGGGCCTCGGGTTCAGGCGCCACGCCTTCGGCGATCCGGAGGAGAGCGGGGGCGACGAGGGGCGGCGGCGGCGGCGGCGGCTCGGAGAAGAACGAGCAGTTCGTGCGCTGGTTTCACGAGGCGTGGCCATATTTCAGAGCTCATAGGGGCGGCACTTTCGTCGTCGTCGTCTCCGGCGGAATTGTCGCTAGTCGGCACTTGGATCCGGTTCTCAAGGCACGCGTCGGTTTTTCCTCGCTTCTTCTGTTTCGTTTCTGATTTTTGGTTTGGCTGCATGTTAATGCTGTAAGGAAGAATTTTACCCAAAAAAAGAAAAAATGCTGTAAGGAAGAACAAAAGCGCGGACCCGTTCTGTTGTGGAATGCTCCAAGTGATTAAATTCGCGTTCTCAGGCTTCGATGGATTAATTTTCTTGGAATCACAATAAAACTGCGGTTGCACGATTTTACCTGCTGAATTTGGATGCATATTGCATAATATCTCTATGGGGTTTGGGTGCTTGATTGTTGGCTTTTGGTAATTACAACTACATACAATTCTTTGTGCAGGATATTGCGCTCCTTCATGGCTTGGGGATTAGGTTTGTTCTTGTTCCAGGGACACACGTGCAGATTGATAAACTCCTGAAGGAAAGAGGTTAGTGAAATGTGTGTGCTGTGAGTCTTCAAAATTCTCCTTCAAAATTCATCCTTTTATGCGCTTGGTATGCTGCAGTGTGATTTCCTTTCTGTTGACTATATTAGAAGCATGGTACATGCTATTGTGTCTAGCAATATCAACTGTATCAGACATAGCTGATACATAATCAGAATGGCGTTACGTGTCCACAACTATGGCTTGCACACTGAAAACTTCCCTGTCAACCAAAACTTATACTGACAGTATCTGGGGTGGTATCTGTAATCTTTTCCCCCTTGATTGTGCATCACATGCTTGTGAAGTGATTAGTGCCTGCCTGAGATTATGATGCTCTCTTTAAGGTGGTTCATTCAGCCACCCTATATTGAAATGCATGTGCAGGAATATCAACTTTAAACATATCCTCATCTGTATTGTTTGTTCCGAAAATCAGCCAAAGTTTTACACTTTGAGTATAGTGGAAACATATGCATGTGGATGTAAATTTGTTGGTTGATAGTACAAATGCTTTATTATGAAATTGAGCCCTTTTTTTGTAAAGGGGTTTGAACACCCTTCATGCCTTGTAGCTGACTTACTTTTATTTATCCAAAAAAAGGGCAAAGAAAGAATATGTTCTACTAATGTTTGCATGAGATGCAACTGAGCATTTGTTTTTATTCCTGTTGCACAGGTTGGATCTCAATTTTAGAAGTGGCTAGGTCTTGTTTGTGTGGCCTGCTTTTGTTTCTATAAAATCAATTTTCAACAATGGACCTTTAATTGCTGATACTGAGCATGTCTTCGTAGGACATGAGCCTAAATATGTTGGAAGATACAGAATAACAGACACTAAAGCTCTGGAAGCAGCTATGGAAGCAGCTGGAGGTACTCGTTTAATGATAGAGGCTAAACTATCTCCTGGACCCCCAATTTCTGGTATGCACCGTCATGGGGATAGTAGCCGTTTGCATGAAGTTGGTGTAAGTGTCGCAAGTGGTAATTTTCTTGCAGCCAAGGTAATGGTTTACATGCATACTCTCTTGGTCGATATCTCAAATTAGTTGAACAAACAGTTCACATTTCTCCTGTCATTATTCTGCTTTGGCAGCTATAGTAATGTTGATTATTTTATTTGTAGCGAAGAGGAGTTATTGAAGGTGTTGATTTTGGGGCAACGGGTGAAGTAAAGAAAGTGGATGTTTCTCGCATTCGTGAGAGGCTTGATGGTGGATGTATAGTTGTATTAAGCAACCTGGGCTATTCCAGCTCTGGAGAAGTTCTGAATTGCAAGTATGGATTATTGATTTTGATGCCTATCCCATCTTAAAAGCTTGTTTTGCTTATGCGATCATCTTGCCGTACCCTTTCAGTTGTCTTCAAAATGAAGGTGATGTTTAAGATGTACTGTTGTGGACGTAACTTTCTATTCGAATTTGTTCTGTTTAGATTTTATTTATGGCCTACTACAGATGAGACTTCACAGCTTTGGGTGTCTCCAACACCCATGTGTTTCTTCCTCTGTAAAGTTGATAAACTGATTAAACAGTTATTGCAGGGATGATTTGGAGAATGGAAATGTTAATTTGATAGATTCAAGCATTTAGTCAACTTGTTGAAAGAAAACATGTAGAACTAATTTTTAAACTGATTAGCAACTTATGGGGAAAGTTGGGTCATGTCCTTATCTTCTTCCTGTTTCTCGGTGTAGCAAAGCTAAGGGAGCTTTCTACAGATTGTGTGTGCGTGCTGAATGTTTTATGCATATACTGACTGAACATTCATTGTAATATCTCAAGAATGATGCTTTAGACATAGGATCTCCCTGACTCTCACAAACAAGGAGACTAATGTATAAGGTGCTTAATATGTGGTCCATATCTCTAATAGCTTTATTTTTTAATGTCATTTGATGAACTCCTGTTAAATCTATGCAGCACTTATGAAGTCGCTACAGCTTGTGCTCTAGCTATTGGTGCAGAAAAACTTATCTGTATCATAGATGGTCAAATCCTCGATGAAAATGGACGCCTTATCAGATTTTTAACCCTTGATGAAGCAGACACGTTGATCAGAAAACGAGCTAAGCAAAGTGAAACAGCAGCTAACTATGTGGAAGCTGTCAGTCAAGGTGATGCATTTGGCACCTGTCTTGGAGGCAAGAACTGCAATGGAGCAGCTCCTCCGTATAATGGAAGTAGTTTCACTCCTTCACATAATGGAAAGGGTTTCCTTGAGAAAGGGAATGCTACCTTTCAAAATGGTGTTGGTTTTGACAACGGAAATGGACTTTGGGAAGGTGAACAAGGTTTTGCTATTGGAGGTTTGGAACGTCAAAGTCGGTTCGATTACCTGGCAGAGTTGGTTGTTGCTGCTTTGGTTTGCAGGGTAACTTCTTACTTTTTCTATCTAGTAATTAACTGTTGTAACTAGAAAATCATGTTTGGACATGTCCCATCATATATTTGTGGCACAGTTCTATCACGTTGGTGCCATGCATGACATTATCATGTTTGGGACATGTCCCACCACAGCTTCTGTTGGCAGGTTTTGATCACTTTTTATGTGAGCTCAGTTAAGTTGTCAACTGGGGCTTGCAACCTTGGAGTGGGACTCACTTTGACCCAATGTATATTGGGTGAAGGAGCTGTAGACTAGTTCTGCAGAAAAAAGAGTAGTAATGCAGGAATCTTTGAACTTGTGAATCATGAAGACCAATAAATTTTGTCATCGTAAGTTTGTGTCTAGGCATTTTGCAGTTCATTTGGTTTCCATTCAGTTTTTCCTGGAGAATCGTGTGAAGACTAACAGAACAAATTAGTGGTTGCTGAATGGCTGCTCAAGTATCCACCATATTCTGCCGAACACTGTATGTTATACCATGCGATTTTCTTTTCTGTTTGTTTTGTTACTTAAATTGCAAACACTGAATCCATTATAATCTCTTGGTAAATGCCTATGAACTCAGGAGAAATTGAATCTTTGATCTATTATAGAATGCATTATACTATCATCAGAAATTATAGTTCAGATGGAGGAACAAGACAAAGGTCATCTTGTCGGGTAGTGTGCAACTTAACCATCATTTGCTGCTGCCACATATATTGTCCATTTCTGTTAACATAATGCAGTAGAACTTATTTGATATTATCAGACCAGTGCACTTTCAGCACTTGTCTCAGTGATTAATCTTCAAACCGCCAGGTCCTGGAACTGCTTCTTCCTGCATGCTTATGCTAATGTTTGAAAAAATATAAGCACTGTATCAATAATTTCCTCATTGTTGCTATTGATTCTATTTCCCACTTTTCAATCAGCGTGGAGTTCAGAGGGTTCATTTGGTGGATGGCACCTTAGATGGAGCTTTGCTGCTGGAACTCTTTCAGAGAGATGGAATTGGTACTATGGTGGCTAGGTATGGATTCTCTCCTTCAATAGTTCTTTGTTTCAGTGAGCTCCAGAATTTTGCCACTTATCAGTTTAATAGTAGCTTTGTGAGGAGAGAATTTACTACAAAATATATCGGCTCTGTGAAATCTTGACATGTCATAGTTTTCTAAAATTCTGATCAAGAGATGGGTGAGGCTGCTTTATAGAATGGTTAACCATTGAACTTTTCAAATGGCGTGTGATTTAGGTTATGCAATGACTTGAAAGATGTAAGTGCAACAGTGAATGAGGAAAACTTCCATTGTTGTTTAAAAAAGAGCCGAGAGGTGAAAATAATACAATTCTACACTGAAGTAATTCTGCCAATCTTCTTTCTCCTTGTTTTCTTCCTTGCCTTGGGAAAGAAACTATGGGATCTTTTGGATCCCCAGACTTCAAGTACCAGTGAGGAAACTGGATATCATTACTGGTGTTCTCAAAAACATCAAAACAAATCTCTACAACAGTTCTCTGTGATTGGTGTTTTTGTAATCTCAAAGTTGAACATGTCTGTAGTGGGATTTAGCTTTTCTCTTTGTTATGTAAAAGGTGCTCTCACTGATGGCAAGGAAGGTAAAAGTGTCTCTTCCCCATTGTCGCTCCCCCCCATCCATGCTAGCTTTTGTTGAACTCTTTTTCTTTGCTAACGTTAAGTTTTTGGAGTATACAAAGTGCCATGTCTAAAAACACAACAGCAGAAGGTAGGTGTGAAATTACTGTCCCAATAGTTGATGTATATATGCTGTTCAATAGGTTGAAGCAGTGTTTTACTTCTGCTTGTCATGGCGCTACGATGGAACTATGCTCATACTCTTCATACCTGCATATTTAATTTTCTGGGGTCATGCTTTTTATTCCACCAGCAGTAGGTGAAGGTTAAAATCCCCTTGTCCTCAGCCTTACTAGGGCAAGGGCTTAGGTTGTACCATCAATAAGTTAGTGATGCATAATGGTTGGCCTCTGAGCACATGATCATCCATGCTACTGAGTTATTGACTTGAGTTATTGACTTGACTTTTTGCCCTGGGCATCCCTTGTTTGTAGATCCTGATTGTGACAGTAGTGAAATTACTCAATTGGCATCTGTTTGATCATCAAAAGTTATTTTGTGAATGTTTAGGTGTTCTACTGTCACACATTCTTCATTCCTCCTTTACTATCTTGTTACATGAGAGTGTATCCCTTTATAGCCTTTTAACGGATACCATTGGGATGATAGATCGATGTGGCTGTAATCAATGTAATTGAATGCTTCCCTAATTCTGCTGAAATAGAAAATCACACATTTTCTTGTACCATTGCAAGGAACATGATTTATACTTGACGCCATCTCATTTGTTGCTAATTTTTGTTAATCTATTTTCCAGTGATCTGTATGAGGGTACCAGAATGGCAAGGGAAACAGATCTTTCTGGAATAAGACAGATAATAAAACCTCTGGAAGACTCTGGCACATTGGTTAGGAGGACTGATCAAGAGGTTATGCCTCCTCCCTTTTTGGGCTTCTGGTCGCTGAATCTTGCAATTTTCCTCCATGCTCTCTGTTGAGATTTTTCACTACATGCTTTTTTTGAAGAGAATAAATCTTTTAAGTTATTTACTTTACTATCTGAAGTTGACAGTATATCCTTCTGGCCTTTACATTTTGGATAGCTACTTGAAGCATTGGATTCATTCATTGTGGTAGAGAGAGAGGGTCAGATCATAGCTTGCGCTGCTCTTTTCCCTTTCTTTGAAGAGAAGTGTGGGGAGGTTGCCGCAATTGCAGTTTCTCCTGACTGCCGTGGACAAGGACAGGGAGATAAATTACTTGGTAAGAAGTTGCTTCTGACCATATGGCTCCAGCATTATTTGTTGTTCCATATCTTTGATTGTGATCTGCAAGTTGATTTTAGTTACATGCCCTGGGTGTTAATAACTTAAGAATCTCGATCTAAGAATGCAATCTATTGGGTTGAACTTGCAATGAGATGCCTTCCGAATAAGAGTGTCCTTTTGGGATCTGCTCCTTTTAAGTTCAGTATTTAGTTATTAATTTATCTACAGAAAGAATAATTTTGAGTTAGCAATAATAAAATGGAGCAATCTGGAATATTAATTTTTGCAATCGGCAAAGCAAGTGCAGAACATGAGAATAAATCCATTTTGAAGCCAAAGTTCCAAACATCAGGATGGACTAATGTGAATACCAAGATTAGATACTACACATGTTTCCATATACCAAGATTACATAACTGGGGTTGCTGTATTTCAATCCTTACCCTCATTCTCAAGGATGAAAGGTACAAACAACCATTACTAGTATAAAATTGATACGTGGGAAGAAATTTGTCATTTACAGGTTTTTTTCTCTTAAAAATGCATGTAACCTTCTGAATATCCCCACTTATGCTGAAGTTTGAGACTTTGAAATCCTTTCTATTTTCTATTTTATGAAGTCTGGCATATATGGCTTACAATGATATATTTTTGCATCTTGCTATTACATCTGATGTCCAGCAAAAATAGACTTAAGACAGCGTTATTGCCCTTTCTTTTGCCTGTAGAAAAAGCTGATTGTGTTCAACTTCATTATTGAAATTCAATTGCATAAAAATAAAGTGCTACTAGTTTTTTGGTGATTCTTTGTTGCTCCATTTAATTTATTGCTGCATCAACTGATTATGGTTCGTCATTTGCAGATTATATTGAAAAGAAAGCATCCTCTCTTGGGTTGGAGAGGCTTTTCTTGCTCACAACCCGTACTGCAGATTGGTATATGTCCTAATCCTGGTTCTCATAAACATGAATATGTTTACCTCTTGCAGCGGAAACACTTGTGCACATTGGTCAACCACAGTTGCCAGCCAATGTGCGCTTTGACTATTCATTTAATTGCAACTGCTTGTCCTTGTCAATGCGTAGGTTTGTGAGGCGTGGCTTCTCGCAATGCTCCATTGATCAGATACCGGAAAAGAGAAGGAAAAGGATCAATCTGTCTCGCAACTCTAAGTACTACATGAAGAAGCTGTCGCCCAACACGAGCGGAATTACAGTTCTTAAATGAATATTGTCTTGCTGGAGGTCTACTGTAGTAATAGGATGAAGATGCTCAGCCGGTATGTAGCCTTTCAAATCGCTGTGTTTCCCCCATTAGCAAAATGTTTTAGCTGAGGCAAAACCGGAGTCCTTATATCCTCCCGTAGCTATTTTTCTCCACTTGTAATGGAGCTTATTAGGCAGTAAATGTAATTAGCAATTGCACAACTTAATCGTTAATTAATTAAATTTTATTCATTATAATTTCACTTTGAATTCGGGTCTGCTGATCACTACTAGTGGTTAACTTGTGCATTCAGCACTATGATGAAAGCAATTTATCCACCACGTTTTCTCTTGACGAAGTTCATTTGCATTGGAATAGTAATTTGAATTACTGGAAAGGTAAAAACAGAAAAGATATTGAAGAATTCGTAAGTGATTATTGCCTTTTAAATATATTCCAGTACTTAGCAAACTCATCGAACTGATCCGATTCAACCGCATACAATTATATGTTAAAACATAGAACGATACAGGAAGCTGGTCCATTTCAGCTTAAACAGGAAAGCTGAATGCAAATCTATTATCAATTAGATCTACTTCAAGCAAGCTTTCGTAATTTTTAGTGGGATTATGCTTAAGATTGTTCAACCTTGTTAATATTGGGGCTACATTGACTATGTGACCATGTCACCGTTGTGCATTGTGGCTCATTGGTGGATAAGTTAAAATGCACTTCATGAGATTGCAAAATTTGAGCTATGGCTGTCAAAACGAGTCTGATCCATTCTTTAAGCCATATTTGATGGGTTGAACAGTTATATATGTTAGTTATATTTAGTAAACGAGTCATAAATGAATTTAAATTATTATTTTTGTTGATAAATGAACTTAGAATGATAAAACCCAAGATAATATGGGTGTTAAATGGTTTCATGACTTATTTAGACCCAATTCACCTATATAATTCTTTTTTACTCTCTTACTATTACTCGATCTTGCACTCGCTCATTCTGCACTCTCACCTCATTCTAGTTGAGTTTTCTCATATTGAGTAAAATATGAAATTTTTTAGCAATATAAATCAGATATGAGTCAAATCGGGTATATGTCATTGGATTTGCATTAAATAAAAATTGGTCAAAATGAATTAAATTGGTCAATTTGGTTAAATCTTTTTCAACCCGATCCACCTATTTAATAGGTCCAGATATTAATGAACCTTGGGTCAATTTATGTCTTGGACATCCGCTACCCTTATATGAGCAAGCTTCCTAACTTTTGATGGTACGAGCTCGTATGCCTACTAGTGAAACAAGTGGTTAGGGCTCCTTTTTTTTTTTGGTCACTAAGGGCGTTTGGCAATGATTACGTTCACGGGCCGATTTTGACTAGAAATGATTATTTTGATTCTCCCTGTTAACCGATTCCGAGTAAAAAAGCGCGTTTGTAACTGTTTAAAATTTTTGATTACGGAATAGAATTGCGTTTGGTACCGTATTAATTGATTCTGTTCCAAATTAATTTCTTTTGATTTTTAAATAAATTTTAAATAATTTCTTTACTTTTTTACTTTTTCTTTTCTTTTTCCTCTTTTTCTTTTTTTTCTTTTTTTTTTTCTTTTTTTTCCCTTTTTTTCTATTCTTCTTCTTCTTCTTCTTCTTCTTCTTCTTCTTCATTTCATTTGGCCGTCAGGACGGACGACCGCCGACGAGGGCCGGCGACGCTCATCGGAGCGTCGCCGACCCTCGGCGAGGTCGGCCTTCGTCGGCCGAGCCTCGCCGGCAGCTGAGCGAGGCTCGCCCAGCCCCGCCGAGCCTCGCCTAAGGAGGCTCGCTTGGCCACGGCGAGGCTCGCCCGGCCCCGCGCCGGTGGCCAAGCCGGCCTCGCGAGGCCGGGCGAGGCGGCCCGGCCACCGGCGAGGCTCGGCCTCCCCAGTCTGGCGAGGCCCGGCCTCGCCGTGGCCCCGGGCTTGCCTCCCGGCGAGCTCGCCGGACCTCGCCCGGCCTCGGCGAGCCTCCGGCGACCTCGCGGACCGGCGACCAGCGGCGAACCGGCGACCGGCGGGTGGCGGCAGCGGTGGCGGACGGCGCCGGGCGATGGCGGATGGTAACCAAGGGTTTTATGTTTTGATTCTTTTTCTGATTCTCGGATGTAGAATCAAATTTTTTTATTCTCAAATCTTGTCCAAAATCGTTCCCGGGAACAAAAAAAAAATTTACCAAACGCGATTCTCGTCCCAAAGCGATTCTGGGAACAAAAAATCGAGAATCCGCACTGTTTGGCACGTTGCCAAACAGCCCTAAGTAATCATGGCTTAAATCGAATATTTTGTTGTAAGGATGAGCGATATAGGTTCTATGTGAAACTTGAAATCTACCGGCTAAAACTAATCCCCTATTTGTTGTTGAGTCAATTAGAAGTTCTATCCAAGTTTCACTTGTATTATCAATTGAACATCATCAATGAATCATCACATTTAACGACCATCATTTACTGTTACAATCTACCGACCTTAACTTATATTTAGACACGCAAAGAATATGAGATATTAACAAAGTAGAAGTCTCACTCATAAAATGAAGACTCAAACTAGTGATTTCAAATTATACACTTATCATTGAATAACATAAAATACGTAGGATAACATGAAAACATAAATAAATAAAAATACAAAAACTTGTTTTAGATTTTAGGTTCTAGCAAACTAGAATTCGGAATCTATCCGTCAAAATAGATTCACCAACTTTTGGAACATGAACCCTACCTCACATATTTTTGAAACTTGGAACTGGACGTTCCGATTCTTCATTTCCAAGTTCTATCCTAAAACCATGCTCATCTATATTTTGTAACAATTGTGGGATCCTTATGGTAAGGTCTAAATGAGGTACTAGTGTATTCTATCGTGTGCTTACATTTTTAATTTTTCAAAGAAATTAAAGTAATAATATTAACAGAAAAAAATAAAGCTGCATTAAAAATGAGAAAAATAGGCAAATAGAATTGAAGTAGAGAGAGAGAGAGAGAAATATGATGGATACCCTCTTTTTATATGGTCGACACAAGGTCAACCTATCAGTTTTAAAGTCGCTTTTGGATATTGTGGCTCGCGATAAATGGGTACTGGGTGACGAGGCTTCAGACGGTAGGATTCAGTTGAATTCACAGGCAAATTCTGACAATTACTTGGATTTGATAACTAACAAGTTGACGCTGACATGATGGAAGATTCCATAAGATGTCCACTTCATTCAGTGACAGAGGCAGAGATTTACTAGGGTGAGATCTCGAACAATGTTGACTTATGTAAGTCATTGAAAAAGTAAAACGATGGACAAATTCACCAAAGTAAAATATTCAATCAAAATATATTAAAACATGCCAATGGGAATATTGTACATGACATTATAAAAAACGTAATCCTCGAAACAACTAAATTTTCTCTAGTATGAAGTTTGAATACTTCGCTTAAATTTAGATATCCTGAGTTTTGGTCTATCTTCTTTTACAGGGTAGAAATCATCTATTATCTAGTAAGTATGAGCAATCTCTTCCCCAAATCTCGTCCCAAACTACGGCAATGACGAAGCCACCAACCGTCTGCCTTGACCACCCGAAACCTATCACTCTATCTCTCTTTCTCCTTTCTACAGACTGTTGCCAAAATTGGGGAGGCCGTTAACCACTGTAGGCAGATCGGAGTTTAGCAATGATTGGAACCTGCCATATGATCCAAATTGAAGACAAGCAACCCCAGTCTGGACATTTGTGTCACGGACCTCAATCAAGAGATAGAAACGGGAGAGGAGCAAGGAGGCGATGGCGATTTTGCGACTACTCCGGCAACGTTGGTGGCACTAGGAACGGATTCTCGCAGTAGCAGGTGCTGGCAGGGAGAGGTTAGGGTTTAGAATCAAGCTCTGTGAGTGATCTGAGCTTAAAGTTTCACGGGTACCTTTTCTAAATGAAGTTTCAATTAGTCCTGCTCATGCAAATTTGTTCTAAGAGGCAAAGCGAGTCTAAGAATATAGGAGGCAGAGTTAAACAGGTGAAAATGCAAGAGATCTATACGCAATTTTAATTAACTGGTGTCACAAATCTAAGCTACTCAGGCTATTCAAATAAATTAACCGCGGTTCCATTAACAAGGTCCCAAAAGACATAAAATGTGCCCTCTTTTCCCATTTGTTAATACTGTGATCTCGTGAAAAGTCCACTCCAAATTCACAGCAAAGCCAGAAAATTAAATTTGTGAACAAAAACATAATCTCATCATTGAGATAGTAGGAAGGCAAAAAAGAACCATTCTCTAGCCAATTATTATAACCACTGAGCTATCATCATGGAGCAACAGTACATCCGGTACACGACAAAGAACAATGGAGTTTGAAGTCTGGACAATGTCCCAGACACAACAAAGAAGATGACAGCTTGTGATGGAACCTCTCTTCAATATGAACCAAAGTAGGGGCAAACTGAAAGATCAATGTTTCCTCAGTTTGGCGCCGGGCCCTTCCACTTGAAGTTGTCAGCATAAGCCTTTGGCTGCAGTTACCAAGAAAAGAAATTATTGAAAACCAGCAGCAGAAATTTCCTAGGCCAGGGAAAAATAGGTCACTGTGTTTTTATTTTCTTCTTTTATTGCTCTATCAAATGCATACAGATTTATTCTCGTTATCCATCATGAATGGAAAACACACAATCCAATCTCTTCTTCAGTGCAATCTGCCATCAGAGGCCTAACATGGTTGCCATCCACACCTTTGCAAAACACTAAGGAAGCTAAATGAGGATTACGAAAATTGATCTAAACAATTTTCACGGAACCAAGTCCATGTCTCATGCGCTTAGCCAGATGACACCCTAGAAAATGAGCTATGTACCATAAGGGAAGAGGAAATACTGCACTACAGGAAGCCGATCACATAGCTATCAGTTCTGCAATCTGCCGTAAGCCTACTTGCCGCCACTTCTCTTTATAGTGCTGGACAGCTATATCTTTTAATTGGCAACTAAGGACATCTTAGAAAGTGATTGCACAAATGTTTTGATTTTCACAGAGATAAATATTTATATTTACAACAGTAAAAAGAAAATATTTTCAGAATTCTCTATTAATACGACATTGTGTTTTTTCCAGTCATTTCTTTCAAGATCAGTCAGATGTGATTGACAGCTATGATCATCATCATCATTGTTAATGGCCTCCATCGTACAGGGGGTAGGATTGCCCCCTTTAAAGCAAATTAATTAAAAAATCCCCAAAATCAAAAGATAAATTAAAAGGTAGAAGAATGACAATGAGGAAAGGCCGAAAAAAAAAGTCATAAAGACTGCCCAAGGTCCTGATGATGCACGTTGAAGAGAACAAATGAGAAGGAAAGAAAAAGGTAACTAAAACCTACTGTTCAAAGTTCTGGACTCCAGAGAGTACATGAGCTTTTCTAAAAGAATGTCTGTAAAAGTCTCGCCCTAATGCAATGGAGTATTAGATCCCTGAAAGCTATCAAGACCACTAGTACAATCAATAGCCTGAAAAATACTACCAAGCAACATGACATGGTACCATCAGTCTTTGTTAATAAGAAAAAGACCAGAACAATATGTACAGCCAGAACCACATCTTTTCCCACCAGATTAACATTGTGTTATGCAGGCTCTCACACATGCAACTCCCGTAGAATGACATGATGTGACATGGCCAAGCAAACAGCAGACAGCACACATGAAGGAAGAACTCATACCTTCAATAAAGGGGTGTGAGGCTTCTTAACCTGCAGAAATAATATATGCATGGTCAATTGTGGCTTTTTGGAGATAACAACTGAGATCATGGATGATACATAAACTTTAAGACAAGAGAGTTGATATAGCAAGTCGTCTTAATAATTTGCAAAGGTAGCACATCAACAAGTTGAAGCACACTTAGGTGAATATGGTGTCCATATCCATTTAAATAATCAGCAGGAACAAGGAAATGGACAGATTAATTTTCTCCCATTCTATCTTGTATGATGTTTGCCAATACAAATTGGGATGTGGAGCATCCAAGTGATTTCCACCTGGGTTGGTATTGTACTCCTAATCCTATCAATAGAAAGAACCCTCCCCTTTGACCCAACCAACTCATCCAGCCCTGAAGATACCTAACGTTTATAAAAGAAAGCCTTTTCAACTTATCTGTCTGTATACTTTAAATAAATAAACAAACAAAGCTTTCATCAGTGACCAATTGGCTATTCATCCAACTTGCCATTTTCACGTTTCATTTTGGAACACAAGCTCAAGTTCATTTGGACCTGTGTACACATATATACTAATATGTTTAAAACATTCATGACTAAATCTCTTGCAATCTGAAATTAAGAACTAAAAGACCGCACGAGAAGTAAGTACGTAGAAACAAGCTATTGCAACTAAAATTGGAACAAGATCTTCCTTGTCTTGTATGGGACAGAAGTATTTCTCAAAATTTCAATTTGGAAAAGTGTTGATAAGGCCAAGTTGGCAAAAGTTACAAGATTTCTCCTAATCTTTCAAAGCCTGGAAAATGCCCAAGCACCAAAAAATAAATATAAAGGCCCTTATAGTTCCAGATAATATTCAAATGATATGCAGCTAAAAAATGACTGTCAGTCACAGTTGTCTTACAACTGTAACATGAAATTTCAAGATCATTTAACTCCATTAGTCTACAAGCATAAGTCCCTATAAATACCCCAAATTTAATACCTAGAAAATCTCGGGCAAAGCAATGATTCTCACAAGCATGAATCATAGATGCTTTAGCCAAGTCAACGTTAAACTGGAGAAGTCCACTCGACGCAAAATGCAAGTACTTGGCCCCTGATGATCATGAACTTGATATGGTAAATGAAAACCAGCATGCACAAAACTAACAACGTATATACAAGGTTGTACTCAGATAAGGGAGAAGGAAACAGAGTCTCATTCTACTTTCCCCCTCGTTCAGGCTTCCAACAATAGGAGGCAAAAAAAAAAGACATCCAGAATGCAGAAGGGTCATGCCATTTCAAGGTTGGAGAAGAATCTAATATACAGCCGGCCAATGACTTTCAGGTAACAATGGAGTGACCATACAGCTGCACAAAGGTTCGTACTAAGCCAGCAATGATGTGCATGACCCAAAATCCTAATTGAGGAGAAATGCATAAAAAGTAAGCCGTTATCCTCATTACATGCTTAGACATCTGTAGGAAAACTTATTTTAGCCATAAAAGGGATGCACAAGAACATGCACAAACCCAAACCAATCCAGTCTATATGTATACTTGAGCATAAGGATGAATGCACACTCAACTCTCTTGAGGGGATTACCAGTAAACCAAGCAAACATGTGACCGAAAGCATCTGCAGAACAGGGATACAAGAGAGTAAAGACAAATTCAGTGTTCTACACATACCACGTACTCCCAACCATGTCTCTCAGCAAATGACCTTGCAGCTTCTTCACTATCGAAACCAAATCCAGCATCACCAACATTGGCATATGGGTCCCCAGTGGATGTCCAACCCATCAATGGATTTTCCCACCTGCAGACGTATCCCAATTAAAAACTAAGATAGCATACTCAAGAGATGAGTATTTAGTAGTTGGCTTGGATAATGGTCACAACACAAGAAGGGTGAATTGGGTTCCAAAAGATAATTAACAAGAAATCAAGTATAAGGAAGAGTTGGGATAGAAAATCGCCTAGGAGATTCAAAGTGGTTCGGCCTCAATCTCCAAATTTAAGCCTATAAACATTAGAACATCATCACAAATTAGTTGGTGAGAGTTCTAGTTATCATCATTATTAATTGCAATTTGTAATTTCATAAGGAGAAATCAAAAGTTTTCATGATTACATAAAAAAATATTTATATATATGTGAAAATGTGAGTAGATTGTAAAGCAGCAACCAATCAAAAATCTAACCAAAAACTTTTATGAAAATGCAAATTGATTGGACGTGATGAACTTCTAGGTACCTAATTTGAAGAGAGATACATGCATTCATATTTTGTGTCTCGAGGACATTATACAGGGAGAGAGGAATATACACTCATAATACCAAAAACAAATAATAGAAATTTTAAAGTTCAACGGTTACTGAAGCATCACATGTTTACTCATGATTGATTAAATTAACAGGACACCTTCATGTGTAGATGTGAGTAATAAGCTGAAGCACAGGATGTTCGACAGAGGAAAGATGAGCTATGTTTGCAGTGATCCAAAGATTGGGAAGTAGCCGCATACCCACCGTATGGAAGCACTAAAGTTAAACCCAATTCAGATGCACAACATAAAATAGCCCAAGATTTTCCAAACTGAAGAGACCAACCAGATTGCACTACATACTTTTGTGTTGACAAAAAGTTAATTTTCCACCTCCCCACTTTCCCTGATCCTTGCTGAGTCGCGGTTCTTGCAGGTGAATATATCACAACCTGCAACAGAAGTCGGGGAATATCAAGGAAAGGGAAACTGGAAAGAGAAGAGACGGCTATAACTCCAATGTGATGGCTTTCAATGCCACAAATCCCCATCTTCGCAATACCTATACAACCCACTACTGGTAAAAAATCATGAAAACCGAAGCACAACAAGAAACCCCGAAAACCCCAAACCGAACTGCGACTCTGGTTCCCCAAAATCCGACGTGGAGACGCTCCACAAAGCAGCAACTTGCAGGTACATAAAATCGATAATATCCCGAAGAACCAGATTCGATCGTATTGCAACCGATAATAACCCTAATACTTGCAGCGAGAGCGAAAAGCACTAAACGCAAAGATCTAATTTTGGGGGAAAGGAGTTCGTACCCGCCTCCGAAGGTGATCTTCGGGAATACCGGAGACCATGCCAATCTCGCCGGCTTTGATTTCCACCAGTGCGTCGGCGTCGGCGGAGAAAGGCCGCGACGCCGCCAGCAGCGACGGACGGAGCGCGAGAGCTCGGCTCGAGAAGCGTTGCAGAGACCTCGCCATTTTCAATGTCGACGATGTTCTTCGCCCGTCCGTATTTTATTCCGTTCTTCCAGAGAAATAAAAGTCTCCTTATTTTCAAAGAAAATGATATATAAGTTGATTTTTTTTTTTTTTTAACAGAATATATATAAGCTGATTAGAAAAAAAAGAAAATTCCCGAAGATGTCGTTCATTAAAGTTAAAATAGCTTCCTACAATTGCTTTTCAGTCATTTACTCAATTGCTTTGTGAAAAATTAATAATCCCAAAATTATTGTTCTGGAAGTGATCGCTCATGTTGATTACAAAAATGAATGAACTATATAAAACACATTTTCATCGTTAACCAAAACATTTTAACACAAATTATCATTTGTGCTAAAAATATTTTTTATTGATAAATTACTTTAAGATATACAGGTGATTATTTTAGGATTTGATGTAAAAAATAGATATACAAGCTAAACTAGCTTCCTACAATTCATCATCCATGAAAACTTCTCAAATTTGTACCGTGAGACACATCAACTTCAAATTAATTTTGATCTCACGAAAAATCCAAAATTAATATTTGTGACATTAATCCACCCTCTACGATCATTTTGGAATCTAACGTGGAAAATAGATTTGGATTAGCAGTATCATTTAAGGATTGTTTCGTGAAACGAAAATTACTTTGGGATAAATGTATAATAACATACTACATTGAGATTTTTAATTGTATTAACTTTAATAGAAATAGATAAGCACTAAACAAAGTATAGTTTTAAGGTGAATGTGAAGTATTGACATCTTAGCCGTGCAACAATAAGTACACGTGTGTTGAACTTTTTATGTATCATTTAAGGATACGAAAGAGCTATGATAAATAATACTACTATACCCAAGACTAAATTTTATGACATTAATTTTAAGCGTCTTCAATTCCCCATAAAAACATATTGGACTCTCGTCATGCATTTAGGTCATAACCATCTAAAGTAAACAGCATTTAGGTCATAACCATCTTAAGTAAACATGACCGTGTGGCCAGAGAATACTTGTGCCGATGTAAATACAATTTGATATGTCTTTCCTACATGAATCTCTCTATCACAATCTAGTCGCTCTCCTAACACTTCCCGAAGGCTGGATCCTTGTGGTCAAGAGGTGAAGCTTTTGAATTTATTCAAAATCCTAAAGATTTGATGACAAATTACTTTGGGATAAATGTATTATAAGATATTGGATTGAGATTTTTATTTGTAATTAACCTTAAGAGAAATAGATGAACATTAAAAATGAATTGGTACAGCGAACAAAGCATGGTTTTAAGGTAAATGTAAAGTATCGACATCTAAGTTGTGCAACCAACGAGTACACGTGTGTTGAACTTTTTATGTACCAGTTAAGGATAAAAAGCAGAGATGATCAATATTCTTACATTTTACCCAAAAAAAAAAAAAAAAAAAAAAAGCAGATATGATAAATGATACTATTGTACCCGAGACTCAATTTTATAAAATCGGTTCAAGCGTCTTCAGCTCCCCATGAAAACACGTTTGACTCTAATCATGGATTCATAATCAAGTCATGACCAACTAAGATAAACGTGACTGTTCAGCCGAATAATACGTGTGCCGATGTAAATATAATTTGATCTGTCTTTCCTACATGAGGTCGCTTGCCTAACATGTCCCGAAGGCCGGATCATTGTGGTCAAGAGATCGAGATTTCGAACACAGTCAGAAGTCCTTAGTGTTTGATGACAAATTATTCGCTCTCCCGACAAGATGATTCATCAAGGCGACTAATAATAAATTTTAAACACGGTCTCCTTAGACATCGCTTCAGCGCTTAAAGAGAATCATTTTGTGCGCAATCCGCCGGTGCTTGAGCCAATAGCTCGCCTGAGAAAGCAATCTCAAACCTTTTTAATTTCTGGAAGTCTAACTCGTGCGTGTGCGTTTGTGCCTTTATTGACGAATGACAAACTCGCTCTATAACATGCAAGAGTATGTTCACAAAATTTTAGTACGTGCTTTTCAATAGCTTGATGTTCTAGAGGATTGGGTAGACTGTGGAGTCCATACAACTAGAGATGAATTGCTTTGGATCACTACATTGACAAGAATTTATCTTGTTATTAGCTTCTTAAGCTACATTTAGTCGTCCGAATTTTTGATGAGAATATAATTGGATTGGATAGAATAAGATATGAGATCTAGGAATTTTGTTATATCATATTCACTGTTTAGTAATTGTAGTGATAAAGTTAGATAAATTCACACCATTGTACATTGTTTGATATAAAGTATAACAGCATATTAGTATAAAGAAACCAAAAATTTTTACAAATGAATATGTTAAAGATTTCTCCGGACACTCTTACCTACTCTATTTGTATTTTTTTTTATTTTATTTCTTTTGTTTTAATTAATTTCTTTTTTTATTTCTTTATTCCCCTTCTATCATTTTCTAACAAAATTTTATTAAATAGTAAACTATACTAATATATCTAAAATACCTAAACTATGTAACAAATATAAGGGTTAATACCATGAAAATTTCAAATTGATATATGTGTGACAAATTTACCCTAAACAAATTTTTTTAACCATGGAAAACCCTAAACCGATATACTTGTGATAAATTTATCCCAGCTGACGATAAAAAATCACAAACTGATATACTTGTGATAAATTTATCCCAAACTAATTTATTCAACCGCCAAAAACCCTAAATTTGTACATTTGTGATAAATATACATTGCGTTAAATTGAATTAATACCATAAAAAGTACAAAAATTATATAATTGTAACAAACAGAGTAAAATCTCAAACCGGTATACCGGTCAACTGTCACGTGTCATTTAACTTAATAATTTGACGGTAAAATTTAACGGAAATTAACAGAGGATAAATTTGTCATAAGGATACCGGTTTTAGATAAATTTATCAAATTTGTACTAATTTTGGGTTTTTTGTGATAAAAAAATTAGTTTTGAATAAATTTGTCATAGGTGTACCTGGTTTGGGATTTTTCAAGGCAATAACCATAAATATAAATATATATCTATATTTATATATTTAACTTATATTATAAAATAGAATTAAATTCGAATATATAAATATAAGATTAAATTGAAATAAGTAAATTATTATTTTTTATTTTGAATTTCTTATATTAGAATTCAAATATTAATTATATTGAAATATAAGTTTTATTTTGTTAATTTAAGAAATTTGTTATTCGAGAAAAATAACTTTCCAATTATAGATACTAAAAATCCAATCCACATTTATTCCATCTCCCTTATGGAATAATTTTATTTGGTCTAATCCTCATTATATCCGACTTTATCATATCTTGAGCAAATACCAAATATATAATAAGATAAATTTTATTATATTCTAAATTTTAACCTAACTGCCGAACACAGCCTCAAAGATTGCCAATGTAATAACATAGACTAGATGAATCACATTCTTTTATCCACTATGCAATAATCCTATGGATACTCGAACTAAAGGTGATCAATTTTAGAGTGGGTGGTTCCCAATTCCAAGTTGGGACTGAGAACCACCAACTAATGACCGATACCATAAAATGGGAACCGAGAAACGCCAAATGGTTCTGCAAACCCATCCAAGATCCAACCACCTGGGTAGGTCCATAGAACCAATCCTACTAGGGTAACCTGCAACCATGTGCTAATTTAATATTGATTTTGGAATGGTTCCTACCCAATGAAAGTACTAGTTTTGGTAGAGTTATATATCCATCCATCTTATTTGTCATGCCTACTAATCCTCTAGACATTTCTAGCTTGTTTTTCCAGGATCCGAAGGTAGTTCTCTTGCATCTTGTGGCAAAGCAGAACAACACGAACTATTTTATGGTCTAGCTTTTGATTGTTGTGGTTGCAAATCTGGAGCAATCAACATTCATGATTGACTGACACTCAAATCTAATGTTCATGTCATGTTGACTTTCACAAACCAATGTCCATTCATGACAACAAGATTGATTTAATAACACTTAATCTATTGGCTATTTAAGCCGTGAACCAGAGCTTACCATGGAGCTTGCCTAGACCATGGAGCTTACCAACTTATTATAAAAATGGGAACGGGCTTGGCTTCTTTTATAGAGGTTGAGTAACGGGGGTAGAGCTTGAGGCTTCTCAGTCACAAGAATCGGGAACAAGTCCTCCCTAAACTGACACCACTCGTGGGGCTTGCTAGCATATCGACTACTCATAGGAAGAAGAGGAAACACCACAAATGACGATGAAGGAAAATAAGGAGTAGGAGTAGGAGCTAATTCGGACGGAATCAAATGATTTCGAGATTGAGAATGAGACAAGGGAGAGCACTTAGACAATTCACTTTGAGTACAGGGAAGTCTACTGGTAGGAATTCTTCAAGGCATGCTATGATTTTTCACCGAGGGGGTCGATTGAAGTGATTGCAATGAAGAATTGATCTGAAATCAATTCAAAACTCTTGACTTGCACACTCAATGAATTGTAAATCATCCGGATCCTTATTCCCTTTGTTATGTTATAGAAGCCAAAAACCCTCTGATCTACACGTCCATGTATAGTTATTAATGAAAAAGGAAATTAGAGGTGTTTAATCCCTCCTTCCTCGTTTTCAAATTGATGAAGTTGTTGCACTTCTTAGCCACACCACTCAAATCTACTTCATTTGGAAGCAAGGATCAAGTTTATGTTGGCAATGGGATATATTCTATTTTATTCATATTCAATTAAGGCACTGGGGATGATCTTGTTACCTTTCCAAAAATCTTCTTTATTTTTAAAAAAGACTTAACACATCCCTCTTGCTTCGCTCCCATATTCTCTTTCCTCTTAACCTTGAGCTACAGGAATGAAGAAGCAAGCTACCTATTGCATATCTCACCTCCTTTCTATTAGCTATAAGTTGTTGGTTAGCTTCCAAAGCTCCTTCCTTCAGTTGGGTGAGCCTTCACTTTGTGGATCGTCTTATGCCTGATGCGGTACCCTTCCCCTTTTTGGTTCCCATTAGGTTTACCTTGTTCAAAGGTTGACCCCATGGTAGCAAGAAAAGGCGATCTTGTGCTATACTCTAGTGATCTCTTTCCTACCGAGGCATGCAAATTCCCATCATGTTCTAGCCTCCTCATCCATCAACTCCTCTCCTAGATCGGTGTGGTTTGACAAAGCATCCAAGCACAGTTCACTTGCGTTGATCAATCAAGAGTTTTGTCACCACTCCAACACTTAAGATTACCTCTTTCTCATACACTTCTAGCAGTCTTTTCCACCCTTCATACCCCCCTCTTTCTTCTTAAGGAAAGTCCAGGCATGGTGGGGTAGGAACATCCCGTCGGCAATTGGACTTGACCAAGAAGTCTTATGTCCTCCGAGTCACACGATGTTTTAACCCAATTGGGCTAGGCGTCCATGTCACAGAACCTTTCTCTAGCCAAGAATCCCATTATTGATCGAATCGAGGTGGATCAAATTCATTGGCAAATGAAAAATCTACTCTTTTTTTTAACACTCGAGAAAAAAAAATGAAAAATGAAAGAGGAAGAGTCACTAAGACAAGAGCTAGGTAAGCAAGTAAGAAGGAGAGGCTAGAAAAGGCGAGGCAAGGGGCTCTCCATCTCTAGGAAGATTGTGTCAAGGATCTTATAATCTAAGCCTTCCTTCTTCCGATCAACTCGTACTAGCCTATGCTTTCAGTACTAGCCTATGCTTTCAACCAGGTAGTCATTCCCCCCGTTCCTTTAGTCTTTTCAAAGGTACTTGAATTTTAAGTCGCAACCATATCTTGCCCCCCTTCCCACTAGTATAATGACCGATTCCATCTTTTCCTGAATTTCATTAGTTCCAGGCTCAAGTATGCTCATCTATCTTTATTCCAAAGGTGAACATTTCCATAGAGTGACTGTAACTATTATGGTTTACGGTCAATAGTTGTGATATCTTGAAAATTCAGTTTTGTTTTCAATTGAATGAGTCGGGCTTTTCATCGACGTGACTATAGTGTTTTTTTTTTTTTTTAAATGACCACTTACGAGATAACTAGTCTATGAGGTGAAGTCGTTAAGGGATTTAAACACAATAAACTTGAGAATTCGACTAGGAATTAACGAGATATGTGGCTAAACGTGGGTGATTTTACTAATTTGCAAAATTCTCGTCGATCGGCACTAAACCGATCTTTCTGTCGTTTTGGTGCCATATGTCTGTATTTGAAATCTTGAGGTTTTCATGATATGTCCGTATTTGAAATCTTGAGATTTTCATGACAACCGAGAGTCGTCAATGTGTTGAAGGAGTACGTGTGGCTCGAAGAAAATCAACCACAAGTTAATTGCATAAAAATTCCTCAAATCTACCCGATAGGTTAGGTCACGCTAAAATCGCGTCAAATTGAAATTAACTGCGAAATTGAACCCGATTTTAGAAATTAAAAGTTCTGTCATGTCATGAGTCATTTTAGGAATGTTGACTCATCATTCGAAGAATTTTAAGTGAATCCGGGATTTTTACGGAAAATTGATTCGGACGATTCGGAAAACGAACGGAAATTCGAATTGGCTGAATTGAAGAGATTTTTTACTTGTAAATCGAGCTATTTGGTGATGGGAACTTATAAAGATTGTGTGTGCTTTTTCTTCAACAAATTTGGACATTGAATTGGGGAAATCGGAGAAAAAATTGAAGTTTATTTTGAGGAAATTTGGAGCTTAGGATGAGGGTTGCAACATTAGCATCAAAATGGAGTTTTTGTGGATTAATTTGCAAGATATAATTATGGGGGACAAAGGGGATTAACTTGAAGACTTTTTGGATCAAGTGATTGATTTTTAGATCCTTTTTAATTAGCTTTTCTTCCCCTCCCCCACCAGACCCTCTCTCCATCGCACATCTCTCTCTCTCATTTCTCACTCGTGCATGTCGCTTTCTTCTCTCCCCCTCTGAGCCGACAACCCCCCTTCTCCCTTATCCTTTTCTCTCTCTCTCCTCCCTTGGATTCTCGGACACATCTCCACCGTTCTCTCTATCCTTCGCAGGCCAAGCCCCAATTTCCCTTTTGTCTTTTGTTTCTCTTTCATTTATGTTCCTCGAAGCTCTCTCCAATCCACTGCCAGCTGCTCCATTCCACCGCCTGCTCGTCCACCCACCTATCCATCCCCACTTCACCAAAGCTTCCCCCACCAATTTGTTGACTCACATTTTTCCTTTGCCAACCAAAGCCCAACCCACCTTCTCCACGTCTCTACCCATCTCCATGGCCAACTCCACGACATCTTCACGTGCGGCTAGCTCCCTCAAATTTGTCCAGCAACAATCCGCGAGAATCCCCACCGAAACAACCGCGCAAAGTTAGCCTTGGCTCACCTTGTACAGCAGCAGTTTTCAGCCCGGACAAAAACTTGTGGGGCCGATTTTGGCCCAATCCGGGCCCTCGTTGGTGCCGCCGCTTTGGAGTTTATTAGCCATTGTCGCGACACCGTCGTTTTGGTCCGAGCGGATCACTAATCAATTGAGTTTAACTCACTAATCATTGCTTAGTAAGTTAATGACACTTAGGGTTGATTAGTTTAGACTAAGTATGAATTATGTGAATAGTTAGATTATATTAGCAATTTAATTAATTGTTATTGCATGTTAAGTGGTTAGAGTAGTGTAATTAGAGCCTAAACAAGCTCTAGTATTTATCTAGAGTGGTTCGGAAATTTTCCGGGCCCGTCTTAGCTTTCAATTAGGTTTTACGGGTCTAAGACCTATTTATTGGCTTTTATTAATTATTTTCGTAATTATTTAATTAATTATTTTTTTTGGAAATTAGACCGGGATAACCGATGACCAGAATTTTATGCTTGTTGCAATGATGTGATCTACATATTTAATTGACTGTTAATTTGTGCAAATTGAGTGTGATTTGTGTTTATGGGTAATTATCCCAAAATTAATTAATTTTAATAATTAATTAGAAAATACTGGGTGTCGGTTTACAACGCCAAAAATGAATTTGTGGACTGTTGAAATTAGTGGGATTTTCAAATGAGAAAATATTATATTTTGACTAAAGTTGACCATGTATTCACACACGAGTATTTTTATTGGGTATGATAAAAATGGCAGCTTCTAGTGAGCATAATTAGTATACTATATCAATATATTTAGCCATTTCTGGTGAGCATAATTGGAATACTATATCAGTATATCTGGCAACTTTTGGTGAGCATAATTAGTATACTATATCAGTATATTTGGCAGCTTCTAGTGAGCATTATCTATATTAGTATATTTGGCAGCTTCTTGTGAGCTATACTATCTATTTATCAACTTAGAGTGAGCAATCATGATTATGATATTTTATAAATAGTATGGATTGAGATGACTGGGAGATGGTTGTGATGACATGTAATCGACTAAGTCAATTGATTGATGTTTCGATTTGATTGGTTGAAATGATTGAATGATTATTCGAATTGTACTGACTTGCAGGAGGAGATTGGGGCTAAGATAAGTCCTCTGACTTGTATTTGTGCCTAGGCAGCATTCAGGGCGTATTTTCTTCATAGTCATGTCTTAGAGGTTGAACTTGTTAAGACGTCATCTCACCCCATTATAAAATAACATTTTCAGGTCCCTAGGGTGAAGAATTCCGGAGCTTGAGGCGGAAGGGTCAGGAGCATGGATGGCTCGGAAGTTCTTTTTTAAAATAGACTTCATATACTTAGACCTTAGAGCTGACCTTTGTTTGTAAACCAAATTGTGGTTTTATTAATGATATGATTTGAAAATTATGACCCTACTTTCTTATCCCATATTGTTGTTGTTTGGAGATTATTTATTTATTTCCGCATGAATATTAAAATGAATGGGTTGGTGATGTGTCTTGGGATGTCGCTATTTAATCGACCGCAGGGGGATGGGCACGCACTTGAAGGATCGGGGCGTGACAATAGTTTTTAACCAACCCTTTTTTGCCGAGCTTTAGAATGCTTTAAGAGAGAATATGGAGTAGAGGGAACCTTTGCTTCATTAGAAATGGGACCCAGACCTTCTTTCTTATCTCGATGAGCCTTAAGAAAGTCACTGATAGCAGGTTAGTATAGTTCTCCTACCACTGATTTGGCCCTGTGCTAATTCAAGAGCTTTTGCCAAAGCCTGATTGACTTCATTTTTTCCCTATCCCCCGGCCTCTCACTTCGTTTTCATTCTTCTTATGTATCGTCGCTTGAATGAAGAAGACACCCAATCAGCTTGACTTTCCCAAATGCCCACCGCCGGCCCTTCTCCTTTCGAGTCTAGATTTTTTGCATCATGGTCAAAGGGGAGAAAGAGATGAATAAATGTTCTTTTCATTCCTCTTTTTTTTTATTACCCTCTTTTCGTCTAAAACTATACAATTTCAAGTTTATAAGGTATAAGGTGCAAGCTAGCGAAGTAAATCACAATAAGAATAATAGCTATTATGGTAGAAGATTCATATATTTCTTTCTACCATATGTGTGTGTATGTGTGTGTGTGTGTGTGTGTGTGTGTGTGTACACACACTGGCCCGATTCAAGTAGCGATTCCTCACTTGGAACTAAGAACTGGATTAGTACTCAAATTGGAACCAAGAACCGATCTCCATAGGAACCACAGAATCTAAGTTGGTTTGGTTCGATTCTTAGCATTTTCTTGTTGTTTGGTATAGTTCTTGATTTTTTCTTTTTCAATGTAGTTTATATACTTTAAAATCAATTCAATACAACCCTTCCGTCAAGTTTGAAGGCATGTCATGTGCATTCTTTTCGAGGGCTGCCAAGTAAGCATTGAATGAGTCCAAAAAATGATGAGTACTACCATATCATATCTTTTGCCAAGTTAGAAAACCAATGACATTTTCCTTCTCTTTTCTCTTTTCTCTTTTTGCTTTCATACTTCTTCCTCCTTTCCCATCTTTGTCACAAACTTCATATCCGTAACTCCTTGTCCTCCATCACCACCGTGCTCAATCACATCCATCACCACATTGTCCACAAACTCGCCATGGGTCCATCCCCACTAGAGGCAATGGTGGTGTCAACTCTAGGGGTGGTGGTGGGGTGATTGAAAATCATATATGTTATTTACCATGTCTATTTAATAATTCCAAAACAATAAATGTAATAATGTATAGTAATTGAATATTGCACTTTACATTATTGCAAACTTTAAAGCCTTGCAATGTAATACTGCATAATGGAAAATATCTTGACCTTTTGTTCCACATTTGTAATTACTCAACGATCTTGTTGAAAGTGTGTGGTAGAAAATCAATACCTTTGCCTAGAGAGATCGCCAAAAGAGAACATAAATCTAAATCCCCCATCAACATATCCAATTAGATCCAACTTTACTCAAAGTTTAAGTCATGAGTTTGTAAGTCAATTAGGATATATATTAAATATCCCACAACACACCAATTATCTTTTGCACCAAGATATATCTCAAATGGAATCTCCAAGCCCACCTTCATCCTTAGATTAACATTACGACCATGTTGCTACTCCTCAACGCCCATATAATTCGAGTATCAAGTATCCTTCTGCACCAAGTTATCTCAAATTGAATATCCAATGTCCACCTTTATCCTTAGGTTGCTATTGGGATTGCATTGCCACACCTCAACACACACGTAATCTAGGTAGGTATCCTTCTACATCAAGATATCTCAAATTGAATCTCCAATGCCCACCTTTATTCTCAGGCTGCCATAAGGACTACCTTGCTATACCTCAACACCCTCATAATTCATGTATCCTTTTGCACCGAGATATCTCAAATTGAATCTCCAATACACACTTATCTAGGTCTCTTTTTCCAAACTAAGCCCTCCAAATTGAACCATGAAAATTGTGAAGAAGGATTGAACCATGAGATCCATGAAGAATGTTGATTTCTCCAACACCCACCTTCATCTAGGTCTCTTTCTATAAACCTAACCTAATCATGAGTCCATGGTCTTTTTTTCCAATTGAACTATTGGGAGCACACAATAAAAGTCCAATACCTTTTCTCCCAATAGAAGTTCGATACCTTCACCTAAGATCACTATGAGAAAGCATAAGTTCAAGCCCGTAAACATATTTAATTGAATCTACATTCACTTAAAAGTTTAAGTCAATGAATTATTGCCAACTAAGATATATTAATCACGCCACGCCACGCCAATTATCCAATGTGGGACTTTTTAAATTAACTTACACATGTATCATCAATTAAGATATATTAATTACTTCACACCATATCTCATCAATCATCCAATGTGAGACTCTTTTTTTAACACAACTCACGTGTATCTTAAAAGATCCCATTAAGTTACGTTGTTTAAAATTAAGGTAAAATATTTGCTCATGCTACTTCTAATTTAAAAATCTTAATGTTTATAATAAGACATTCTAGATCCGTTGGACGATGGGGTCGGTGGCGTTCATGGTGTTTGAGCGTGGAGGTTGATGGTGGCGATGGGCGGTGGCGTTACAAAATAAGAGTTTTCTTAAGGCTGGAAGACAGCAAAATTAATTTTGTGTTCCAAAATAAAGAAGTAAGAAGGTGTCACGTGGAGCATATGGACCATCCAATTATACGTGTTTAGATGTCAACTGGAACACTTGACGTTCAGTTGCCAATGCCATTCGCGGCATCAAAAATTTTATTAGTCTATTCAATGGAAGGATGAGACTGAATTGATTTCCAAAAGCATAGGGACTCCACACAAATAAATAAAAAAACATTCAGGAACTAGACTGAACAGGGGAGAAAAATAATGAATTGTACAGAGTACCAGTATGATCTCGTTTGCAATATTTCTATGCAGATCTTGGGATATAAAGGAGGTGGCTACTGGCGAGGAATTGTCATTTGGAGATGTGTATATGATGCTTCTCCTTACTTGAGGCTTCGTCGGAGGAAAGCAGGGGATTGATAATTTCATGATTTTTACAGATTCGCCGTTTTCGAGTTCTCTTCCCTTCAGTCACAT
Organism: Eucalyptus grandis; assembly: GCF_016545825.1. Lineage (NCBI taxonomy): Eukaryota > Viridiplantae > Streptophyta > Magnoliopsida > Myrtales > Myrtaceae > Eucalyptus > Eucalyptus grandis. The sequence goes on from NC_052620.1 coordinate 17,064,170, forward strand.
GGTGTTTTCACCTAGTACCATCTATCTATGCCCTACGCAAGTTCTGCAAGGGCATCATGTCAACGCCACCTGAAAAGTCCAGGGGTTGAGATCAGTGTTCATGAAAGTCACGACGTCATCTAATTCACTTGGATGTAGCAGCACAAACCAATCCTTTCAGTAATGTACTCAACATATAAGTGACAGCTTTTTAGCATCCCCATCAGGTCGCTGAAATAAAAAAATCAGGCACCCATATTTTCTATTTAGGAGAGGGCAAATGTTGGAATTCTTTCATTTAGCAATACTGAGAAGGGTCTTCTCACAACAGAGATGAAGATTGAAGGCTTCAGGGAAACAAAGATTTACTCCAGTTATCAGAAAAATGGGTTTGATTGATATACAATGCACAGTAGCTCCAGAAGTTAATCAAATAATCGGTAACAAGTTAGCAAAGAAAATCTCACCAACACCACCAACAATCCAGAATGTTACTGTTCAGAGATTACACACACAGAAAACCACAACTCACGGAAAGCCTCCTCTCAGTTCTTTGATTTTGAATGCTTAACAAGCCAATCTATGACTGAGTCAATGTTGGTCGAATTTTTGCATGATATCATAAAACAGCAAACTTCTCTGTCCGTAATCGATTTGAGTCCCCTGCACAATGTAAGGCATGATTTTCAGTGTCAAACAGAAAGATTTTTTGAAACCAACAATAAAACTTCCAGCAGCAAGTTGACAGTACTGGGAACTTTGGAATATATCAGGAAGTTATAGGCATCTTACATTTGATCCATCAATGCTTGTTTAGAGAGAGCTCCAGGTTTGTCAATCTTATTACCCAGTACTAGCAAGGGAATACCATTTAGAGAAGGTTTGCCTAGCAAATCGTGAAGCTCGCTTTTGGAAATGCTCAGATTATCAGGATCAGCGGCATCTACAACATAACTGCAGGATACACATCCAGGGTTACTAAATTCATTAGACTCAAATTACTTTACTAACCTTCAGTAAGGAAACACTAGTTTTGATAATAAATAAATATAGGAAGCTCTGTCAAAGCATTCAGAGCACAACCAAAAGCAATTTCTACAACCTAATGGCCTTGATAAAGCCAAAACAATAAATGTGAATGTGCTTGTATATCATGGCATATTATAGGTGTCTGTATGACAACAAAACAACTGGCATAATATTGTGCCACCAGCAGAGAACCAACAGCAGTTGCAGAGGACTCCTAACCACTTGAAGGTCCAGTTACCAAAATGCATCCATAATGAAGGCATTGCCATTGTCTAACCCATCTTATAACTCTCATTAGTTTCTGAAGTTTTTGACCAAAAGATCTGCAACAGAAATATTTCTAGTCTCCACCACCAAAATCTTATTGAAGGCAGAAGGAGAAAAGAAACTCCATCTCTGTGAACTCTCTGTGCAAACTACACCGAAATGCTCATCTGTCATCCACATATATCCATTTATTATTGAACAAAAGGTATGAGTTAATTGTGCCTCCTACAATACAAAAGTGAAGGGTATGAAACCGGCCATCACTAAAATATGCCAGAAAGATTGAACTCCTTGAAATGCTTTTCTATTCCTTTTTTTCCAAAAATAGTCCAAGAAATATAAACGTCTTAGTGGATTGTTTGAATGCTTCTCTCTGTGTCATGAATCCTATTTTCTGAAATGTTCAAAGTTCGCATTCTCAAAAGTAAACAAGAACATGTGAACTTCTCCCATCTAATGTCTCGCTCCCCTCTAATTTGGCTCTCTTCTTCCACCCAGCCTCCTCCATCAACCTCTGTATTTCAAACAGCTTCAAGGAAAGGAAGCAAACTTATTTATGTAAATATCGTGACCTAAAGGCATTACACAGGGCATCTAATGGTCAGTTTTTATCAAAATTTAGCACTCTTTCTCTTAAAACTTCATAGACAAAATTTTATTCAGTTAGACCTATCTGTTTCAAATGCCCCACCCAAGGCACATTCAGAAAAATGAACACAGAGAAAATTGTTCCATTCACCATGCAAAAAATATTTTAATAATAACTTTGAAGGAACAATATAACTTTTGATCAGTTGGATTGCTCTCTGAGATCTGAAACAATCTGCCTACATGTGGCAGAATAAGTAGATGGAAGTTTGATAATCCTCTTGGCTATATTCTTCTGCAACTTGACATGTGAGTCTAGGGATGATGTATTTGAAAAATGCTCTTTTCAAAGGGAGTAAGGGCTACTGTTCAAGGACTTCATCTGCTGCCTCCTAGTTTATCTTGGGATTCTGGATAATACTAAATTTTTTTCAAATGTTACAAAATAATCCCTAATTTCTACTATGGTCTATATACATGAATATTGAGTACTTCATTATGATGCTTTCACCTAAAGCTAAACAAATACCAGGACCATGGTTTACAAGGAAAACATGACTTATGTCGCACATAATCCAAGGGTACCTAATTGTAGTACATTGATCAATTAGAGATTCAATAGTTAGTGGAATCACCAAATGATCATATTCATCGCTGATCAAAACTTTACTGATATCAAGGGCACCTGTTCCCACATGAGCAATGCCCCTCTATGGTTGCTGTATCAGTCTATCATGGAAAGCTAGTTTAAGTTGCCAGGACAACTAGTTCCGAACATTGATAAGAACAATACACCTATAAGCCTGGGGCAATTGTTCCCACTTGAGTGACTTCTCCTTGATTATGGAGACCAGTTTTGATATGACAAGATTAAAACTGTCAGCAGGTTTCATTTCCACGAAGAAAAGGACTCAGCATCAAACATTGTATATTAACCACAACATCAACACTACTTTGAGCAAGATACAACATCTTGCTGAGACTAGACAGATACATAAACTGATACAAAATCACACCATTTGTCAGGATAATCCTATTTTCACTGAAGAAACCAGCTTAGTCATCCAGAATGATGACAGTCAACAAGAGGAAATGGAAGGGGCATTCTAGTTTTTACAATCTGGTTCATTTCCCAAACTTGAAATTAATTCTCCAAGCTTCTTAAAGGTGAAATGTCAACAAATTGCTTGGATGATAAATACTCACATCGTAGTGAGCTTTACCTCATTCAGAAAGTCCACAGCCAATCAGCATTTCTTAAGTAAGGATAACACATGGAACCTCATTGCCCTTAAAACTTAAACTATGTCCATGTCAGGACTCACAATATGTTTTGTTGTGACATCTTGCAATACCAATTGTACAGAATCAACATCTTACCTCTAAAACCTAATTTCAAGAGAGTCACTGTATTCCATTTGCATTTGCATGAATCTTGACCCTTTTTATGTATGTGAAAAATTGTAGTGCAAAATGCAAATCCTAGACACTACTAAATTCAATGACTTCTATAAGCATAGCCATACACATGCAGGAAAAAGAGCCAAAGATGTCAGAAAAGTCGACAATAAGAGCTTTTCAAATCAAGAGGAGCAGGAAAGAGGTAGAGTTTCCATACACAATAGCAGAAACAGCACGACAGTATCGCTCCCACATGCTGCGAAACCTAGGTTGACCTCCAAGATCCCACAACTTTATTGTAACATTTCCTTTAGTAACTTTCCTCATGTTAAAACCCACCTGAAAAATCATATTAGACAACCAATTAAAGAGAGAGAGAGAGAGAGAGAGAGAGAGAGAGATTAAACAGCAAAAACATATTTGCAAAAGAACATGAAGGAGGAAAAAGGCAACTTAGAGATTCTATCACTTGCTAGACAAAGAAAAGAGCACAATTGAGCAGTCAAAAGTATATGTCAATTCTGGCAAGGATTTAGAGGTGACTCACCGTGGGAATCATGTCCTCGCTGTATCCACCAGTCTAAAGAATAGAACAACAAACAATGAAATGAGCTCTAGAACCTCAAATCTTAAAAAAAGTTGAAACGCTCAGGGCACACATATTAATTTACTCACAGCAATAACATTAACAAGTGAAGTCTTTCCAGCATTCTGGAGTCCTATAAGGGATAGCTCCATTTCCTGCTTGAAGAAGAGGCTGCATATATATAAATAACTTCCATAAGCACTAATGCAAGGATTAGACACAAAATTCAATAGCATGAAGAATTACAAACAAAAAGAAAGTAGATGCCTGATATGTTTTACAAGATCATGGGCTTTTCCGTAACAAGAAAAGGTAAAAATATAACAAGAAAAAGTGCATCATTTCAACTTCATAGCATTTATGAGGTGAATGCTCACACTAGACTAAGCACAAGCCATTTCCATGAATACCCAATGAAATTGCACATAGGCTTGTGGGGCTACAATATTCAGACAAGTCCACCATCAAAACCGAAAAGTAGAGTGACCACTAATGGTCTACTTGGGACCCTAAAGAATCATTTTTGAGCAACAAGATACAATTTAGGTGAAAGATAAAACAACAAGAGAAAGGGATGTTCCTCATGTCAAATATCCATCGATCTCAGTATCTAAATAAACCTATTGTGAAAAACATAAATAAGATTCACCATCACAAGATGCTGGAATGAGTAAAGGTGTTAATCATGCAGAACTACTCTTTTAATAATAATCTACCTCATGGACCTTAAAAGAAGCAGCTATTTACATCAGAATATTTGGTACAACCCAGAAAATAAGAGTTTAACAGAAGCATGAAGAACAAGAATACACAAGCATTTGGCAGCCTCAAGAAACTAATCCTGGTCATCAGGTTGACTAGTAGATTGTCTTTGATATTACAAACGACAGATGGTAAAGTCTTCATTCTCTGCAATATGAGCTTTCCCCCCAAGCTGTGGTCAACCAAAGAATCAGGGTGTTGCCTTATCGGGGCTAAGATAAAAGGAGTTACACTCCTCTTCCTTATCTGCTTTATGCATTGGAATCCACTTTAGCATTGCAAGGCGAACAGGCACATCTCTAAATACAAGTACCACTAGATAGATGATAGAAGAGAAGCACGGCTTCCAAAAATAGAAGATGGTCATCACATCTTTCAAAAGACACCACCCAAATTATGTTTTAAGGAAGAAGGGTATTGTGGTTTAGCTAAAGCTACAACCCCCACATTTATGGCACAGTTTGTAGAGAAACCACCGTAGGATTTTTCTAATCTAACAAATGAGGTTTCATTTCCATTAAAGATGTCTGTAGTTTATGATAGAATCATGGACGATCAATAAGGTCAAGCACTTTGCAGATTACTTAACTTTGATAAAGGATGTCCAATCTAGTCTATGGTAATGAAAGAGCACCATGGAAGATAAAAAAAAACACTAGCTCATCCAATTTGAAACTGTTTGTAATCCAATAAAAACATCTTTTGAGTTAAGGGATTCAAGGACAGTCCCAGTCACCATTCCCCTCAAAACCCTACTACAGCTGCAAAACTGCATGAATCTTACAAATGGAGGATCGTTCAATGAGATTGTCAAGCGATGAGGACACTCGCAAGACTAAATTGAGCACAACAGCCTTCATGAGAAAAGCTATTGAGAAAAATTCCGTATAATCAGCTCCAGAATCCAAAACAGATATCACTTGACGATTTCTTGCATGCTATGTGCAAAAACTGCAACTTTGCCATATTGATCCAAACCGGAGCTGCTTTAGCTATGAAAAAAAAAATACCAAGCAGAACATGACGACACCGACACCTGTTGCCACGCCTAAGACACACGCTAAATACTGGCATTCCAATAAAAATGAAAAATCCTTCATCTCCCCCCCTTCATCATATCCCGTCGCCGAATTGCCAAACGCCAGAAGAACTACGGTCCCGTTGCAGACGCGCAATTACCACGCGGACAAGGACAATCGAAGCAGCCAATGCAGAAACAAAGAACCCAGAATTGTCGCAACACGTCGACGACGACGAAACACCCGGGTGCTGCTCTTCCCAGCACACGCGACACGATTGAAAAAGTCCAGCGCATTTCTTCACGGGGGAAAGCTAAAAAACACGAAGGACAGACGGATTCGAACTCCGACAGGTCAATCCACGGCCCGCGAATCTAGAAGCTGTCGAGATCGATCCAGAACGCGAATGCGTAAAAGGCAAAAAAAGAAGGGATGAAGAAGGGAAAAACCTGCGAAGCCAATTGAGAAAAGCCTCCCAGAGACCCATCGATTGCCGAGGGGAGAGAGAGAGAGAGGGGGAGAGAGATACAGCGACGGAGGATTTGAAAAGAGACGACGGATCTTCGAGCAAAATGAAACAAGAAAAAAACCAAACTGGAAAGGAACCTTCGTTCCCTCCCCTTCCCTCGCTGCGCCTGCGATTCCCACCGTATGTCTACGGCGATCCTTTTGATTCTGATGAATGGCAGATACGTACGAAATACGACCCCCCCCCCCCCAAGCCTCCTTTTCTTCCTCTTCGCTGCTCTCCTGGAGTCAATGAATGGCGGAGCTTTAGAGATCGCCACGGCGTCGTTTGGCATCTCACCGTGCGATTCGCTCCATTTATCACTCCAACAACGTTCGGGATTTGATGCATAGATTAATGCTCGATGCTAAATTACCCTTTCAAATGGTATGCCTTCTTAAAAATTGTGTGTATATATTAGGATAATAATTGATAAAAGTACGATTGCTGTCAAGTTGTTTTCATAATTTAAAGTTTTAACATGCTACAATCTCCTAAGATGTAGATCAACTTCACATGAATTTAAATTGACCCAACCTAAAAAATGTTAAATTGAAGAGAAATGCAACGAGTGATTTTATAGATTATGTTTCAACTCATTTAATCAGCATGGCCGACTTTTCAGTTATTTAAATTTAATTTTTGCCATGAATCAATGATTTCTTTCGCCGACAATTAAGCAAGCTGTTTTTTTTATTAGGAACAATAAAGGAAGTTTTCTTTCTTTGGTCGGTAATAAAGGGAGTTTTAGTCATCGCAAAGGTTTAAAATTCTTTTGAACAGATTATCATATCTTTTCTGTCGTTGGTCAATAGCGAAAACGCTCGATGCTGCTAGTGCGAGGTGGGGCCCGGAGTCAAAAAGACGATGGGCGGGGGCGTATCCGACGGTTGCGAATCGGCGTGCGGCTTTGATGATGTGGACACGTCTGCACCGGGGGTGCATCGCCAACCGCACGTCTCGTGCTTCCATGGGCCAACAACGACCAATCAGAGACGAAGATTCCGCGGGACAGTCAGGCAGGATGGGAGCTTGTAGGAGCTTCCGAATTTTTAAAAAATCGATGCTTCTGGGGTCCTCCTCCGAGGCGCGTCTGCGGAACACGCGCCAGTGAAGGGGCGCCACGTGGATTGGTGGAAAGCACGCTCGCTCTTCGCCGCTTGCGGGTTACCGCTTTAATTGCTACAGACAAGATATGCTAATGGCGAACGGGTTCACCCGGCGGGGGCCAGCTCAGCTGGGCGGTAGAGTCTGGAAAATGATTCCATATTTGCTGTCCCCCTTCCTTTTTCTATCCCCTTTCTAGGTTGCTCTTGCTGAGATGTGGTATTTTCCGAAATTTTACTTCCAATCCACCCGTTCCCAACTTTCTGAGCTTCTGTTCATTTGTTAAGCAATTATTTCTTCTTCTTTTTTTATGCATGTTTGTCTCGTATTATATGTAATTACTGCTTTGAAAAATCAATTTTTGTATTCTTATTTCAAAGGGGGTATTTCAGAGCATTTACTAAGCAATAAGACAAAGGGACCTAACAACTTTTAGTATTCTAATGTTTCTTGTGATGAGTATCATTAACAATCTGAAAATTGAACATTTTCTTACTTGCCACGTCTTTTTTGTTCGGTGAGCCTTCAATGTGACTTGCATAATAAATGTAACTAGGAATAACCTCCATTGTTTGTTTTGTTCATGCGAAACTATTTACATAGTTTGTGGGGGGCATGTTAGTCAGCACATCTTTGAATAGTTAGCAAACTAATAACATGATATACGATATATGAGAAAACACAAAAGTTAATGATTATTTACAATTGTATGGGAGAATATCATATTTCATGGTGGCCTAAGATTATGTGGCAAATGTTTCTTAAGCACGTAAGCTGGCATATAAAAAAGAATTTAGTTTTTAGTGTACAATGATGGAAGCTATTGTTGTTTTAAGGATCAATATCACAAAAAATCTAAATTTAGTAAAATTGTGATAAATTTACCTCAAATTAATTTTTTTTGGTAAAAAAAAAAAAGAAAACCCCCAATTAATTTGTTTCGCTACTAAAAACCCCAAATTGGTATACATATAACAAATTTACCTTTCATTAATTTCATTGTCAAATTATTAAGTTGGATGATATGCAATAGTTCACGATGATGTGTCGGTTTGTGGTTTTACCTTCTATTTGTCATAGGTGTACCAATTTCATAATTTTTATTGACATTAATCTAATTTAATATAAATTAACGGAGAGTAAATATGTTATAAATATACCGATTTGGGGTTTTTATGGTCAAAAATTAATTTAAACTAAATTTGCCATGGATACATCAATTTGAGGTTTTTATGTAAAAAAGAAATTAGTTTGGGGACTAGCTTGAGGTTTCTCGTGGTATTGACCCTTGTTTTAAGTGTATTCAAAAAGTAGAAAATGAGTTTAATAACATACGCCTATTCTATGCTTCTTCTTCTTCTTCTTCTTTTGTCAAAATGCTCTATACTTTAAATGAGTTGTAATCTAGTTTTGTTTCACTTTAAACATTTTATTGCAATTGTTCAATAACTTTTTTGTATATTAAGGAGAGAAGAGTTATTTATTCCATTTAATTTCCTCATAATTAAAAGAAAGAAATTTGGTAAATAGTGTTATAAATTAGCTATAGTTTTCTTAAAATTCATATATTTCTCAAACTAAGTGAATCCATTTGTTTACCATAACATTATTAATACACTAAATCAATTACCCAATAAAATCAGTCTTACTTTAATCAGCAATCTTAATTTAAAGTGGACCTTATTTAGTTAACAAAATAAGCTACCTAGATGTATTTTTACCTATTTCACTTTGATAAATATAAAAGTTGACTGTTTCTATAACTAATATGATTCAAATAAATTAAAATATTGCAAAATTTATTCATGTAGTAAAAAATATTGTTGGGACCTACCCCTCGGGGGAAGAGAGTAGGTTTATGGATATTGCCTAAAGGACGGACCTATGGTACGTGATTAGGCTTGGGCTCTCCCAAGCCCATACCTTGCGTGACATTTGGGTATTTTTAAGAATTTCACAATAAGGAGTCACCACTAGCCTATTGGGGTTGGCTATAAACCAAGTGAGGTACGGGAGTATGCACACTTCCTACGCAACAAAAGAATCTAGGGACGGAGACTTGATCACACTAATTGACAAATTAGTGCCATTTCGTTACCTAATCTTGTTCATTTTAAAAGAAAGAATTTGTGTCATGCCGTTTAGATTGATTTTATATCTATCCACTAACATATAAGGTGATCATGTGGGTACACGGTCATTAAAGTAACAATTTGCAACCAAAATCCTAATTGCAGTAAACTTTAGCACGTGCAATTAAACATAATAAAATATGCAAATTAAACATGCGATATAATTAGTATACGAGCAAATAAAGGCCTAATTACACTAAGAAGGCAAAATATGGCAATTCCTAACCAAACCCTACATTTTTTAATTTTCAAAATTATTATTTTTTATTATTTTTTTGGGTGAACCGGGTTAGGTCCAGTCTTACCAAACCCAAGTCTAACCCAGTCGGACCTGATCTGGGTTCGGCCCGGATGGGGGCGGGTCGGGTCAGACCTACTTGGGTCAGCTTGACCAACCCTGGTCGAGCCTTTGCTAGGTCGAGATTAGGCCTTAATCAGTAGGCCCAATCCCCTGCAAATTAAGGATTCCGCAGGCCCACTGCCCAGACCAACCCTTGGCTGTGGGCTGCTAAAGAAAGGGGCCGAGCGAGCTAAAAAGATGTGGCCTAGCTCGACCTACCTCTTCTAGTCAGCGACGCTTAGTAGTGACCGGAGGAGTCGCGATGGCACCATCCTTGTTAGGTGTGGGGGCGACTTTCGGCCCCCTCGAGGCCAAAAGGCTTCAATGGCGACGACACGGGGTTTCGGGGTGAGCTCCAACAATGCGTGAGAGGACTCACGGCTCCAACCTCCCTCAACTCCGACGATGCAGCTCCCGAGAACCTGACCTAAACAATGTAGGAGAAAGAGGGAGAGATGGAGAGAGAGAGAGAGAGGGAGGGACGCGGCCCAGGGCCCTAAACGACGAGAACAGGGGGGATTTCGGTTTAACATTTTGTTGAGCAGGTAGCGGGCATTCTGGGAAGCAAGGGTTTCGAGCTCGGCCAAGGTCGAGCGCAAGTCCGAACCACTTGTGAGGCACGCTAGAGCAACAGGAAAAGCAAGGGGGGCAAGTGGTGGCCGGAGCTCACTCGAACTAGTTGAAGTGAGCTCTGGTGAGCTCAATTCCAAGAATGCATGCAAGATGTTCATCGAAATGCCTACTTGAGTTTCCAAAGAAGATTGCGGCGATGGCAGTGGTCAGGCGACGCATCAGCGGCGATAGCGGTGGTCCTGGGCTCCTTCTCCTTGGCTTTTTCTCCATCGACCTTCTTCTTCGTTCCCCCGGTTACTTCTTCCTCTGTCCTTTTCTTCTCCCCGATCCTTCTTCCCCTATTTTCCCTTCCTCTCTCCAGTTCTTTCCCATCTCTCTATTCTTGCCATCCCGTCTCCTTTCCTCTCTCCTGTCTTCTCTTACTACTCTACTCCTGCTCTCACATCTCTTCTGCTGCTGTCTCTTTTGCTTTTCCTGCAGGTTCGTGCACAAAGATGGCCAAAGGAGGAAGAGCCGGGGCGCGGGTCCAGCCGAAAGGAGAAGAAGGCTAAGCTAGGCCACGTGCACGCGCGCGCGCGAGAGAGAGAGAGAGAGAGAGAGAGAGAGAGAGAGGAAAAGAGGAGGGGCGGGTTGGGCGAGATAAAACGGCTAAACTATAAGACAAGTAAGCCTCCCAGGACCATACAAGTGCTCGACGAGCCCATGCAAAAGGTTTGGTTAAGATATGCCGGATTACGCAAGTATACAAATGGAACCTAACCATACATGCCCTCCAATTATATCTTCCAAATCGTCCACACTAATAATCCATCCTTCTCCAAAAGGAGATTTTAGTAAATAACCAAATATAACACTTGGGCTAAGGGTCAAGTTGGTAATTTTTCTTACATCTCCCCCACTTGGAGCCCAGGTATCATATACACCTCCAAAATAAAGAGCCTTGAATACTAGAAGAAAAGCACCTATACCTAATCTTAAGGCCGGGTTGGGCCAAGGCTGAATTGGGCCTGACCCAGCCCTTCTCGTGTCTTTTTTTTTTTTTGGTGTTATTTTTTCTTTTCTTGTTTAAAAATACGTGTCAATAGCTGCTCCTCTTTGAATGTAGCCTTCAAGAGGTTGCACTCAAAGATAGAAGATACCTAAATTATTTCGGCGGTAGAGAGACCCTAATTGCATAGGCTCGCACCAAGTCGAGCTATGGAAGCGTATTGTGTCAATAAGAATAAGAAAGATCCCGAGTTACAGAAGCACGCCATATCATAAGAAGAAAGAGAGACTTTAGGCTATAAAAGCACACCATGTCATAAGAAGAATGAGGACCCCGAGCTACAAAAGATCATTGTGTGATAAGAAGAAAGAGAGACTTCAGGCTACAAAAGCGTGCCGTGTCATAAGAAGAATGAGAGACCCCATGCTACAGAAGCACGTCGTGTCGTGAGAAAAAGGAGAGACCTTTGGGTTACGAAAGCACGCCGTGTCATAAGAAAAAGGAAAGACTCCAAGCTACAGAAGTATGCTATGTCATAGGAAAAAGGAAAAACCTCAGGCTACAGAAGTACGCCGTGTCATAAGAAAAAGGAAAGATCCCGGGCTATAGAAACACGCCGTGTCATAGGAAAAAGGAAAGACCCCAAGCTACAGAAGCACGTTGTGTCCTAAGAAGAAAGAGAGACCCCAAGCTACAGAAGCACGCCGTATCGTAAGAAAAAGGAAAGACCCCGAGCTACAAAAGCACGCCATGTTAGATGAAAAAGGAGAGACCCTGGGCTATAGAAGCATGCCGTGTCATAAGAATAATGAAAGATTCTGGGTTACAGAAGCACGTGGTGTCATAAGAAAAAGGAAAGACTCTGGGTTATAGAAGTACACCGTGTCATAGGAAGAATGAAAGACTCCGAGTTACAAAAGCATGCTATGTCATAGGAAGAAGGAAAGAAATGAAGTCTCACCGTGTAATAACGAGTCTCGACTAGGCTGAAAATACATGGTTTGAGGAAAACCCATGAACGTTTGTAGATGACATGATTTAAGACTAACCATGAACCTTGTAGATAACATGGTTTGAGGCTGACTATGAATCTTTGGTTTTTAGGGAAGCACCCGCTAACCCCTTGAAAACTACATGGCTTCACTAACGAATCCTATCGAACTCAACTTGAGCAAATGTCATTAGGGACGTCATCAAAAGACGTATTGGCAATATATTGCAGCATTAATTGAATAAGCTAATCCAGCTAAGTCCGACTACTTTAAAAAAAAAACATTCAATGTCAATCAGTATCATGTAGTGCAGAACTGTCATCTTGCTCGGGGATGTATCATTAATCATCAAATTCTCTAGGAGTGAAGTTCTTATCAGAACGGCTACAACTCGTGACAAAAGCTTATTAAGCATGCCAAACTAGAGCTTCTTTGTCATAAAGAGTTTCTCATATACTCTCGATAAAATGGCTACTCGATCTCATCCATTCATATGGGAGATAACTAGTTGCTAAGGGTATCTCACATAACCTATGTCGAAGGCTTCTAGAAACATTCGCAATCAGCACAATCTGATCAATGAAAAAAGTCTTTTGAAAGAACCTCAATATAAGCTCGGTTAGAGTTTACACAAATGGATTATTGCTTTGAGGCCAGTAAAGGAACATTTGTCACTATCTTCGTTGGGTTTACAAGTCGAGAACTTGGAAGACAAGATAGAATTGCTTCCACTCCTTCAAGCGGTAGCTTCTTTATGGCATTCTCATTTTCACTCGAACTATCCCAATTAGAAGAGACTTCGGAAGATGGTCGTAATGTTAGCTTGGGAGAGGCTCGAAAGGCTTAAAATTTTCAAGGGGGTTTTCAAGAGTCAGTGATCATCATGGCATTGTGACTAGGTCACTTGATCTTTTGAAATCATTTGGCTTTTGAAACACAGCACATCTTAAAAGTCCTTTGACATTCATTTCTGCATGGAAGCTTTGCTCCTTTCTCTAATTTCATTTGCTCTTGCGATGATTTTTTTACGCAAGTATTTGGACTTTGATAATTTTTATTTCACAGATGCAGCCTTTTGGCTCTTTTTCTTGACGGGCATTGGCCTTACTTTTACCAAGCACACTGTTTTTTCATACTCCATAATTTGTCGAACTTTTTGCTCTTTGAACTTTTGGAGCTCTTATGACTTTTGAGATGCTTTTCACATTTTCTCATAAATGTCAATTGTATGTGGTCAATCCTTATGCATTGCCCCAGTGAAGGGAGATGATCAGCACTTGAGATTCAGAAATGAACAATTAGGCCCAAATTGGTTAAAGTAACGGATATCAATGTTTGGGTAGAGAAGGAAATGCTCTTCTTCACCTTGGGATGAGTCAAGCTCTTATGAGAATTTCTCTAAATAATAGAATTTTTCTCAATCTTTCGCTCTACAACATGACCGTAACCTCCTATGATGCCCATAATGTATGGTAATTTGAAAGCTCATCTTTATTCGGCCCAAAGGGGTAGCAAGAGATTAGTGCAAGGCTTGGAATTGATGAAGGAAATACCTTTATCATTTCAATCTTTGCGCTCAATGCGAATGAATTTTTCGTCCTAAGAGAATGTCGTTTTTCACTCAACTCTAGAAAATATTTAGAGGACGTGTTTGGAAATGGCTTACCTTTCTTCATCCTAAGGACTTCTTGTTTGGCATGGTTAACGTTTCACTTTTCACTTTGCTGAGATCATCTAAGTAGATCAATCTCCATAAGAAAATTTGATTCAAAATGAATAACCCACAAAACAAGAAAACAATTTTGAGATGAAAAAGATGTTCAAAAAGTTTGTAATTTTTTTTAATTATTCATTTTTGTGCTTATCTCTAGGAAAGCGCCAAAGGTTTTTTTTTTTTTTTTTTACTGGAAATTCTCCATTTTTTTATATTTAATTCTGAGAAAAATAATACTTACTTACGATATGGTGACTCGGTAATCTTGTAAAGAATGTGAAAGAATATGTTAGTGCAAAAATCTTTAGGGATTGAAATGTTGGAAACAATACATTATTACCCTTCACTCGCTTTTATCCTTTGGGTGCTAACATTTCTTGGATTCACCTTCGTGTATATTTGGTAACTCGACATTACCCTTCACTTGCATTTACCTTTAAGTATTTGATGTCTTCATATCAAAGGAAAAAGAATCATGTCAGAGACGCTATCAAAATGAGTAATTGGAATTGACACAATTTACCCTTCACGTGTTTTCATTCTTCAGGTATGAACTTCACCTTAAGGGGCTAGGATTGATTGAAAAATGACTATGTGGCCTTGATTTTATCCATGAAAAAGCACTTCTCTATTGTATACAACAATTTACAAAGTTCAATTCCTACTTTTTCAAATACACTTTTCAAAGAGACGTTCAATTAACAAAGAGCTTGAAAAATTTAAATATGAATCATTAGGTGTGTTTTTCAAGATCTTGCTTTGAAAGGAGAGATATTGCTCATTGTTTCCATATTTGAAGATATTGTTCTTTAGATGCTTTGCCCATTTATTGCTTGCAAAGAAAAGATTGGACATGTTATTTCCTTGCTCGATTAGGAATCATTTAGGAACTACACACATCTCTTTACACCAAAATAGACAGTCAGTCTTAGCATGATTCCTTGATGGAAAGTGCTGCTTCTACGGTCAATGTGCAACATTTTCCTCCATTTATCACCCTGTGAGAAAAGGAGATGAAACAGGTTATTTCCATACTTAATTAGGTTCAATTGAGGAACAATACATCATTTTCTTGATGAATTTGACAATGTTGTCCCAACACACTTCATTGGTGGGGGAAGGAGAGATTTTTCTCTAAATCAAATGTTGCTCTCCCACTCTTTATTTGATAAACCTTTGTTCTGTTTGAGTTTGTCCTGTACCAAAGAAAAGGATGTCATTTTTTATGCTAAAGAGAATCAAGTTTATGAATGAAATACATTCTTTTTCAAAGTTGGGTGATCAACATCCCAAGGTATCTCTTATAGAGATAAGGATAATATTGCTCCTCTGTTTCATTTGAATCTTTCTTTGTTTAAGATGAACATGACCTAATAATGCTTCATCGCGTTTGTTGGAACATTACAAAGCTTGGTACTCTTTATGTCTCCTTGACAATGGAAAAGAAAGTCATGTTAGAAACGGTATCATAAATGGATAATTGGAATCGATACAGTTTACTTTTCATTCGAATTCACCTTTTGGATGCTTGACAACTCCATTCATTTGTCTCATCATGCAAAGTGAACGAGATCGATGGGCTATTTTGGCACCTAAGGCATCTCCAAATAAAGAAACTTCCCAAAACGGAATTCAACTTCGCCTCTATGGAAGATTGGCGCCGACAAAGCCTCGACGCATGCTTGCTCCTTGAGTTCCATGAGCCAACACTTTTATCTTTTAGAATGGGCAAATGCTGATCTCAAATAAACTACCTAAGAAAGCGACCACGTCAAGAGGGGGCCTTAAGCAAAGCTTTCTCGAAATTCATTTCAAAACATTTTGAAGGTAGACATAAAGGTTCGCTTAAAACACTTCTGAGTTTGTTTTTAAAATGATGATTTTCATGAAATTGAATTCCATCATTAAAAAAATGTGAGTCACATGATTTACAATAGCATCAATTGGATTTGCAATCAAAACCCAAAATAGAAAACATGATTCTTAACAAGAATAAAAACAATGATAAAATACAAGAAACTCTTGCATAGTTAAGAGTAAAAATCAACTCTTGTCCTAGCTCTAGAATTCACTTCTCTATGTGGTCGAACACAAGAATGTCAAGGAGCATCACGCATAACCTGCAAAAAGACGACGATGTTAGTATGTGAATAAGAAAATGATCTCTCAATGAGGTCACTTCTTACAACAAAATCAAGGCGCGGTACATGCCCCCATAGTCTTTATTACGGGGTTTTAGTATTTCGCCATGATTTTATCATAATGAAGACATCATTAAAAAAAAAAAAAAAAAATCGATCAACGGCTATCAATCGAACGTCCACTCTTATTCTAAAAGTTTCATATGCAAAAGTGGCATTGATTTTTTAAAGATTAACTTATGATTTTTCTCATGCAAAAATGAAGTGACTTTTGTTTTGAGAAATCTATACACAAAATATGATTTGCATTTCAGTCCCAAAATGTGAGAATGAGAGAATTTGATTAAAAATGCAATTTCAATTTTTGTGCCCCAATATATAATCACAACTTGAAAGTTTTTTTTTTTTTTCAAAATGTGATTTTGAGCCCATAACTAGAAATTTAAACAAAACCATATGTTCAACAGGGCCAAATCAAAGTGTTTAGAATTTGCATTCAATGTTCACTTATCAAGAGTGATTGCTAATTTTTTCAATTATAAGCCTACATAATTGAGGACATTCGATTGGTCTCTGCAAATTTCTAAATGAAAATTCAATTAAAATAAAGCAAATAAAAAGAAGAATGATACTTACAATGGGGGGGGACTTTCTCTCTCTCTTGTTTGTTTGTTTTTTTTTTTTTAAATACATAGACATGCATATGAGATGTGGTTTGATTTCTATTCTATATGGCTCAAAATGGAGCCATAGGATCACCGGACCGAACTAACAAGATCGCAGCTAGGTTATGTTACCCATGACTCTGGCTTCATCAAAGAACCAACCCATGTCGCATGGTTGTAGACTAGGGTGGGGACCTTTGACATTAGGAAGGAAATTTCGGAGTTGAGATGGGTGACTCGTGCTACATGATTGTAGTCGATGTGGTATCCACCTCAACACCATCCTAAGTGATCATATGCAGTCCAAGTCCAGCCACAGGTAGTGTGTCATGGTGTAGTGCAATGCAGGGAATACATGCACGACAGTCTACAAACAAACACTACTTTAAAAGTTTGAAACATAAACATTTATTCCCAACTCCACACCTACAAGACAAGGAGTTAACAATCACTCCTCCCTTTATAATTCCCACCATTTAACACTCATGTTAGGGACTTACGTAATCGATATCATCGCTGCCAAACAAAATTGTTTTTTGAACAAGATCAATTCTGGCCTCGGTCCTCTAAGGTCTAAAACCGGAATCCCCAACGAAGTCACCAAGCTGTTGCGACCTACCCCTCGGGGAAGAGAGTAGGTTTAGAGGTATTGCCTAATGATTAGGCTTGGGCTCTCTCAAGCCCATACGTCGCGTGACATTGGGGTATTCTTAAGAATTTCCTAATAAGGAGTCGTCACTAGCCTATTGGGGTTGGTTAGAAACCAAGTGAGGCACGGAAGTATGCCACACTTCCTACGCAATCAGAAAATCTAGGAGCAGGGAACTTGATTACACCGATTGACCAATTAGTGTCTTTTCGGTATCTAATTTTATTCATTTTAAAATAATGGATTTTTGTCAGGCAGTTTGGATTGATTTCATACCTATCCACTAACATGTGGAGTGATCATGCGGATATGCGATCATTAAAGTAACAATTTACAACTAAAATCATAATTGCAGTAAACTTTAGCACGTGCAATTAAACATAATAAAATATGCAAATTAAAATATGATATAATCAATATACAAGCAAATAAAGGCCTAATTATACTAAGAAGGCAAGACATGGCAATTCATAACCAAACCTTACATTTTTTTAAATTTCGAAATTTAAAAAAAAATCGAAAAAAAATTATTATTATTATTTTTGGGCGAATCGGGTCGGGTCGGGTCCGGTCTTACCCGACCCAAGTCTAACCCGATTAAACCGGATCCAGATTCGGCCCAGATGGGGGCAAGTCGGGTTAGACCGCGTGGGTCAAGCCTGACCAACCTTGGTCGAGCCTTTGCTAGGCCAGGATTAGGCCTCAACTGGCGGGCCCAATCCCCCGCAAAAAAAAAAGGATTTCGCAGGCCCACAGCCCAATGAGCTGCGGAAGAAAGGGACCAAGTGGGCTAGAAAGATTTGGCCCAACTCGGCCTACCTCCTCTGGTCGGTGATTGCTTAGTCATGACCGGAGGAGGCTGCGGCGACGCCGTCCCGGTTAGGTGTGGGGGCGACTTTCAACCCTCCTAAGGTTGAAGGGCTTTGACGGCGACGGCACGGAGGTTTCGGGGTGAGCTCCGACGATGTGCAAGGATTCACGGCTCCAACCTCCCTCGGCTCCAACGACGCAACTCTCGGGAACCTGACCTAAACGATGTAGGAGAGAGAGGGACGCGGCCTAGGGCCCTAAACGACGAGAATAGGGGGGATTTCAACTTGACATTTCGTTGAGCAAGTAGCGGGCGTTTTGGGAAGCAAGGGTTTCGAGCTCAGCCAAGGCCCAAGCGCGAGTATGAACCGCCGGTGAGGCACGCTAGAGCAATAGGAAAAGCAAGGGGGAGCAAGTGGTGGCCGGAGCCCACCCAAACTGGTTGAGGTGAGCTCCGGCAAGCTCGATTCCGGGAATGCATGCAAGATGTTCGTCGAAATGCCTACCTAAGTTTTCAGAGAAGATTGCGGTGGTGGCGGTGGTCAGGCGACATGTCAATGGCGGTAGGGTGCTCCTTGGCTTCTTCTCCACCAACCTTTTCCTTCGTTCCCCTGGTTACTTCTTCCTCCGTCCTTTTCTTCTTCCCAATCCTTCTTCCCCTGTTTTCCCCTCCCCTCTCCAATTCTCTCCCCTCTCCCTGTTCTTGCCGACGCGTCTCCTTTCTTCTCTCCTGTCTTCTCCTATTGCTTTGCTCCTGCCCTCACATCTCTTCTATTGTTGTCTCTTTTGCTTTTCTTGCAAGTTCGTGCGTGAAGATGGCTAGAGGAGGAAGAGCTAGGGCGCAGGTCGAGCCGAAATGAGAAGGAGGTTGGGCTGGGCTGCACGCGAGAGAGAGAGAGAGAGAGAGAGAGAGAGAGAGAGAGAGAGAGAGGAAAAGAGAAGGGGCGGGTTGGGCGGGTTGGGCTAAGGCCAGATTCGGCCCGACCCGGCCCCTCTCGCATCCTTTTTTTTTTGTTGTTTTTTTTTTGTTTAAAAATAGGTGTCAACAAATATATATTACGAACTTTAAATAATAATCTTTAAACTCAATGATTTTTTTATTAAGCATGTTTTTATGTAATAAAATAGGCTATACTTGACTACCTATATTTATAAATGAGGGCACAATTTTAAATTAAATGGATTAAATTCACAATTAATTTTTTTAAATAAACAGTATTATTTCAGAACATATATTCTATGCATTCACTTCCTTTTCAAGTTCAAGCTCAAAAACTTGAATTATTGTCAAAAATACAAAATTTGTATTAAATAAAATCAAGTTTTCAAAATTAAAATGAATTTCTTTAACACGATAAGCTTTTTTATGTGCCTGTTCTAATTATTGGAGTAAGTTATAATTTATTTTTAACAAACTTTATTTGTTGAGAGCTTATATGTCCTTGGTTTGTTATAGTTTTCTCAAAATAGTATTGAGAGGCTTTCTTTATTTTTACTATTGTCATATTTTCAAACTAAACAATATCCTTTTTGCATAAATTAAAGAAATGTTCTCACTTCAATTATTTTTGAAGTTTTAACTAAAATTTTGAATTATAGATTAAAAACAAAACCAAAAAAACAAAACAAAACAAAAGTCGTGTCACAAAACGGTTTGTTGTTTGGTTCTTTAACAAAAATTAAAGCTCATGAACTATGTCCTTATCCATACTTTTTCTAATGACCCCTTTTCAAGATTAAACTTAAGAGATAAATCTCAATTAATTCTCATCTACTCCACATTCTAAAATTTAATCACAATAGGAGATAGAGATTGGAAGGTGACAAATTATTTACTTAAAAACTTATTGATCAAATGTGGTCTGCATGACAACCATAGAGATATAGTGAAGTGCCATGTGGCATCCTTAGATGTCAAAACTCTCTTAATTTTGATTTTGACTATATATACCAAGTCACTTATTAAACTTGCAATTCTTGCTGCTGTTTTGTATATAATTTCCACAAATACAGTAATTTTTATAGCTTTGAATACTCATATGCATTTGTATTTTCAAACAAAAAAAATCAATTAATTAAAAACGTTGCGTGAAAGCCAAATTTAAGAAGCTCAATATAATACAAATAACATAGTAATGATTATTCATAAACTTAGTTATAATTATATGTTTTGCGTTAATTAGTACTAGAAAAAGAGCACATGTTTCGTGTGTGAAAGGATAAGTAGGAAAAAATTTAAAATTCCAATTTTGAAGATTTGATTTATTTAGAAAAATAAACTCAAATTTTAATGAAATAAATATTTAACTTACCAAAAGATATATGAAATTTTAAAATTTATATTAGTAAATTGATAGAAATTTAATGAACCATAATAACTTAGAAATCAAATTTACATTAATTAAACAATTATACCTTGCGTTTGATATTGCGATATAATGATTCACTTAAAAAAATAGGCTTCCATTGAATTTATTGTGCAGAGTTTGAGATGAAACTTGGGAAGAGATTTTTTCTATCTTTTATAAGGAAAATTACACAAATTATTCATGAACTTTGATTTAATAAGCAATGTTATTTCTGAATTTTAAATTATTAAATGTGATCCATGAATTTTAGCCCTATATGCAATATCGTCCATTAAATTTGTTCCATATAGTTTTTGAACTTTTAATATATGTTCAATACCATCCTTGAATTATGCAAAAATATTCAATGTTGTTCTTAAAATTGAATTAATGGACATACAACATTGCAAAAATCATGTATTGGAAAAGATAAATACTAATTTGCATGACAACAAAAACTGTTAAATACAGTCCAAATGTTACATTCGAGAGGTCGGTCATTGTGGCAATATAACAATTCTCGAACCGTCTCTCTCCTTTTTCCCAAAGCGAATGTGGGTGCGCGTGTGCATGTGGATGGAGCATGCTGGCGATTCATTTCCCACATTATCCAGAACAAATTAGCACACCTTTATGCAATTTTCTCGTGCTTTAATTCGCATCTTGCTCGATTCATAATATTAGTAGCAAGAGCCTAGAGGGGCGAGCATGAGTTAGAGGCCCAAACCACCCATGAAATTATTTAGCTTAGGCAAGAAAATAGCTCAATGTGCGCCCTCCATGAATTCTTCGGCCCCTTGTCTCTCTGTAAATCGCAAAACATGTTGCTGAATTGACAGCCAAAGTTTTATTTTAAACTAAAAAAAAAAAAAATCGTTTATTAATTTATTTCCGATGCTGAAGTTTAAGAAATTGTACAATTATCAAATTGTCCAAACTCCAGAAAAGCACACCTTCTCTAATTTTAACTTTTAAATTGTTATCTTCCCAGGTGGCGCTCTTCCGACATGGAAGGGGAGGTGAGGGTTAATCCCGCACCTTCGGGAGGGGATGGGATGGGGACGCGTAAGTTTCGGGAGTAGGTTTCGACTCCCGCACGAAGGCGGGACAAAAGTTTGAGTAGTATAGTGTAGGCATAAAATAGGATTGACAAAAAAAAAATTGTTATCTTCCATTTACCCGCATCGCTATCATACATGTAGCTCTTGGCCTCCCCATCCGTACGTTATAAATTTTCGAAGCTGAATCTGCCTATTTTTTCTTTCTTTTTCTGTGAATTTTCTCGTAATTTGGAAAAAATTGAAACTTTTGTCTATTCTCACGGCCATTACTTAGGTATTTACAAAATAAATGTTATGAAAATAACCTCCCGCCACACAAACATTTATTGCGATTTGCAAATCCAAAAAAGCCCTATTTGGTAACACTTCAAATAGTAATTGATTCTATTTTTTTTTTTTTTTTTTTTTTTGGTTCCAAGAAGCAAAAAAAGAACAAAAATCCATTTGATAAATTTTTATTTTTAGGAACACAAATTCATTTTTTTGTTCTCGGGAGTAGATTTGAAATAAAATCAAGAAGTGGAAAAAGGTTACTTCTTGTTCCCAAGAATAATTTTTAGAATCAAACCTTATTTTTCATCTTTTCTCTTCTTCTCTTTCCTTTTTTCTTCTTCTTCCTTCAGCCGATCATCGGCCTTGGCCATGGCCAACGACCGGAGAAAGGAGAAGATGAAAAGGAAAAGAAAAGAGAAAATTTTGATAAAATTTTAAAGATTAAAAGAAAATAGTTTGGATTCAAAATTTTAAGAGTTTTACTAAATGTATTTCCATTCTAGGAATAAAAATTTTGAGCAGTTTATCAAAAGCCTTCAAATTTTCAGAAATTATTTTCAGAAACAAAATAGTTACCGGATGCGCTTAGATTTTCTTACATAGTCTATCCAAATAGTCCTCGCAAAAAGGGCATCAGTTGTAATTTATTCAAGGTCCTAGGGCTCGGGCTCCGTTGTAATTTGAACCTAGCTTGAGTTGTCTCCCTAACTCACCAACTCAGAAACCGACTTCACAAACAGGCGATCCACATCGACGTCTATTATTGGTCAAAAGGCTTACAAAGGCACCGAACTATTTTTCCGTTCGAGCTTGAGGCAGTCATTGTGACTATGCGACAGCGCCGAACATACCTTCCCACATTTAATCTAAATTAATAGCCAATCATGCAGAGGATTAGGCCTAATTAATTGGAGGTACCAGTTCTCTTCTATTATCATGCTAGGACAAGGAAATTTTTGTTGCGACAACTACCTCTCAAGGATCGGGTGTTCGGACTAATTTTATATTATAGGGCTAATCACTAATTTGCTTTTTCAATCTCTCAATCAGTCACCAATTAATTGTTGAACACCTCGGCACAGGACGGTGCCTTGCATCTTAATTGAAGTCTTTTTGCCAGCACGAGATTTTGAGTCTCTTGTGTCTACTCTTCTGCCACCGAAGCAGAATTATGAAAGTTCCTTTGGAGCAAACAACCTTACTCTATATATAATTGACTAATATTTGTATAATGTCAATATCAGCCAAAAAAATAATCAGGGATCCAAAAAATCCTTAACTTAACAAACGGCTCATAAACTTTCAATTGTATTAATTTAGTCATAAAACTTTTAACTAGTCATAAAACTTTTAACAGTTTGTCAATTTTTGTATTAAACTTTTGGCAAGTCATTCTAGCCAATCTTAAGCGGAAAATGCTAACATGGACACCAACATCCCATGTGACATGATCGACGTTGACTTGAATAATTTTTTATTTTTTATTTACAAAACTGATTTTACATATTTTTTTCCTTCACTTGTGGCCAACAAGGGCTATGGTGCTCTCTCGGCCCTCACCTGTGGATGGTCGCTAGCTATGGTAGAGAACTAGCCACGATGAAAGGAAAATCTTTTTTAAAAAAAAAAAACAAAGAGAGAAAAAAATTCAAAGTTTTTAAAGAATGCAAAAATTGTTCAAATCATCATAGACCACATTATTGATTTTCAACCAATTTTAGTAGAAAGACTATATTGAAAAATCATTAAAAGATTATGATAAAATTGACAAATAGTCAAATTATTTAGGATGAAATTGACACAATTGAAATTTTATAACTAGATTTGGTAAATCGTCAAAGGTTTAGGACAAAATTAGAATAATTGAAAGATTTATAACCGAATTGACAATTACACAGTAAGTTTAAAGACTTTTTAGATAATTTCCCCCAAAAAAAGTCATGTAAAGGAAATATTAAAATAAACTAGAGATAGGGGTCTCAAAAATACCCAACTCGAATCTTTTTGGCTTTGGTCTCATTCAATCAGGTAATAAGTAAAGGAACTTGGGTAGTTTACGGTTTGATTTGGTTCAGGCCTGTTTCATTTTCCCTCTTTCCTTTTGTCTTCTGGCTTCCTGTTCCTTTCGCATCCACTCTCATAGCAATAGTTCCTACAAATAAAATGGAATATTTCATGAATTTACGACAAGCAACTTGCATACCAGTAATACCAAGAAGGCTAGCGACATGGCCATGTCATCGTCGAGCTTGCCATCGCCACCTCTTTTACATTAGTGAGCTTCCTTGAGTACAAGGAGGAGACAGCGATGGTGGATAAGAAGTCTGATGCGGCCATGTAGCTAGGGCGATAGTAGGGAAGGGGATCATGACCAGGGAGAGGGAGTTGCCGGAGGGAGAGATGGAGGCGACAGGTGAGGAAGACACAACGGAGGAGATCAGGTTAGGGAGGGCCCTGATTGGGAATGGTCGGGCGGAGGGATGAACTTGACCTAGTGGACCTTCGGGTTGTTGATAGAGTGAGGGTTTTGTCAAGGGTCCACGAGAGAGAGAGAGACCCAAGAAGGGAAGCCCAAGATGTTCAAAGACGCTCAATTATGAAAGATAGATTTGAGGCTTTAGGTGAAACTTGGAATCTCAAATAAGTTTTTGCGTTTTTCTTGTTTTACGTCTTTATGCAATCTTATGGTATTCCATGACGTTTAATAATAAGTGTGTAATTTGGAACTACTCTGAAGTTTCATTTCGGTGATATTCGACTTTTGCTTTGTTAATGTTATAAATTCTTTGTTTGTCTAAATATGAGTTGTGGACAACAAATAACATCAAATGATAGTCATCAAAAGTGATGATTCATTATAATCGTTTAAATAATAATACATGTAAAATGGGAAAATTATCCAAAAAATCCTAAACTTATTGCATTTTTGTCAATTCAGTCATAAACCTTTTTAATTTTGTTAATTTATTCATAAATCTTTTCACTTTTTGCCAATTCAGTCATAAATCTTTTAATTTTGTTAATTTAGTCATAAATCTTTTCACTTTTTACCAATTAAGTCCATCCGACAATTTTGGATGGAAAAATGCTAACGTAGACATGGGCAGTGCCAC
This sequence comes from Eucalyptus grandis, assembly GCF_016545825.1. Lineage (NCBI taxonomy): Eukaryota > Viridiplantae > Streptophyta > Magnoliopsida > Myrtales > Myrtaceae > Eucalyptus > Eucalyptus grandis. The sequence goes on from NC_052620.1 coordinate 17,089,215, forward strand.
ATAAGACCACCAACACTCATATGGACAATTTTTAATAAGATTTTAATATTTTTTTGAATTTTTATGATTTTTTTTTTATTTCTTTTCCATTTCTGTGGCCAACCATTGCCCATAGATGATGGCTAGTTGCGACCAGCTAGTTAGCCTCCCCTGCCATGGGCGAGGCTCAATTGGGCGAGGGCAAGCCCCGATGAGGGGAGCCTTCGCCCAAGTGCGGCTTGGCAAAGGTCGCCTTCACCTAGGCCAAATGTGGCAAGGAAGCCCTCTTAGGACTTGGCCTCATAAAGGCCAGATTTGGTGACGTCAACATTGGGCAAGGGTCGGCCCTACTAGATCTAGCCTAGGTGAGGGCTCCCCTCATTGAGGCTCACCCTCGCCTAGTTGAGCTCACTTGCGGTGGGTGAGTCCAGTTAGTGGGTCGTGGCTAGTGGTCAGTCGTTGCCTGAGGCTGGCCACCAGCGAAAGGAAAAGAAGAAAGCCAAAAAGAAAAAGAAAGAAAGAAAAAGAATAAAAGAATAAACGTTTTAATAAAAAATATCCATGTTAGCTTCAACGGCATCACATGGCACCGTTGGCATCCACATTAGTATTTTTCCAGCAAAAATTGGCCGAATTAACTCAATTAATAAAAAGTGAAAATGTTTAAGACTAAATTGGCAAAAATAAAAGGTTTAGGATTGAATTGGTAAAAGTGCAATATTTAAGGCTTTTTGGACAAATTTCCCCATGTAAAACTTAGGTATTGGATAGGTTCTAGGTTCCTGGTATATGATAGGTTTTAAGTTTGAAAAATTAAAGAATCCGTTTGACTACCTGGTTTCCGGTGGAATTTAGAACCACTCACACCTAATATAACCATGAATAAAGCTAGAAACATAAATTAGAAGATAGTGGGTGTTGTCTTTTCTTATTTGTTGCCGGTTCTGCGCGTCGAGATCTGAACAGCCATTGAACCTCATAATCTCTAGGTCTAGAGGAGCCTTGTCGACGATGAACGCCAACGATGTCGCGGAGCTTGTGCGCTCGTGGCGTTCTCAAGATCCATCCTTGTCACAAGCGATCCCAAGAACTGTTCATGGTGTTATATTTTCTGGAGCTATTGCTGTGATAGACGATGGAGGAAGAAGTGAAAAAAAAAAAAGGCTTGAACCGACTTGAAGTGGGTTCGGGTCAAAGCATGCCGGTTCAATTATCATGGAAACCCAATTGAATCGAACCGTTGATACCCTTACAGTTGATGATGCAAGTAATGGACATGCAAATTATATTTACATCTGAATCTATTTCTTTTGGTTGACAGAAGGGAGTTTTGTTTCACTTGTTGGCTTCATGATCCTTACGATATGTAATAGAGAGATAGAAAAGACTCTTAAATTATCACTCTCGGTAACTTTCCACTTCATCCATTTCCTTACACAACTACCCATTTTCTTCCTTGACAAATTTATCCATGTGCCCCCTAACACCATTAAATGGTTAAGCAAATAATAAATTTGTATACATATGCTTTATATTGAATGGAATAGGACGATTTCTAAAATAGATTTTCATCTTGATAAATTAAATGATATAATAATTGAGTGCTTATGTGTACGTTCCTTCATAGAGTTACCTTATATGTATGCGAAAACTAAATGTATCATATTTGGGTTTATCCCATTGGTTTTAACCCTTCAAAACATTTTTGGACATGTCAAACAAAGACATAAGAACACGTAATTAGTGTCAACTTGACATTGCCATGTTTGTTCTCTTCTTCACACGTTCGTATCCATTTATATACTAGTTAGTTTCCTGCAGCATGCCACAATATCATAAGATATAAATAACAAAGCTAGATCAATTAGGAGCAAAATAAATTTCACAAATTTAATTTTGGTCCTCGAGTTGCAAGTTGCAAGACAATAACTTGAGAATAGACTGATGAATGTATCTAGAACATAAAGTCGATTATACAGTTCTTTAAAAGTATGATTAAGATAATTTTGTGAAAGCTAGTACGAGTACCTAAAGGGGGTGAATATGTGCAAAAACAAATTTTGCAGAGTAAAGTATATAATTTTGCTTTTAAATCAACAATGTTTAGCAATAGATTATGAAAAGGAAATTAAACTCTAATAATCAAATAGAGTTATGATCAAAGTAAAAGAGTTTAAGGAAGAGAATAAGAACACAAGGTTTATAGTGGTTCCGCTTAATTCAAGTTTACGTCTACTCTTTCGCACTGACAGTCCACCGATTGGATTTCACTAAGAATTAAAAGAGTTGTTACAGTATAACTCTTTCTTGATTCCATAGTGTAGAGTTTCTACTACACTTTTTCAAGGTCTCACAGAAGTATAAACACTCTTTGAGTACAAGTTTTCACTCAACAATTGAATTGACAAAGAACAAGGAGTCGCAGTTTTGGAATTTCTCTATCGCGCACACACTTGAATAATTGGAATATCTACCTTATATACTCATTCATACCTTTCTACCCGTTGGTACTTACCAAATGAGCTTTTCCAATATACTCGTTGGACATAATGAATTAGGAAGATCTCGAGTTATTTAAGGAATATGACGATAGCCCATCAATTCCGCTCGCCATACAATCAGGATCTAAGTTTCCATAAGTAAAACCTTCCAAGTATGCTTCATCAATCAACAAATCTAAATTACCCGAATTGAAATCAAAACGAATAATAGATTCCAAAATGCTATATCCGGTCGAGAAGAAGATACGATAGAATCAAATTCTTAACGAAATACTCAGTTTTGGATAAGTCTTATTCGACGGTCTAGAAAACTGTCAATGAGGATAGATTTGAATCTTGAGTCTAGCGGTCAGTGGGATCTTGGACTTTGTCTAAAGAGTCTGCAAGTCGGGAGGCCAGGCGTGGAAACGTTTTGTCGAGCTTCAAACGCGCAATGAAGTTTTCTCCAATAAATTTTACATACAATTCTCATCTCAAGAAATCTAATTCTAAGAGATAATAGTTTAAATAATATATTCTTCTTTAGTTACTCCATGGTAAAAAATATGATATGAAAGAGTGTTCAAGACAATAATATTATACTATGATCTTTTAAAGAATCGACTCAAATTAAAATTTAGATCTTCTCCAAAACACCATTATGTTGGACATTCTTTTCTACTTGCGTGTATTGGCTTTTGATTTCAGAGAAAACAAATTACCACAAGTTCATGAACCTAAGCATAAGTCGAAGTGCTCCTTGGTCAAAATTGCCAAAAGTTTTTTATTATGTGTAATGGCATATGGTCGAAGTACACTGTAAGAATGCCAATTTATTATACTTAAGATAGATTTGTTAAGGAATATGGATAAAAGAGAGAGAGAAAGAATAGCGAAGAAATAAAATGAAACATGACTAATAACTAAAGTTGATCATAGAATAGTCTTGAGTATTTAGAGAAAAGTCACCCAATCACTTATGTCGAAATGAAAGCCATTTATTTATATGTATGAAAACCTAGAATTTAGATTGGGATTTTTATGTTTATTTATGATTTTTATATTCATTGTATTTTTCTAACAGTGAACAAAACTATCACTAACTTTTATGGCTGTCCAAACAAGATAAGTCAAATATCAAATTAGGTGTTAAAGATCATCTTCGTTGACAACTGTCATCATGATTCGATTGCATTGGCATGAATTTGAAATAATCTTTATATGGATCAACAGTCAAGATGAGTCAGAAAAAAAGGTGATGATCGTGCACAAATATCTTCATCGTTCATTTTTTCCGACGATTTTTCTAGTAGTAGTAAACTACTCTCACTGACTTTTATGGTTGTCCAAACAAGTATAAGATAAGTATTATGCCAGATGTCATCAATCATCTCCGATGACAAACCATCGTCAAAATTTGATGGCGCTTCATGAATTTGACCTCCAGAGATGGAAGTGACGATCTCCGAGTGGAAACATGCCAAATCCCAAATGCTCGCGGCCGTCGTGGCGCACAAGATACCATAGTCTTTCGTCACTAGTTCGCACGTCCATGTCCTTGTCCTGTTTCCGTTTGCCGAGGTAACTTTCCAGGCTCGGAAAATGGAGTCAATGGGAGGGTGAGGTGTGAATGGAGAGGCGAGTTTTAAGTTTTAACCACTATGGATGAAGAATCGCCGTTATAATTCCCACCCCCCTGCCCCTGCGGGAGGAGACGCCTTCGAGTTCCCCTACTGACACCGGGCGCGGGCCGAGAGGGTCCTCCTTCGGTCACGAGTCGTAATCCATCAACCTCTTCCGATCCAAATTCAAAGCGCATCCTCAAAGATAACCATACCAACCCCTCTCTCTCTCTCTCTCTCTCTCTTTACTGGGTTTTGATTGTGACCTCAAATTGGGGAGAGTTTGCCTGAGACTACGCATTGGAAGCTGAAGAGGGCTATTATTCTGCCCTTTTCTTTTTGTGGGTCTGAGCGGTATCGGCTGCGAAGCTATTCGTTTGCAAATTCTGCAATGCTCGCGATTGGGTTGTTTTCAGGTCAGTTGTTTCGATACGGTGTTAAGTTCTCCATCTGATGATAATTTCGGCTGTTTCGCGGCTTGTCGGACGAGTTTGTGGGTAGCGTTCTTGTTTTTTGCTGTCTTTCTTCAGCACCCGATATACACTTGCCCTCTGAATTTTAGTTTGTGATAGTGCGATTCTGGTGCGGTGATCGCTATGAGAAGACGATGCGTGAGGTGTTGAGATTTGTGGGGGTGAACTTAATTTCCCGAAATGGGAATTTGCCGTTTGGTTGATAATTTCTAGGTTGCTTTTTATTCTTTGGTGGTAGAACCTCAAATCTTATCAAGAAATTCTGGGTTGTTTGCGATTCTTCCCGCGCGCCCCACACCAACACCCCCACTTTTTGTCATTCATATGAAAAGATGAGCTGAGCTCGTATCATCCATTAGGACAATATATCATTTTTAAGGCAATATTAAGTTTTGCAAGATTGAAGGGCATCTGTTCCGATTTGGCTGTATGTATTCGTGCATGTTTTGGACTAATTAGACTGTAGGACTTAAATCTGTCACAATTTGAGCAAAATAAGCAAGACTTGTGAGGAACCTGTTTCTTTTTCCAAATTCTGATTGTAAAATAAGCATTGTTTTCCATTTCTCTGGCTTTGGCATTTCTGACCATTTTTTTTCTCCTTCCTTAGCATCAACAAAGGGTCCATTGTCTATGAGCTAATCCCATGAGCTCCAGTTTATTTTAACCATTGTTAACAGCAGCTGTTTTTGCTGTTTGAGTGTGATTGCATTGAGCAATTTGGTTCCTTGTTCACCTGTGCTCTGTCAGTCTGCCCTTGCTTGTAATCTGTTTATTTCAGTAGTCCATTTCTCTCAACCAATCACCTCCAGGAGTATCAGCTTCAAGATATCTTAAGTATTTCTCATACATACAACAAAGTAGAAGCAGGCCATTACCATCCTCGACTGTTTCACTTCCCCTCTTTGCCAGAGAGAAGCTTTAACTGGTAATGTCAAGATAAGAAAGATGTGAGAAACCCCATGTTAACTATGAATAGACCAAATGCATCATCCTCGTGACATTATCAAATCTTACATATGTGTGAGATGCATCTCAGTGCTGAAAAGTTTATAAACGCGACAGAGAGTTGGTTTGGCCCAAAATGACTACATGGAGGGCAAAATATTAAAACAAGGATGAAATCTGGTCACAGTTACAGAGTATAATAAAATGCAAACATGTGCGTACAAGTGCTTTTGTGTGAAGTAGCATATCAAGGTGAGGCATGCTTCCATTCGAAACCAGATAGATCCAGTTAGCTTATTGTCTGCAGGATCCAGCCAGTAAAAGTCTAGAAAGGTTACCAATGGTTGAGGGAATCGATCCACTGAATCCCTTCAAATCTAGACATCTGCAATTTATTCGAAGGACGGTTCAGATTATTCAGATGACCGGGAGATATATCTATGACACCTTTGGCAAATGAAGATGTATATCATGGGTTGAAACAAAATTCAGTACATTCAAGAAGAAAGGCCTCCAACAGGTGGGTTAAATAATTCTTAGTTGAAACCGAGCACAGCAATTCCCACCTTGTTGTTGAATTTTCACAGTACATGTCAGGTCCAAATCAAGTAAACGAGATAAAGGACTTACAGACAGAAAAGACCAGGTTCTGCAGAGATCTGATGGATTCTGGTATTTAGCCCGAAAATCTGCAACCAATAGGATTCTTGCATTTGATAAGAAAAAGGCAGGTTTGGCATATATGACTATGAAAGGCAGGCAACGTAAAATATACTTAATATACCTAATATGTCCTGGAAGTGATACTGTCAGACCCTGTTGTGAGATAGGTCCATTCATTAAAAGGCTTGTACTTGGGACTAAATTACAGAAGACCATTCCTATGAGAGAAACTTTATTGATATCTTGAACCCAAGCAGAACTTTGTGAATCTTTGCAGTGCTAAAGCATCAGTGCACACTATCACTGAAAATGCTCTATTTAGGAGTGAAATTTCTTGGGGCATATTTTTCCTCCAGAAATCTATTACTTAGAAGAGCTTCGTGGGTGCTTTCATGAGACTGCAGTCTGTGTTATTTACTACTGATACATAGCCTCTGCGATCTCCACATTGTGGTAGCTGTTTGGTAAACCAGGATCTCCTTCGCTATTCATGGAAGAAGATTGCAATTAAAAGGCCTTGGACTCTAGTTATTCATTGATGGAAATGCTTCAAACTTAAGAGCTAGTGTTATGGTCAGTGGGAATTTTCATTTAGGTGATATGCAAAAGAAAGCTACCAAAGATGCAATTTGATTCAATAAAATTGTCTTAAGATATAGAATAACTTTGTTTTTTCTTCTGTTGCTTTAAATCTACATTACTATTGTTGTTGCCGTGAAGTATAGATTGTATATTTTTGGTAACTCATGATTGTTCCCTCATACCTCTGTAGGTTGTGTATAGATTGCAATTTCTGGGGGAGAGAGAGGAATAGAAAATGAGGATGAGGAACAAACAAAGAAAAACAACAATTTTAGGTTGGAATGCAGGGAGCAGATGTTCAATGCCCACTCTGATATGGAGTTTGGTGGGATTCCTCCTTTGCTTCATTTTTATTCCACTCTCCATAAAACTGACAAAGTGGAGGAGACACAGTTGCAAATGAGTCACCCTAGTTTTCAAGAACTGCAGGTGGTTGAGGAGGAAATATCCAAATTCCTCCACCTCGTGGAAGGCGTTCTCCTCGCGCAGCAAAACGGGAGACCTAAAAGAAAACCACCTTGATTGATGAGTTTCTTGACGAGAATTCCCAATCAGGCATGTTTTTCCTGATCATCGAAGTGCCGTAGATCCAACCAAGGACACAGGCAATGATAGCTCTTACTACTTTCCGGGGAGGATGTGGTTGGACACTGAAGGAAATCCCATTCAGGCCCATGGAGGTGGTATTATGTATGATCCGCGTTCGAGGATGTATTATTGGTATGGAGAATATAAAGATGGTCCCACTTTCATTGCCCCAAAGGGAATAGCACGAGTAAGTTGTTTAATCAAACTAATTGTCTACAACTAATTGTTTGATCTAGAATTATCTCCTTCAGATGTCTAAATTTTCTGCTTAATTGTAAGTCTCTTTTTGTGTACTGTGGGGGCTAATGTCAGTTAATTTTGCTTCCTGATTAACGTATGCCTGTATACATTCTAGTTTTGTCTTTGTACCTATAACGTAAGCTGAGAGACTAACCATTGTTAGTTGTTGACCTTCCCTGTTTGTTGCACTACACATGGCATCCCATTTTGAAATTTGAGCTGATTGGCTTTTCCTAGGATAGATGAATTTTTAAATTTCTTTCAACTGATAGTTAGCTTTAGTCCCGTCCTCTGGTTTATTCTTCAATCCATAGTTATCTGAGGGTGTGTCGTGATCTAAGATTTGAGCAAAAAGTATGCAGATGATTACCATTGTTGGGCAGGTCTCTCTCCTTTGTCTCGACTGCTGGAAGGTCTCCACCTTTCCGTCAACTGAGTAATTTTGGGTGATTCACATTGTATTCTGAGGGTAGAAGCACCTTACATTCTGGTGGCTAAAAAATTCTTCTTATGGCACATCTTTTGCACCTAGTCTTTGTATAATGTCCACTCTGTATTTTTGTGGGATTAGTGCAATATGAGTTGCAAACATCTTCTTTGATCTATTGAGTGCTAACAATTTTTTTGGCGAATTGACTCATAAACCATTTGAAAGGGCCCCCGAGGTATAGGGGCCTAGCCCTTCGGTGCCATCCGGGCACGGGGCTCGTGGTGGAGTCCTCAGTTATCAAAAAAAAAAAAAAAACCATTTGCAAGGGTCGCGATTGGGCCTAATATCACTGCTTGTTTTGGTCTTGAAAATCTTACCTGTTAGTTTTTTCTCAAAATAAAGCCTGATTTGACCCCAATTAAGGAAATATAATACATGGCTTTTGTCGATAATTGAGTGGCTAATTTAATCATTAAAATTTACTGAATAACAAAAACCCGAATTTTATGTAGACCGAAAAAATTAAAATTATAGTACTCTGGTTTTCCTCTGTTTACAAAGATTTGGGTAATATAATGATTAACAAATTCGTGTTTTTGTTATATGGATTGTGGTCAAAATCATACTTAATTCCGTGAAAATCTGCTGAGAGGATGCAATTTTCAGTGACCAAATGTTATCAACTTAAGATTTTGCTTTTAATTGCCATTCCTTTTAAAGTTTAGCACTTAATTAAGAAAATAGGTTGTTTTGGGATTGGTCAACCAATGACCAAATGTTTAATATTCTATTGCACTTCTCCGGTTAGCTTTACTTTGAGAATCTGGTTTTTTGCTTTCTGCAGTAATGTTTCTTACTACATGTTGCAAGTTATTTGAACTATTCTCTCAACAATGACAACTGCAGCAATAGGGAGATATTTGTTTCTAGTATTTCTATTACGTCATTGCACTCTCTTTTTAACGAGAGAGAGAGAGAGTTCGAGCGGAAGGGAGAAACCGAGAGGAGAGGAGGCGGAGCCGGAGGGGTGTGCCGTTCGTTCGCCGTCCGATCGTCGCCGTTCGTCGTTGCTTGTTCATCTTTAAGGCAAGTGGAGTCCATAACTTCTCTTGCATGTTTGTTGTGGTGGTTGCATGTTAGATTTTAGGTGTGATTTGTGCGAAAAACCGAGGTAAGAGTTGGTTATTTGTAAACCGTGTGACTGTTCTTGTTCGGTTTGCTGGAGTCAGTAGCTTGTTTGAGTTTGCATGTGTGTTTGGAGTCCGATTTTGGCTTCGGTGTCTTCATGAAAGTTGAATCTAACATCTTGTAGTATGACATACTGAAATTTCGTAGAAAACTATGGAGATTTGAGGTGTCAAAAGTTCTATCATACGGAAACCCTAGATCTGCGAAATCTTCACTGACCTCTTGTTGATTTCTTGATTGCATGTTGATTTCTGTTGGAGATCTCACTTCGTTGTCTTCATGAAAGTTGTAGGTAACACCTTAAAATAAAACATACTCAAATTTGAAGAGAAATGAACGAGTATAACCTAGTGAATCGGCTAGATCTTGGAGATGATTGATTCTGGTGGTGTGTTCCGAGACACCCGAGACTTCATGGACTTAAATGGTGACCATACTATGGTTATTTGACCTAGATATCTTCATGAAACTTGTAAAGGACACCTTGGTACATAACATACTAAAATTTCAGAGGAAACGAAAGAGAATAGAGGGGTGAAATCTAAACATTTCGGAGACGTGTATTCTGGACGACGCGGTAGTGGTTCCAGAGGTTTCGTAGGGTTGTATAAATTAATCTATAAAGAATTTGGCTTAGAGTTCTTCATAAAAAGTGCACGAAAATGTGTTGGATATCACCCTGTGAAATTTCGTAATTTTTGAAGGCCATATGAGTATTTTAATCGAATTTATTTGGAAACTGTGCAATTCTGGTCATTATCCGAATATCATGTGCTATTTTGTGGAAATTGTGAAATTATGAGAAATTCAATTTGGCCATGAAATTGGTATGAAATCGTGATCCTATTGATTTTTTTAGTGATTGTTTGAATACTATGATTTTGGGAAAATCATAGATATTAAATTTAATATTTATTTATGAAAATAAATAAATATAATAAAATAATAATAAAATAATAATAAAATAAAATGGATTTTTATTTGGCCATGGATTCAATTCTATTTGTGTGGCATATGTGTGATGAGGTCCTTGCACATGAATTGGATTGAGATATATATGTGATAAAGTCTTGGTATGCGTATGACATGGTCCTTGTACATGTATTGAATTGAGATGTGTATGGGATAAAGTTTTGGCATATGTATGACATATGAATTGAGATGCAAGTGTGAATTCCATGTCAAGTGTGATTTGTTTGATACCATGCCAATTGCCATGTTAAATTGAGATAAAGAAATGGTATATGTGGATGATGGTAAATGAGTAAGAGGTTGTGGTGGATGATGATGCGGTGGCCTAGTGGCGTAATTCCGGTGATTCCCGGGAGATTCGGGATGCCGGAATGTGGGGGCCGGAAGTCCGGTTGTATCTTGGATACATGCCCGGAGGTTCCTCGCGACACCGGATTTGGGTGCGGGATGCTTGGCTAGAAGGGTAAAGGCCGGAAGCCTGTCGGAGGTTTTCGTCGAAGGGAATGCCTCGTGATGCTAGTTGAGATGCGAGATGCGCGGAATGTGGGGGGCCGGAAGCCCGGTGGCCATGGGATGGCTGAGTTTGCTGGGAGCCCTGTCGGAGGTTTCTGCCCGAAGGGTTGATGATGAAATTGATGATGAAATTGATGATGAAATTGATGGTGAGATTGATGAATGGGTGATGTGGTGATGAAAATTGAAAGATAAAGATGAAAATTAAACCATGACATGACATGATATGCATGATGATATGCATGATGATGATGATGATATGTGATGAGATATGATGATCACCCATGATATGATATGCATGATATGATATGCATGATGATATGCATAATGATGATGATGATATGTGATGAGATATGATGATCACCCATGATATGATATGCATGATGATATGCATGATGATGATGATGATATGTGATGTGATATGATGATCACCCATGATATGACATGATATGATATGCATGATGATATGCATGATAATGATGATGATGATATGTGATGTGATTTGATGATGCATGATAGTGTGTGCCTGGCTTCAAGGTAAGTAGTGCCTGCTATGCATGTATGATGATATGCATGATGCATTGAGTTGTTATTAGATTTCCCTATCTGCTGAGTGGTTGTACTCACCCCTTTTGGGGATAACATTTCAGATTAGCCAATATGCCGCTTCCTGCCGTCACGCGTGGTGTATTCTATGGTCTACCGTCTGATGTAGAGGTTGAGTGTACGGAGATAGATTGTCCTTACTGTTCTAGGACTGACTTTTATCCAAGTGCGATGTCTAGTGATGTATGATATCGGCCGTCGGGGCCCCTGTCATACAAGAGTTCATTTCTGTGCACGTTCGATGGGATGGAGCTATGTGAGGGATGCTGCCGCCGCCACCACCTGATGCACCGGGTTGGGTGTGAGACTTGCGCGCGATGAGTAGGAGCTGGATCTCTTTTGATGTAGATAATCGACACTTTCGATGGGGGTTTTTGTGCTCGCATGATGTTGAGGGTCGAGAGTCTCTTTTTTGAGGTTTTAGGCTGGACATGGCTGAGTCCTAGCTTTTCCTTGTTATGTACCGACCGAGAGTAGTCCCATCTTGAAAATATATGTAAATAATGTGTCGATGTTTGTTTATAAAAATCCTGATGTTTAGCTGGTGTGTATTTGTATCATGGATTGGTAGGGGTTTAGATGGTGATGTTTAATTTGCTTCCGCTATGAGTCGCGTTGGGACCGATGGGGAGATGCGTTATTGACTGCTGCTTATATATTTAATTGAGTGCCCTCAAAATTGATCACTTCCACCCCTTATAAATTATGGACTAGTAGGAAACCAAACTTAAGTAGTCTATGTCCATGGAGATGTGTAGCTTATGTTCATGATTCTTCCCATAAATATGACAAATTAGGTCATAGAGGGAAGAAATGTATCTTTATAATATATTCTGAACACTCCAAAGGGTACGTGTTCATAGGTGAATAAGCTGATGGAAGTGTGACCGAAATGGAGTAATGAGATGTCACATTCTTGGAGAACGATTTTTCTAGTAGAAGTGAGATTGATAAGGACTTCAAATCATATGAGATGGAAGATCTTAATAACACACCCACTAATGTTATAGAGGGAAATGAAGACTTACCTCAACACACAAGACCTAGTGGGAGTGTTGCATCACTTGACGAATTAAATTCAGGAGAAATTCAATTGCGTAAAAGTAATCGTAAAAGTATTCCCCATTGTTGTTTTGAGATTGAAGGGGAAGCATTTATGATTGCTCAAAAAGACAATACCGAGCCTAAGACTGTTCAAGAGGCTTTCTCATCCTTTGATAAGGAAGAATGTAGAAAAGTTTTGGAAGATGAAATTGAGTTAATAAGGGCAAATCATGTCTAGGACTTGGTTGATCTACCACCCAATCGCAAGGCCGTTGGAAACAAATGGGTCTTTAAGATTAAGCGAAGGGCGGATGGATCAATTGAAAAGTATAAGGCTTGCTTTGTGGTGAAAGATTATACTCAACAAGAGGGTATAGATTATGAGGAAACCTTTTCACCAGTTATAAGGTTTGCCTCAATACACCTTATCCTAGCCATCGTTGTACATTTGGACCTTGAATTACATCAAATGGATGTAAAGACAGCATTTTTCAATGGAGAACTAGATGAGAAATTCTATATGAAGCAGCCAATAGGTTCATAGCTAAAGGTCAAGAGCATAAAGTTTGCAAGTTTCATCGCTCAATATATGGCCTTAAGCAATCATCTAGACAGTGGTATCTTCGTTTTCATCGAGCCATAACCACTTTTGGTTTCATGATAATCGAAGAAGATCACTGTGTATATGTCAAGTGGTCCGAAAATAAATTTGTGATTTTATCACTTTATGTGGACGATATTCTATTAGCTAGAAATGACAAGATTTTGGTTATCACCATAAAAGAATGGTTGTCCTCCAATTTTGAAATGAAGGACATGAGAGAAATTGCTTATATATTAGGAGTTAAGATCAAAAGAGATCGATCAAGGAAACTCCTTACTTTATCACAAGAGTCTTATATTATGAAGATTTTTGAACGTTTCAATATGCAGCATTGTAATCCCATTGATATCCTTGTCATGCAAGGTGAAGGCTTAAGTACTGAGATGTGTCCTAAGATTTTAGAAGAAATTAAAGTGATGGAAATTGTTCCTTAAACTAGTGCGATCGGAAGTTTGATGTATGCTATGATTTGTACTCGACCCGACATATGTTATGCCGTGGGATTGGTGAGCCGATATAAATCAAATCCCGATCAAGCACACTGGAAAGCAGTGAAGAGAATCCTAAGATACTTGAAGGGCACCATGGACTATCGACTTTGTTACCAAGGGAATGATTTACGCCTATTGGGCTATTAAGATGCGATTAGGGTGGAGACCTAGATGAGCGTAAATCGGCTTCTGGATACGTTTTCTTGCTCAATGGAGGTGAGATTTCTTTGAATAGCAAGAAACAGACATGCACGGCCTTATCTACGATGGAGGCTGAATTTATTGCATGCTCTGCCGCAGTGCAAGAAGTAGTATGACTAAAACGTTTCTTTGAAAATTTAGCCACTGTCACGGAGGTTCAAGACCAGTGATAGTTTATTGCGATAGTCAAGCAGCCATTGCCTATGTGAAGGATCCCAAGTATCATGGAAGGACGAAGCATATTGACATAAAGAACAACTTCATCAGAGATATTATAGCGTAGAAAGAAGTGATTCTACAATACATTTCAACCGATAGAATAGTTGAGGATCCATTTACGAAGGTTGTTCCTAGAGATATATTCTTGACCCACAGGATGTCACTAAGATTACGTAGAATATGATATGTGTTATTGTAGAGGATCATTGGTTTATGTATATATGGACATATGTATTGTACCTGTTTGTTTAGTGATGACTTGATATTTTTTCAATAAGTACAAATCCATTATGAGACTAGTACAATCACACATATATTATTGGAAAGTATGTTAGCAGGCAATGATTGGCTCACTTACACGAGCAATCGCCTCAAGTGCTAATAGCACGTTGAGATGAGATATTATGTACAAATAAACGCTGAAGAGCAAGTTTGATACATAAAATAATATGTCGCATTGATTGAAGTCAAGATGAAGTCTGTGATTTGTTTATAACAACACCGAACATGATAGTCCCACAATCATGTATGCTTGAAAGATGCCGGATCTGAGTACTTAATTGGGCGCTATAGAAAGCAAGTTGATATAGCACTTGAGCTAAACATGAGTGCGTGAGAATCACGTGACTATGTTTAGGCTAAGATTCGTATAGTAGATATATTTAAATTATGACATATGCTCTTATCAAAAGAGAAATCCACTATAGCATATAATTCATAATACATGTGCATTGTACGACCGACAAGGGAAGGTGAGTGAAATTATCCATATTTACTTATCGTGTGAGTCATTGAGGTAATTTATAATTTACCTCATTTCGTGCCCTATGTTACTTTTGATTATGTTCTCGAAATGAAAGATTAATGTTGCTACTTTAGCATGTTATCGGCGGTCATGAATATATATGGCCTTATTGGACGTGTATAGGAAAGCAGTTGTTCTGAAATAGAGAGAGGCATGAGTGCGAAGGAAGACTATTGTTGTTTTACATCCATCACGTATATTTACTGGTCAACCGATTATATCGCCTTATATGGTTGTGGATATAATTATAAATACATTGTGTTTTTTGAGAATAGTCAAGTATAACCTTTAAGGAATAGGTATACTTAGACTGATGTAACAAAATATGTCTGGGGCATTGTGAGACATCGATTGTTTATTTCTTTTCGGGGTTGTAGCCATTATGTCATCCCTAACAAGTGCATAATTTGAGCTCTCAAATGCATATGTACTCACTGGTCGCATGGCTTACTTGCTAGTATGAATTGTTTTGTAAAGTTGATGAATATTGAACGCCTTATATTCTTGAAAGAGAGCTATCAAGCCCATCATGTCCAAGTGGGAGATGTAGTATTTTATTAATTAATACATCTATGATGGGGTGCGATTGACATGCACCATTTCGCCTTGATATGCTACGATGAAGGAATGTGATGGGATCATATAAAAGACCATTGAAGACAACCATTGGACTGGTTGGACGTATGTACGTTGAGAAAGTTTTCTTCCCTTCTCTCCCCTTTCCATCAAGGTGTTCCATTTCTTCTTTACGAGAACAGTTTGCATTTACGCCGTGGAAATCAGATGCTTTCCTTGTGATCGCATTCGGACCAACGTGAGGTATTTTGTTTGTGATTCATCCACAATTCAACAATCATTTCAGGTCATTTATTGTTTGCATATCGGATAAAGGTAAGTCGTCTTCTGCCGACTTGATTTCCAACATCTACTTTACCTACTTTGTATTGAGTTGTCAACTTTATTTGCCTTGATTAGCAACCTCTTACTAATGCTTTTTAAATGTTACAAATCTAAATTGGTACGATTCATCAAAATTTCTTCCATAACTGTATTGGTTTAGCAACTCCAATTCGAGCTTTACTTAATTTTCCAACTTTTATTTTCCTTTTACAACACATTAAATTTACCCGTTTTTTTTTCCTAAAAATCACCAACTTGATTTAAAGTTGATTACCAAAATTTTCCCTTTTTCGGCCATTAGTTACGGGCTAGGAAGCACCGACATTCTCTGAAAGCCTTCGTGTCATGTTGGATACTTCGACACGTGTCTGACACTCTCGAACATTCTCTAACACTCGGTCATCACGTGTTGGAAAATCTGACACATAGTCAATTTTTTTGACACTCTTTGACACTTGAGTTAGAATTTCAACATGCAAGTTTTCGACACACGATTCTGACATACGAGGTTAATTTTAAAATTTTCAATAAATGAAAGATCAAAATATATATGTGAAAGAATAAAAATTAATAATAAAAATAACAAATTAGGAAAAAAGGAAAACCTAACATTTTATTCTCTTCTTTTTTTACTTTCACTTTCCATGATATACAATTTATCCACAAGTTTTTTTCTTTTTCTTTTGACACGTTTGACATGCAAGTCTAGAATGTGAGTAGGGGTGTGCAAAATACCCGGGAATCACCTGGACCGCCCGGAACCGGACCGGAACCACCTGGAACCGGTACGGTTCTTGGTTACAATTTATGAGAACTGGTGGGTACTGGTCCGGTTCCCAGTTCCATGGGCGGATCCACCCGCCCGCTTAGTCGGACGGACCAAAACCTTTATAATATTAAAAAAAAATTATTAAAAGAAACCCTAGATCTCATCTCACTCCCTTCGTCTTCCGTTCTCTCTCTCTTCCTCGATTCCTCCTAATCCTATCGCCATTTCGATTAGCGTTGACGCTGCTGCTCCTCCACCTCTGTTGTCTGCCCCCTCACTTCGGGAGCCCTCTACTAGCAATCCAATGCCGTTGCAGCCCCTACAGCCGTGACAACCAACGCTAACAAATCTCGAACCAGTCGCTGTGCCTCCATCGCTGCCTACGACTACTTCCTCACCATTAGTGCCTTTGACTACTTTCCTCTCACTATTGTTCGCCCTCTCACTTCGGGCCCCCTCCGCTAGCAATTTGACATCGTTGCAAACCCTACAGCCATGACAACTAACGCCAGCAGATCCCGAACTGGTCGCTGCTTACGACCACTTCCTCACCGTCGGTGCCTATGACTAATTCATGTACTCTCTCTCTCTCTCTCTCTCTCTCTCTCTCTCTCTCAAGCCTAATTTCCTTGGTTCTATCTTGTGTCCTAGATCAAATTCTCAAATGGGCTTTTTTTTTGGGTGAAGGAGATGTGTCGGGGTGCTGTTTGGAGTGAGAGCAGAGGCAAGAATGTGATTTTGGAGGTGGAGCGGTTTTGCTGCGATCGCCCCAACCCTATTTTGCAGGTTCTCGCTTGCTGCGAAAGTTCTTTCTTTTCTCCCCACCCATGATGTGCAATTCTTGATTCTTGTTGGAATCGTAGTCGGGGAATTGCTTGTTTCCAAAATGCTTGATTTTGGAGCTTGAGGACCCCTCTGAGTCAACTCCCAAGCAGTAATCTTCATATGCGTTAAGTCTATTATTTCAAGAAGATACATGTATGTAGACATCACTTGACATAGCGCTTTGCATGTGTAAATCATATTTGTAAATTCGCTGCATTTACTTCTCTTGCAGTCCACATCTCCACATACTTAAATTTGGTTTTTCTTTCTTTGATTTTCTTTGATGTCACGTAGTCGTTCTATATTGAAAACCAAAATTGTTTCGCGTCAAGATTGGTTCCATGGATTCACCCGGGAACCAGACTGGACCGCAGTCTGGTTCTCGGGTGGATCCATGCAACAAACGGGTAGATCCCGGTTCCAATTTTTTGGAACCGGTCCTTAGCGAGCGATTCCCGGTTCAAGGTCGGGAACCACCCGCTCGGACCATGTACACCCTTAAAAGTCAGTTACTTTTTTTTTTCTTTCCAAATTTTATGGATTTATTAAAATGGAGATGAATTTGTCAAATTGAAACAAGGAAGGATATTAATAAATGGTGAATTAATGTTTTCAATGTAAATTTATTTTAGAATTTTATTATTATCTATTTATTTGTGAATTTGAATTAGATTAATAATAATTTATTTATATATAAAATATACATATAATATACAATGTGTCCTAACGCGTCGGAATTCTCTATTTTTTGAGAAATGACGTATCGGCATGTCGTGTCGTGTCATGTCGCATATTGCGTGTCAATGTCGGTGTTATTGAGATTATGGGTTACCAACTCTTGTTTGATTCATTTACTGAATTTATTTTTCTTTTAATCATGAACTTTTATTATGAAAGCAAGCTGAATAGCACCATTGAATTGCGCTATTAATATGCAATTGGCAGAGAAGCTTGCGTAACGAGTCCACAGAGACCGCCTTGGACGCCCGAGTTCCGCAAAATTCTCATGTATCCTTTCTCACCCCAAGTCTCGCCCCACGAGTTCTTGAGCAGCCAATAGTCGACACCATTGGGGGTCTTCCCATATCCGACGATTGCGACGGCGTGGTTAGTGTTCTCCCCACAAGGGCCATTGGAGACGCCCCCGCTGTACTGCTTGAATCCAGGGCTGGCACCCTCGATGGCGATCGAGACCGGTTGTCTCGCCACAGCCTGCAATAGCAGGTCTTCACTCATGGGGATGTTCTCATACCCTTTTAACCGCGCTACAGCAATGGAGGCGGCTCGCTCGCCGCAAGTGCCCTCGACGCCACTGTAAGGGTAATTGCTTTCATAGGTCATGCCATGGTTTGGGCAATGTATTCGTAGGTTAGGTACATCCAACCCCACTTTCATCCGTAGTTTAGTTTGGAGTAGTCAATAAGCTGTTGCTCGGACAAGTCGACTAGTTTACTAGTCTTCATCGCTAGCATCGATTCCACAGCTGCAGTCGCTGCGAATGCCCATCAAGATCCTATTCAAGAATTAAAATGAGAAGCGCAACGGTGGTTATGGCTAGTGTATGTATGCAGATGGAATAAACACCGGAATTAGCTCAATAGTGTATGATTCGGAGTCACTAGGATTAAAGTTATGCCGAAATATTTCTCACATGCGACTCGTGGTTAGTGCCGCAATAATGTAATTCAATTGGCAGCATGCAACTATGTGGTTCGAATTACTTTAGATGACCTATTTTGAATTGGAACATGATTTAGTTTTATGGATCCAATTATGTGGTTTGAATTAAACCAATTATGAAATGGTATAATTTTTCTACCAATAGATCCATTGAATCCAACATTCCCGAGCCATCCAGAGAAATGTGTTGACGTAGTGAAAAAATCATTGTCTCTTATCCACCATATATAATATATTACACATCATTATTGTTAAAAATGTTTTATTGAGCTTAAGTAGCACATCTGTTGATTGTTTTCGAGGGCTACAGAGAATATTCATTGGTTCATATGAAAAAATTGTAAGCAAACAAAACCACAAGACAAGAAAAAATTGGGTTAAGGACCTCAGAGGATTATATTGTTTTGCTTGCTTTGAAATAAAAAGAAAAAAAATCACAATACCAGAAAATAATGTGCCGTTGGACAATAATATAATATGATTTTGTTACTCTCTCACCGCATCCTCCCTGATTTTTTATGCTGCCAACAACTCCTTTCTCAACCCAGTTTAAACTATCGGGACTTGAGTCATACTGTACTTGAAAGTGGTGGCCGCGGATGAATTCGAGCTCCTCGACGTCGCTCTAAACCCGGTGTATCTCGGGACAAACTCTTCCGTGGTCAAATCCGAAAATTGGTTCAGACCCACTTTGTAGCTATGATTAGCCGCTTTGCTGTTGAAGTCTTCGATGAAGCGCAAGGTCTCTAGGAAGATCCCGTACCGCTTCGCCTTCTTGAGATTATCCTTGTAAATCCGTCCGTGGCGGGCCATCCACTGCTCGAACTTGGCCAATGTGGAATTCGCAGGCGTCACGGCCGAAGTCCAAGCCCCTACACATAACAATACCATCAACATGTAGACCTTGATTTGCCTCTCGAGCCACGGAGCCATTGTCGAATGCCGAAGCGTATCAACGATGGATTGATGGCTTGGTAGTGTGCTTTGGGCTAATGTAGAGAAACATGAGCAAGCCATATTGTTAATCATATTTATGGATAAATTGTTAAGTAAATTAATTTATTAAATAAAAAATTGCATAAAGTAAGATTTTTTTTCTTCTGAAATTGGTAGTGAAATATCATTATTTTTATTGACAAAAATTAAAATCATCTATGAACTATTTATAGAAATATATAAAGATACCTTATTGTGTATAATTTTTAGTGTATTTCTATATATTCCTCAAATGTCTTAAATGCTATGTAGAAAAGCATTTCATCAGTATAATAAGGAAAAAGATTAATAATTTACTAAGAAAGTGAGCTTTTGAGATAAGAGGGCCAAAAAATAGATAATTTGTTATAAGATAAATGAAGAAGAAGAGACTTCTTAGCTTTATACTATATCAAAGAATGTAACCCACCCCACTGTGGATACGTTGGTTCGGGTGAAAATGAAGGATGGCATCTCTCTCCAATGCCTCATTGGACCCGCCATGTTTAATAGCCTAGCATCACCATAGGCCAGGCCTCCCTTCTTGCCCGGGAGAAGTATACTATTGGTGCTATAAGTTGTATACGACGCTCACTTTGGTGCCAGAAGTTTCTGTCGGATCACTTAAGTGCCAAAGTTTTTTTAAAAATGATCACTTTGGTGCCATCGTCGATTTGGTTGGCCGGAAATCCGACGTGGCAGTTTTTTTATTAATTTTTGATGCCGACGTGTATCGCCGGAGAATACAATCAGCATACAAATAACAAAACGACGCCGTTTACCGTCTTCCCCCAAATAAGAAACCCTAAATCCCCAATTTCGACTAGAACCGGAAGTTGAAAACCCTAAATCCTCAATTCGACCATTTTGAGTGCATACTTCAATTTTCTCCCAAAGTTATCCGCTCGCTCTTGTAAATGAAGGACATAAGCTTCAGCAGCGGCTCACATTCCTCTAAGAAAATCGAATTAGATGGTGAGTATTACTATTATTGTGGGTTATCGAGTTCGAGAAGAACATCTTGGACTCGGTTGAATCCCGGAAGAAAATTCCATGGGTGCGGTAGATATAGAGAAGGCTCGAAGTGCCAATATTTCAAATGGGTTGATAGGAAATTCTCTGATCAAGCGACAGAGGTGATATTGGAGTTACTTGAAAGCCGAAATCAACCTCCACCTATGTTAATGGACGAGTTGGAGGATGTCGACTCAATACAAGCTCAAATGAAGTGTTTAACATCTCTAGTGGACCATTTGAAGAGGGAGGTTTTAAGGTTGAAAATTGAAAGAAACTTTTATCGAGCGTTGATTATGTTCTTATTCTCGTGGGTAGTTTATTCAAATGTAAAATGAGTAATGAGAAGAAGTTTGTTGCATTTTTTATTTGGTAATGATTTACTGGTTTGCTAGTTTGCTGGTTTGCTGCAACTACAAATCATGGTGAAATTAAAGGATGGTGGCAAATTCACGATTGACCATTTTAGTGCCATAAGTTGTAAATAGTGATCACTTGAGTGCCAAATTTTTATAAAAGTGATCATTTAAGTGCTATTCGCGATTACAAAGTGATCACTTATGTTGCACAAGTTTTTAAAAAAGAACATGTTAGTGCCAAATGTCACATTCCAATGCACATTGTTCTTGCACCAGTTGGATTGCTGGTGCATCTTCTTACACTAGCCCATACAAGTGTTGATGTAACAAGATATACCAGCATCCAAAATGTTCTTGCAGCAGCACATATAACTAGAACCCCACAAATTCATTATAATCCACAACTTCAACTAGCAACAACAACATTGCAACAACAACAACATTACAGCAACAACAAAAATAAAATATACAACATAATTGACTTGCTAGCATTCTAGCAGAAACCAACACAAGAGAAAATAATTATTCCAGTACTTGCCATTAACATTTATTGATTGTTTACAAAAGAAAAGAAAAACATGTCTAACTTTACTCTCCAATCACCAAAAGTTCAGCACCCTCTTTAAAAAAAAAAAAAACAATGGCAATATGCATGTAGCAACTACCGTCAATGATATAATATCCAGCACCCTCCTAAAAAAGGAAAACATGAAAAGAGACCATGTATAGCACCACATAAAAAGAGATCATGTTCAGCACCCTCCTATCAGTCAATATTGACAACACCTTAATCTCATTTTCCTCTTGAAGCTTTGAATTGATTCATAATCCGAGCACTCTTTCGAACTGGATGTGCAATTTTTTTAATTGGGCTTTCTGTCACCTCAATTTTCTTTTCCTTGTTTTTGACGGCGGTTATTTTTGTTCTAGCACGTGTCATGTGTTGGTCCATATCATCACTACTATACCCGCTGTCTTCTTCTTCTTTGGCTACGCCCTTGATTCTTGAGTTGGCCCACCTCGAGAGAGAAGTACCTCCGAAATTCTCTCAGGCTATAAGAACATAGTGATATTGTCAACCAAATGAATTGAAGTATAACAAATTAAATGCATGAGGCCTATAAATCTTACATTCAAAATAGTCATTCCAGTATGTTCATCTGTGTAAATTCCATAACTATATTGCCTTAATCTTTTCCAAGAGCCTCTCTTGTTTGTTGTGGTGCATCATTTTCAGTAGCAACAATCCTTATAGCAACCTCTGCAACTTGTGCAGTTGCTTGTCTTCTCACCTGAGAAACATATAACAAATGTAAATTTCAGCCCATAAAAGACCAAACATAGTGATGTATAACTTACATGATATTTTTTTCTTGTTTGCTCAACAGTGGACTCAGTTGTTGTTATTGTTGTTGTCCTGCCCATTCCAGTCCCCGTCCTTGCATTTGAGCCTACATCATAGCCTTTTTGTGGCCCTTTAGTAGGCCTTACAACAATGTACTGTATTAGGATTATGATCAACTATAATAAATAATTAGACATCTTCTCATTTTCATGGTGGAAACAAATGGAGAAAACTTCTCAAATTACAAGTGCATGATAGAGGAAAAGCATAAGAGAAGCCAGTACACATGGTCAACTATCAAACTCTATCGAATAAGAACAATAAAGTTAGTGAGACAAAGATGATACTTACCTTACAGCATGGCTTTCTGTTTGCCCTTTAGTAGGCATTATAGCAGGGCCTTCTGTCCTCCCTTCAATAGGCTTAACAAGAAATTCTTCAGTAGGTTCTGTCTCTAGCACTGAATCAGCCATTACATCTTGCTGTTGATGTTGCTTTTTTAACTCACAACCTTTTTTATTGTGGCATCCCAAAATTCAAAGCCAAGCCATAAGGTGTGTTAAAGTCTTTAATTAGGTGATAGAATTTCCATGGCTTATGCTTTAGCCATTAGTCTTTTAATTAGATGATTTGTGCTTATGGTTGTGAAAATTCAAATTCGATAGATTGATAATTTATGCTTGGCCATGTGCCTTATAAATTAAATTTCAATAACCAAGATGCCCCAAGACTTTGGCCAAGATAAAATTTGAATTTGGAAATAATTATAGAAAGGAATTCAAAAAAAAAAAGAAGGGAAAAAGGGGTTAATTTTCGAATGGGCCTTAGGCCCATTGGCCTAAGCTTAATGGGCCAAGTTAGTCGGCCCAATTAGGCCCACTAAAAGGGGGCTGTCACCGGCCCAATAGAGGCCCAAGAGGGAGTGGTCGCCGGCCATAGAGGCCCAAGCCCAAGAAGCCCAAATTCAATTCAAAATTCAATGTGACAAGTGGCAAAGGGGAAGGCCATGCATTGGCCAATTGAAAGGCAATCTCATGATTGCAAATGATGAGCTTTTGGGGGTATAAGAGGGAAGAGAGAGAGAAGGTGGCTGGATTTTCTCATTTGGCTGAGAGAGACACCGTGCGAGAGAGAGAGGTGTGCAAAAGAGAAGGAGTGGCCGAGAGAGGAAGGAGGCGGAGCCGAGGGGTTGTCGCTGTTCGTCTGCCGTGTCCGTCCGCCGTACGCCATTGTTTGATCATCCTAGAGGCAAGTGGAGTCCTCTAGCTTCTCTTGCATGCTTGTGTATTGTTTGCTTGTTAGATTTTGGGTGTTTTAAGTGAGAAAAACCGAGGTAAGGTTGGCTTGTTCTTAAGTCGTGTGACTGTTCTTGCTCGGATTGTGTGAGTCAGTAACTTGTTTGAGCTTGCATGTGTGTTTGGAGTCCGATTTTGGCTTAGATTTATTCATGAGAGTTGTAGCTGACATCTTGCACTATAACATAATGAAATTTCGTGAAAAATGATGGATATTTGAGGGGTTAAAGTCTTGTTCTACGGAGACCTCAGATCTGGAGAGTTTTTACTGACCTCTTGCTGGATTCGTGGTTGCATGTTGGTTTTTGTTGAGAATATCACTTCGGTCTCTTCATGAAAGTTGTAGGAGACATCTTAAAATACAACGTAATAAAATTTGAAGTGAAATGAACAAGTATAGCCTAGTGAATCGACTAGATCTTGAAGAACATGATTCTGGTGGTGTATTTTGAGATACCCGAGACTTCAAGGACCTAAATGATGACCCTACTCTGGTTATTTGACTTGGATCTCTTCATAAAAATTGTAGATGATACCTTGATGTATAACATATATGAATTTCAGAGGAAAATAAAGAGAATAGATAGGTTAAATCTCAATATTTCGGTGATATGTGCACTGGACGATGCGGTAATGGGTCCAGAAGCTTTGTGAGGTTGTATAAAATAATATAGAACGAATCTGGCTTGGAGTTCTTCAAGAAATTTGTACGAAAATGTCTTGGATATACTCTCTAAAATTTAATAATTTTTGGAGGCCGTATGGATATTTTAATTGAATTTATTCGAAAACCGTGCATTCTGGTTTCATCCGAGAAGCATAGGATGTTTTGGGAAAATGATGAGGTTTTGAAAAAAATTCAATTTGGCCATGAATTTTTGCAAGTAATTATCATCCTATGGGTTTGTTTAATAATTTCTTGAATTTTGATAATTTTGGGAGTTTATAGTTATTTAAAAAAAAATAAATAAAAAATAAAAATAAAATAAAATGATAAATAAATAAATGAATAAAAAGGAATTATTTCATTGGCCATAGATTCCATTTAATTAATTCATGTTGCATGTGTAATAAAGCTTTGATATGTCTATGATATTGAATTGAGATTCACATGTGATAAAGTCTTGATATGTCTATGATATTGAATTGAGATGCACATGTGAATAAGGTCTTGGCATATGTATGGCAATTGAATCAATGCATGTGTGAATGTCATGCCTAGTATGATTTGTTTGATATCATGCCATGTGCCATGTTAAAATGTGAATAAAATACCGGTGAACATGGATGATGGTAAATGAGGAGATGGTTGTGATGGCGGATGATGCTCGGAATGTATAGGGATACATTGCTGGAATTCCCTGGGAGATTCAGGATGCCCGGAATGTGGGGGGCCGGAAGCCTTGTCGGAGGTCTTTGCCCGAAAGGAATGCCTCGCGATGCCGGGATTGGGGTGCGAGATGCCCGGCTAGAAGGGTAAAGGCCGGAAGCCCCGTCGGAGGTTTCGCCCGAAGGGAATGCCTCGTGATGGTAGTTGAGATGCGAGATGCCCGAATGTGGGGGGCCGGAAGCCCGGTGGCCATGGGATGGCTGGAATGCTGGGAACCCTGTCGGAGGTCTTTGCCCGAAGGGATGATGAAATTGATGATATGAGAAATGGGTGATGTGGTGATCAAACTTAAAGATAAAAGATGGAAAAAAAATGAACCCATGATATGATATGCATGATGATATGCATGATGATGATGATGATGATATGTGATGTGATATGATGATCACCCTTGATATGATATGCATGATGATAATGATGATGATGATATGTGATGTGATATGATGATCACCCTTGATATGATATGCATGATGATAATGATGATGATGATATGTGATGTGATATGATGATCACCCATGATATGATATGCATGATGATATGCATGATGATGATGATGATGATATGTGATGTGATATGATGATCACCCATGATATGATATGCATGATGATATGCATGGTGATGATGATGATGATGATGACGTGTATGATACGATGATGATATACATGTATGTGTTATAAATTGATATGATGATGCATGATAGTATGCGCATGGCTTCAAGGTAAGTAATGCCTGCAATGCATGTATGATTGCATGATGCATTGAGTTGTTATTGGATTTCCCTATCTGCTGAGTGGTTGTACTCACCTCTTTTGGGGATAACATTTCAGATTAGCTAGTATGCTGCTTCCTACCGTCACGCGTGGTGTGTTTTATGGTCTACCATCCGATGTAGAGGTCGAGTGTCTTTGAGATAAACTGTCCTCCGTTCCCGGGACTGACTTTTATTCGAGTACGCTGTCTAGTGATGTATGACGTAGGCCTAGCCGGGGCCCCGTCATTCAGAGTTCATTTCGTGCACGTTCGTCGGGATGGAGCGATGCGAGGGATGTTGCCGCCGCCACCGCCTGATGCAACGGGTTGGGTGTGAGACCCGCGAGTGCAATGAGTAGGAGCCGGATCTTTTTGATGTAGATAGCCGACACTTTCGATGGGGGTTTATGCTCGTATGATGTTGAGGGTCGAGGGTTTCTTTTTGAGGTTTTAGGCTGGACGTGGCTAAGTCCTAGCCTTTCCTTTTGTTGTACCGACCCGAAGGGAATCCCATCATGTTATATATGTATGTAAGTAAAGTGTCGAGGCATGTTTATAAAAATCCTGATGTTTAGTGGTGTGTATTTGTATCATGGTTGGTAGGGGGAGAGACGATGATATTTTAATTTGCTTCCGCTAATGAGTCGCGTTGGGACCGATTGTTTAAAAAAAAAAATGTGTCTACGAATTAGGACACTTCTTCGAAAGAAAGAAAGGTAATAAGGTGTAACATCGGCACTGGTGACGACCTGCGGAAGGGTTCGGGGTGTCACAGCCGCCCTTTTTGGTATCAGAGCAAATGGTTATAGGTGGAGTGATAAAGAGCCTCGTTTAGAGATCAAGGAACATGATGACAATGCACACCATAGGATCTAAAATGAAATAACTGAATAACGGGTGATGAGTATTCACTCGTAGATCCCCAGTAGTTTATTTTGAGTTGCCTTTAGGTACCAGTAACATGTATATGTTACTTATGTAGTAGTAGTAATTGCTTTGAATGGAGGTAGTGAGTCTCAGATTATTCCTGAGGCAATGCTTGGAAATTGCAGGAAAGTCATGGTGCGAGCTGGAAGTGCTCATGCATCGAGGGCTGAAGCCTCTGCTGCAAGGGCTGAACCCCGAATGGAAGATATCCTGCAGACATTAGCCAATATTGGAAATCTGATGGAGAGGTAGGCGCAGCAACAGCCCGGAGCAAAACGCCGTACTCAAGGACTAGTGGAGCAGTTTTTGAAGCTGAAGCCACTTAAGTTTAATGGAATGGAAAGTCCTGAGGAGGCGGAGCAATGGATTGATGGGATGGAACGGATTTTCCGGCTGTTGGACTGCACTGATGTTGAGAAAATAGTCTTAGCAGAGTACCAGTTGGAGGGAAATGCGAAGTTTTGGTGGAGAGCTTTGAATGACATAAGCTTTCCACCAGGTTCTGGTGTTAGTTGGGAGGAGTTTGTTAGGGCTTTCAATAGGAAGCATTTCTCTTATTGTGCTAAGGATAGAAAGATTACTGAATTTGTTCAGTTAGAGCAAAAAGGGTTGACGATAGATCAGTATGAGGCTAGATTTTCTGAATTGTCTAGATATGCTCCTAAATTGATTGAGGATCAGGAAGAGAAGGCTAAGAGATTCCTGAAAGGATTGAGGACTGACATTAGGAAGCAACTGGTGCCTTTGAACATAAGAGATTATAATGAGATTTATGAAAGGGCGCAGTTAGTGGAGCAGGAGCTGTTGAGAGAGCGGTCGGAGTTTAAGAAACCGTTGAATTTTAGTGATGTGAGAAAGGGGAGGAGGCCTTATTCTAGTCAAGGTCAGACCTGGAATGTGAAGAAGAAGAGTAACTTTGGAAATTTTGGAGGGGCAAGGAGTGGTCTGAATATAGGGAAAGCACCCCATCAGCCTGGTATTTGTCAGAAGTGTAGTGGACGCCATGGCCCAAGACCTTGTACGGGACAACAGAAATGTTTTGGTTGTGGACAAGTGGGTCATCTTAGGAGAAATTGCCCACAAGAGAGGTCGCAAGTGAGTGTTGGCTCGGTGAGACAAGGATATTAGAGTGCTGTTAGGTCGAACTCGCAAGGAAATCCTCAGAGACCGCCTGCACAAGGAAGGGTGTATGCGATTACCCAGGAGGAAGCGGAAGCTTCCAAAAATGTTATCTTAGGTACGATTCTTATTAATGGTGAAAAGGCATATGCATTGTTTGACACGGGTGCAACGTATTCGTTTGTGTTTGAAAGATATAGATGTTTGAATAAGATAGAAGTTATGCCTCTTGAGACGCCTCTTTGTGTTTCCACGCCTTTAAAGGATATGGTATTGTCTACGCTGGTGTGTGGAAATTGTAAGATATCAATGGGAGGAAAAGATATGGAAATAGACTTGGTTGTAATGGCTATGTATGATTTTGACATTATTATAGGAATGGACTGGCTTCGTAAGTATCGGGCTAGAATGGACTGTTATAGAAGAGTGATTCAATTCGTTTTACCTTATCAGTCTAGTTGTGAATTTTTAGGAGGTCAGACCCATTTTCCCGTAGCGCTTATTTCGGCAGTAGAAGCCTGTAAGTTACTTGACAAAGGATGTCAAGGGTACCTAGCCATAGTTAGAGATTATGCAAGGAAGGAGCCTAATCTTGAGGAAGTTCGTGTAGTTAACGAATTTCAAGATGTATTTCCTGAGGAATTGCCTGGATTGCCGCCAAAGCGGGAGATTGAATTTGAAATTGAATTAATGCTTGGAACGGGACCAATATCAAAAGCCCCATATAGGATGGCCTTAGTTGAATTGAAGGAGTTGAAAGTGCAACTGCAAGAATTGCTTGACAAAGGATTCATTAGACCAAGTGCTTCACCTTGGGGTGCACCGGTCTTGTTTGTGAAAAAGAAAGATGGATCGATGCACTTGTGTATTGATTATAGGCAGTTGAATCAAGTGACCATTAAGAATAAGTATCATTTGCCTAGAATTGATGACTTGTTTGATCAACTCCGGGAAGTTTGGTCTTCTCTAAGATTGACTTGAGATCGGGATACCATCGCTGAGAATTAAGAAGGAGGACATTCCTAAGACTGCGTTCAGAACTCGTTATGGACACTATGAGTTCCTTGTTATGCCATTTGGATTGACTAATGCACCTGCCGCATTTACGGATTTGATGAATAGAATATTTCAGCCTTATTTAGACTAGTTTGTGATTATTTTTATTGATGATATTCTGGTATATTCAAAAGGGCCTAAAGAGCATGAGCAGCATTTGAGAATAGTTTTGCAGACTCTGAGAGAGCATAAGTTGTATGCTAAGTTTAGTAAGTGTGAATTCTGGTTGGACCAGATAATATTTCTAGGACATGTGGTGTCAGGAAAAGGAATTGCAGTAGATCCAGCAAAAGTTGAAATGGTAGTGAATTGCCGAGACCGACGACACCTACCGAAATACGAAGTTTCTTAGGACTGGCTGGTTATTATAGAAGGTTCATTGAAGGATTTTCAAGACGCGGCAGGACCTTTAACTAAATTGACCCGAAAGAATGTGAAGTTTGAATGGAATGGAGAATGTGAAAGGAGTTTTCAAGAGCTCAAAAGGAAATTGACTTCGACTCCACCCCGACTATACCTACTGGACCTGATGGTTTCACAGTGTATAGTGATGCATCTTACAAAGGACTGGGATGTGTGTTGATGCAGCATGGCAAGGTTGTAGCCTATGCATCCAAACAATTGAAACCCCATGAGCTGAATTACCCGACGCATGATTTAGAGCTAGCGGCTATAGTGTTTGCCTTGAAAATATGGAGACACTATTTGTATGGGGAAAAGTTTGAGATTTATACGGATCATAAGAGTTTGAAGTATATGTTCTCACAAAAGGAGTTGAACATGAGACAAAGGAGATGGATGGAGTTGTTAAAGGATTATGATTGTGAGATAAGATATCATCCAGGAAAAGCGAATAGAGTAGCAGATGCTCTTAGTCGAAAGTCGGCTGTAGAAATGGCTAGTTTAAGGATGGCAGAATGGGAATTGTTAGAATCTGTAGCCAATTCAGAGTTTAAATTAGAAATGGATTGTCTTACTGGCATGCTTAGCGCATTAAGGATTGAGCCGGAGATTATCCAGAAAATTAAAATCTTGCAAGAATCTAACCCAGAGATTTTGAAAGTGAAAGATGTTGTATCTGTAGGGAAAAGATCAGAATTTCAAATCTCTGATGATGGAATAGTAAGATGTTAAGGACGACTTTGTGTTCCTAACAATGAGGAATTGAGGAAATGTCGGAGGCACATAAGAGTAATTATAGTATCCACCCAGGTAGTACAAAGATGTACATGAATTTGCGTCAGCAATTTTGGTGGAATGGTATGAAGGTAGATACGGCTAAGTACGTATCTCAATGTTTGACATGTCAGCAAGTAAAAGCGGAGCATCGTAAACCCGCAGGACTTTTGAGAACATTAGACATTCCCAAATGGAAATGGGAACATATAACGATGGACTTTGTCCAAGGATTGCCAAGGACATCAAGTAGTCATGATTCAATTTGGGTGATAATGGATCGTTTGACTAAGTCGGCTCATTTCTTAGCGATTCGCATGGACTACCTAATGGATAAGTATGCGGACATGTATGTAAGTCAAGTGGTACGCTTACATGGTATTCCAGTGACTATTACTTCAGATCGAGATTCGAGGTTTACTTCGAATTTTTGGAGAAGTCTTCAAGTTACATTAGGGACTAAGGTTTACGTTTTTCAGATGTCGAAAGAGTGGAGGATATTAGAGGATATCTTAAGGGCTTGTGAATTTTGATGATGGGATGAAAGATTGCATTTGGTAGAGTTTGCCTATAATAATAGCTTTGAAAAGTATAGGCATGGCACCTTATGAGGCATTATATGGAAGGAGATGTAGGAAAGTGAAGTGGGTGAAAAAGTTGACGGGACCTGATATGATAGTTACCATGAGGCTGTTGAAGTTATCGAGAAAGACTTAGAGCAGCTGATGATGAAAGGCTACGATATAGGCATAGAAGACCTTTGGAATTTAGTGTAGGAGACCATGTATTCCTTAAGGTATCTCCAATGAAAGGAATATCTCGATTTGGGATGAAGGGTAAGCTAAGACCTAGGTTTGTTGGACCTTTTGAAATTTTTGAGAGGATAGGAGATGTAGCTTATTGTTTAGCGTTACCTTCAAAGTTAGAAAATCTGCACGATGTGTTTCATGTATCGATGTTGAGAAAGTACCAGCTGGATCCTGGTCACATACTCGATCATGAAGCCATCAAAATGGATGAGAAAGTAAGGTACATTGAAGAGCCTGTGCAGATATTGGATCGAAAGGAGCAAATTCTTAGGACCAAGAAGATCCCATTGGTTAAGGTATTATGGCGACATCATGATATGGAAGAAGCCACATGGGAAAGTGAGGATCAGATGAAGGAAAAGTACCCCTATTTGTTTAAAGAAGGCGCGAGTGGTGTTTGAATTTCGAGGACAAAATTTTCTAAGGAGGGGAGAATTGTGGCATCCCAAAATTCAAAGCCAAGCCATAAGGTGTGTTAAAGTCTTTAATTAGGTGATAGAATTTCCATGGCTTATGCTTTAGCCATTAGTCTTTTAATTAGATGATTTGTGCTTATCGTTGTGAAAATTCAAATTCGATAGATTGATAATTTATGCTTGGCCATGTGCCTTATAAATTAAATTTCAATAACCAAGATGCCCCAAGACTTTGGCCAAGATAAAATTTGAATTTGGAAATAATTATAGAAAGGAATTCAAAAAAAAAAAAAAGAAGGGAAAAAGGGGTTAATTTTCGAATGGGCCTTAGGCCCATTGGCCTAAGCTTAATGGGCCAAGTTAGTCAGCCCAATTAGGCCCACTAAAAGGGGGCTGTCGCCGGCCCAATAGAGGCCCAAGAGGGAGTGGTCGCCGGCCATAGAGGCCCAAGCCCAAGAAGCCCAAATTAAATTCAAAATTCAATGTGACAAGTGGCAAAGGGGATGGCCATGCATTGGCCAATTGAAAGGCAATCTCATGATTGCAAATGATGAGCTTTTGGGGGTATAAGAGGGAAGAGAGATAGAAGGTGGCCGGATTTTCTCATTTGGCCGAGAGAGACACCGTGCGAGAGAGAGAGGTGTGCGAAAGAGAAGGAGTGGCCGAGAGAGGAAGGAGGCCGAGCCGAGGGGTTGTCGCTGTTCGTCTGCCGTGTCCATCCGCCGTATGCCGTCGTTTGTTCATCCTAGAGGCAAGTGGAGTCCTCTAGCTTCTCTTGCATGCTTGTGTATTGTTTGCTTGTTAGATTTTGGGTGTTTTAAGTGAGAAAAACCGAGGTAAGGTTGGCTAGTTCTTAAGTCGTGTGACTGTTCTTGCTCGGATTGTGTGAGTCAGTAATTTGTTTGAGCTTGAATGTGTGTTTAGCGTCCAATTTTGGCTTCGATTTATTCATGAGAGTTGTAGCTGACATCTTGTACTATAACATACTGAAATTTCGTGAAAAATGATGGAGATTTTAGGGGTTAAAGTCTTGTTCTACGGAGACCTCAGATCTGGAGAGTTTTTACTGACCTCTTGCTGGATTCGTGGTTGCATGTTGGATTTTGTTGAGAATCTCACTTCGGTTTCTTCATGAAAGTTGTAGGAGACATCTTAAAATACAACATACTAAAATTTAAAGTGAAATGAACAAGTATAGCCTAGTGAATCGACTAGATCTTGAAGAACATGATTCTGGTGGTGTATTTTGATATACCCGAGACTTCAAGGACCTAAATGATGACTCTAATATGGTTATTTGACTTAGATCTCTTCATGAAACTTGTAGAGGATACGTTGATGTATAACATATCTAAATTTCAGAGGAAAATAAAGAGAATAGATAGGTTAAATCTCAATATTTCGGTGATATGTGCACTGGACGATGCGGTAATGGGTCCAGAAGCTTCGTGAGGTTGTATAAAATAATATAGAAAGAATCTGGCTTGGAGTTACACATTAAAGTTGTACGAAACTTTCTTGGCTATCACTCTGTAAAATTTGATAATTTTTGGAGGACGTATGGATATTTTAATTGAATTTATTCGAAAACTGTGCATTCTGGTTTTATCCGAGAAGCATAGGATGTTTTGGGAAAATTATGAGGTTTTGAAAAATATTCAATTTGGCCATGAATTTTTGCAAGTAATTATCATCCTATGGGTTTGTTTAATAATTTCTTGAATTTTGATAATTTTGGGAGTTTATAGTTATTTAAATAATAATAATAAAAATAAATAAATAAATAAATAAAAATAAATAAAATGATAAATAAATAAATGAATAAAAATGAATTATTTCATTGGCCATAGATTCTATTTAATTAATTCATGTTGCATGTGTAATAAAGCTTTGATATGTCTATGATATTGAATTGAGATGCACATGTGAATAAGGTCTTGGCATATGTATGGCAATTGAATCAATGCATGTGTGAATGTCATGCCTAGTATGATTTGTTTGATATCATGCCATGTGCCATGTTAAAATGTGAATAAAATACCGGTGAACATGGATGATGGTAAATGAGGAGATGGTTGTGATGGCGAATGATGATCGAAATGTATAGAGATACATTGCCGGAATTCCCTGGGAGATTCAGGATGCTCGGAATGTGGGGGGCCGGAAGCCTTGTCGGAGGTCTTTGCCCGAAAGGAATGCCTCGCGATGCCAGGATTGGGTTGTGAGATGCCTGGCTAGAAGGGTAAAGGCCGGAAGCCCTGTCGGAGGTTTCTGCCCGAAGTGAATGCCTCGTGATGGTAGTTGAGATGCGAGATGCCGGAATGTGGGGGCCGGAAGCCGGTGGCCATGGGATGGCTGGAATCTTTGGGAACCTGTCGGAGGTCTTTGCCTGAAGGGATGATGAAATTGATGATATGAGAAATGGGTGATGTGGTGATCAAACTTAAAGATAAAAGATGGAAAAAAATGAACCCATGATATGATATGCATGATGATATGCATGATGATGATGATGATGATGATATGTGATGTGATATGATGATCACCCTTGATATGATATGCATGATGATATGCATGATGATAATGATGATGATGATATGTGATGTGATATGATGATCACCCATGATATGATATGCATGATGATGATGATGATGATATGTGATGTGATATGATGATCACCCATGATATGATATGCATGATGATATGCATGGTGATGATGATGATGATGATGATGATGATGATGATGATGATGATGACATGTATGATACGATGATGATATACATGTATGTGTTATAAATTGATATGATGATGCATGATAGTATGCGCATGGCTTCAAGGTAAGTAATGCCTGCAATGCATGTATGATTGCATGATGCATTGAGTTGTTATTGGATTTCCCTATCTATTTGAAAGTGGTTGTACTCACCCCTTTTGGGGATAACATTTCAGATTAGCCAGTATGCCGCTTCCTGCCGTCACGCGTGGTGTGTTTTATGGTCTACCATCCGATGTAGAGGTTGAGTGTGCTGAGATAGACTGTCCCTCTGTTCCTAGACTGACTTTTATTCGAGTACGTTGTCTAGTGATGTATGACGTAGGCCTAGCTGGGGGCCCTGTCATTCAAGAGTTCATTTCTGTGCACGATCGTCGGGATGGAGCGATGCGAGGGATGTTGCCGCCGCCATCGCCTAATGCAACGGGTTGGGTGTGAGACCCGCGCGTGCGATGAGTAGGAGCCAGATCTTTTTGATGTAGATAGCCGACACTTTTGATGTGGGTTTATGCTCGTATGATGTTGAGGGTCGAGGGTTTCTTTTTGAGGTTTTAGGCTGGACGTGGCTGAGTCCTAGCCTTTCCTTTTGTTGTACCGACCCGAAGGGAATCCCATCATGTTATATATGTATGTAAGTAAAGTGTCGAGGCATGTTTATAAAAATCCTGATGTTTAGTGGTGTGTATTTGTATCATGGTTGGTAGGGGGAGAGACGATGATATTTTAATTTGCTTCCGCTAATGAGTCACGTTGGGACCGATTGTTTAAAAAAAAAAAAATGTGTCTGCGAATTAGGACACTTCTTCGAAAGAAAGAAAGGTAATAAGGTGTAACATCGGCGCTGGTGACGACCTGCGGAAGGGTTCGGGGTGTCACATTTATTGTGTCATTCCTTGCAGCAATAACAACATTTCATCTTTGACCCAGTCCTACTCATTCTCGACTTGATGCCTCTTCCTGCTGCATTCTTCATCTCTTTTTAGGCCTTCCTATTTGCTTCTTTAGTGGTAAAGATAGAGGGCTTTCATGATTTATTGGCTCCCAAAATTTGCTGCTTTTGATAGGCTGTATTATGAATTGGTATGAAGCAAGGTATGCATTTTTTTTTTGTACCAATCATTAAGTAATCATCTGGGTTTTCTTGCTTCATCTGAATAGCACAAATGGCATGGGCACAGGGAATTCCATTCAGTTGCCAGGCTCGGCATGAATACTTTATTTGATCCAGGTTGACAACATACTTATCCTGATTTTGAATAATCTCATATCCATTATTCCATTCCAAACTAGATGGCAAAACCTACTAGCAGCAATGTTTGCATCGAATCTTTTCACAATCCTAGGGCCACAGTCTCTACTCCATTTCGTAGCCTCATCTCTTTGCCTATGGAGTCTAGTCATAACCATAACTCGAATATTATCAAGCACACCGATGATTGGTTTGCATCTGGCTTCTAAAATTATGCAATTGAAAGCTTCATTGAGGTTGTTATTAATGATATCGCATTTAAACTCTTCACTGAAGATGGCCCGACACCAATGTTTAGCTTCTGTCTAGAAGAGTGCATCAAAACCTTCATTTGTCAGCTGCAACAATCTTTATTTGGCTAATATGAAATTAGCCATGTTCGGACTCTTTGCTATCTGCCAAAACTGCTTCTGCAACCTATCTCCTTCGAAGTTCATTGACCAGTTTGCATATATGTGTCTCGTGCACATTCTATGCTTAGCATGTGGCATCAACTCAGCTAATACAAGAATAATCCCTACAAAAATTCAAACCAATAAATACAAGTCAGGAAAAATATGTAAATGATTAATATTAAAAGGGAGTGAATTAATTGACAATGAAATTATCTTTTGTTAGTTGCTCATGAATGCCCATCCTCCCCCATCAGTTATCTCAAGGTCAGCCATTAAACTTTTTAGGAATCAGGACCAAATATCCTTGTTCTCTATCTTCACCACCGCCCAAGCTATCGAGAACATTGATTATTGGCATCTCTCCCCACAGTAGCCAACAACTCCCCCTTGCATAAACCCATTAGAAAGCATCCATCCAATCCTATAACTCTTCTACAACCAGCCAAGAAGCCCCGTTTGCATGCATCAAAACATACATAAAATCTATCAAATCTAGGCTCAAGATCAGGGAGTGGCCTCTTCACAACCTCTACATATACCCTACTAGATGGGTTTTGAAACATGCATTTGCTAGCATAATCCTATACATGCACATATTCTTCCTTAGACCCACCCATCAATATCTTCATCACCCTCATCTTAGCTTTTTTACATTGATTCCTTGACACATTAACCCCCACTTGCTCATCTACTAACTGTTGAAATTGAGGATTCTTGATTTCGGGCATTGCTTTGATAGTATTGAAAAAAATACTTTGATAACCACACACTTGTTACCATTTTATTGTTAAAGATAATTGGACAAGTATGCTCCTCTTGGAAGGACCTAATCTGGAATGACCACTTCTTACTCAGCGTGCTATAGAGCTTCCATAAACAATTGGGTTGTGAGCATTTAGCTCCCACAAATTCCTTCGTGTTTCTAATGAATTTAACGCTCCTCTGTTCACCAATGGAGTTCTTCACAACAACTTCCTAGAATTGTTTGGCATCGTCAAATTTCATGCCCATCGCAAAATAGGTTTATCAACAGTCGGATCATAGCAAGGGTACTTACTTTTTCTTCGACGAGCAGGCTTTTCATCATCATTGTCAAGCTTATTTTCTGAACCAGCAACTTCATCGCCGCAGCTTTCTTCATCTTTACTTCTATTACCTTCAGCTAGATCTCCATCCATATTTACTGGCTCGTGCCTCTTTGCTAAAGCTGCAAGTTTTTCTCAGAAATTCCCTTTGCTTTTTTCTTCACTGTGCGAGTTCATCATCATCTTCGTCACTTGGGAAATTTACTAAAGCCAAACATTAATCTTCTGATTGACCGGATAAAATAATTTCCCATTCTAATCCAATGAAGTCTTCATCGACCACATCTTTACCCAAATCTTCACCCAATATTTCAGGGCATCTCCCTCTTTGTTCATCTCTATTAATATGACTTATTTCCCTCTCATTTTGCCATTCATCTAACCTAAACTCATCATTGACTTGATTACTCGCTTGAACAGGATCCCTCACTTCTCCTCCTTCAGTGGTGGTCTGCTCATTCCCATATTCATCCTCATCCCCACCATCCTCATCTTCATCCTCATCCTCACT
The DNA here is from genome assembly GCF_016545825.1 of Eucalyptus grandis. NCBI lineage: Eukaryota > Viridiplantae > Streptophyta > Magnoliopsida > Myrtales > Myrtaceae > Eucalyptus > Eucalyptus grandis. The sequence goes on from NC_052620.1 coordinate 17,126,681, forward strand.
ATAATACTTAACATATACCTTAACTTCTTCACCGTGAAGATAATGGTAAATGATATCCTTAATGCCATTATCGTCATTAAAAAATCTCAACCCATTCTTCAATTCCTTCCCAGGAACACATTAATGTAGTTTTTGCACTTTGTATCGTAAAAAATACACCAAATCCCTCAGAAAATCAATATATGATGGCTTCCAAACATTGATATAGATAGTATCTTTATTTCCACCACTATATTCCAAATCTTCAGTGCCAAAAACAAACTCTTCACCATAGCAAACAATGATGCCTACCTGATTCGCGTCCATGTCAATGCTGCACTCAATGAAAAAAAAGAAGAAAAAGAGTCATTGTCGTTTTGTTGGGACCACATGACAGAATCGACAACTTTACATGCATGTCCTTGTCGTTTTGTTGTCAAGAAACAAATGCGACTAAAATCTCCTCAATTCGGTGCATTTACAGAAACAAAAGAAACCGAATTAAATAAATAAAGTGAGATCCCCATGTGGCACCCCTCGACGGCCCCCGATCCAATTAAGGTCGCCACAATTCGCTTACCATTCACTTCTCCTAATAGTATGTCACTCTGATACCATTTCAATTGCAGCAGGTTCATACAACCATGGGGGTTTACATTTTTCTTTTTTCTTTTTTTGATAGGTCCCTTGCGCAATTCATATACGGAAGCACATCTAACAAACTCCCTTCCTTATATTCAAAAAACGATGCACACCTATTAAACATCTTATATAAGTTAAAGCCGAACACATTTATTTACATAAAACAGATGGACATCTTTAGTCAGTACATCGAAATGCCAATGTTTCTACACTCGGCTATACTTCAAAAGATGACCGACATCTCCTCCCATAATTGTATGCTTAAGGTCCATCAACCAGTGTCGGCATCCAAAGGTTCCCTCCTTTGCTATCCTTCTCCTCGCGGTCATATCCAACCGCTCAAACCATCTACTAATATGAAATGTTGGTCCCCAAAAGGGGTGAGTACAACCACTCAGCAGGTAAAGGAATCCAATAACCACTCAATGCATCATACAAGTCATACATGCATTGCAGGCATTACTTACCTTGAAGCCATGCATGCATCATCATATCATACATATCATCATCATCATGGCATCATTATATCATACATGTTATCATCATCATGACATCATTATATCATACATGTCATCATCATCATGACATCATCACATTACACATGTCATCATGCCATATCATATATCATCATCATATCATGTCATATATCATCATCATCATGCATATCATCATGCCATATCATATATCATCATCATTATCATCATCATGCATATCATGCATGTCATGCCATGGGTGATCATCATTATTTCACATCACATATCATCATCATCATCATCATCATCATCATGCATATCATGCATGTCATGCCATGGGTGATCATCATTATATCACGTCACATATCATCATCATCACCATCATCATCATGCATATCATCATGCACATCATGCCATGGTTTAATTTCCACTTTTAGCTTTCAATTTGATCACCACATCACCCATTCCTCAAATCATCAATTTCATCATCCCCTCAGGCAAAGACCTCCGAGGCTTCCGGCATTCAGCCATCCCAGGTCACCGGGCATCCGGCCCCCCCACATTCCAGGCATCTCGCATAACAACTGGCATCATGAGGCATTCCCTTCGGGCAGAAACCTCCGACAGGGCTTCCGGCATTTACACTCCCTGGCCGGGCATCCCGCACCCCAAATCCTGGCATCGCGAGGCATTCCCTTCGGGCAAAAACCTCCGACAGGGCTTCCGGAATTATGTACCGACATACCACCAGACCTCCCCTGGAATTACGTACCGTATACCACCGAGCATCCTGAAACTCCCAGGGCCATCCGACAATGCATCTCTATACATTTCGAGCATTATCCACATTTACCATTTTTGGTCTTAATTTAACATAGCATATGACGTGACATCAAACAAGTCATACTTGGCATGGAACTCACAAATGCATCTCAAATCAGTGTCATACATATACCAAGACTTTATCACACATGCAACATGATAAATTTATTTAATGGATTTTATGGCCAATAAAATAATCTATTTTTATTTATTTACTATTATTATTATTTATTTAAATTTAATGTCTATAAATTCCCAAAATTATAAAAATTAAAGCAACTATCAACAAGCCAATAGGATGATAATTACATGCAAAAATTCATGGCCAAATAGGATTTTACACAATCTCACAATTTTCACAAAACATCCTATGATTCTCGGATGAAACCAGAATGCATAGTTTCCAAAGAAATTCGATTAAAATATCCATACGGCCTCCAAAAATTACGAAATTTTACTGGGTTGTAGCCATGACATTTTTTCGTACAACTTTTATGAAGAACTCCAAGCCAAATTATTTTTAGATTATTTTATACAGTCTCACTAAGCTTTTGGATCCATTACCGCATCGTCCAGTGCATGCTTCTCCGAACTACTGAGATTTCACCTACCTATTCTCTTTCGTTTTCTCTCAAATTTGGATATGTTATACACCAAGATGTTCTCTACAAGTTTCATGAAGAGATCTAAGTCAAATAACCATAGTATAGTCGTCATTTAGGTCCATGAAGTCTCGGGTGTCTCGAAACACACCACCAGAATCACCATCTTCAAGATCTAGTCGATTTACTAGGTTATACTTGTTCATATCACTAAAAATTTGAGTATGTTATAGTTTAAGATGTCCCCTACAAATTTTATGAAGAAATTGAAGAGAAATTCTCAACACAAACCAACATGCAACCACAAATCCAACAAGAGATCAGTAAAATATTTCCAGATCTGGGGTCTCCGTAGGATGAGACTTTAACCCCTTGAATCTCCATCATTTTCCACCAAATGTTTTTATGTTATATTTTAAGATATTAGCTACAACTTTCATGAAGAAACTAAAGCCAAAATCGAACTCTAAACATGCATGAAAGCTCTCGCAATATTCTGACTCGAGCGGATTCATGCGAAAACATTCCAGATCCGACATCTCCGTAAGATGAGAGTTTTACCCCTCAAATCTCCATCATTTTCCACGAAAGTTTAGTATGTTGTAGTAAAGGATTCTAGCTACAACTTTCATGAAGAAATTGAAGCCAAATTCGGACTCTAAACACACATGCAAGCTCAAACAACATTTTGACTCACACTGTTCGAGGAAGAACAGCCATGCCATTCAAACATAAATCATCTATGCTTCGGTTTTTCTCAGCTAAACACCCAAAGATTCAACATGCAAGCAACATACAAACATGCAAGAGAAGCTAGAGGACTCTCACTTGCCTCTAGACCACACGAACGGCGGCACACCGGCGACGGACGAACGGCGTGCGGGTGGCGCGGGTGAGCTCCTCCTCTCTCGGCCTCACTCTCTCTCTAGCAATCTCCTCTCTCCCTTTGGCCGAATCCTCCACCAGCCACTCTCTCTCTCTCTCTCTCTCTCTCTTTGGATGCTTATATATTTGCATGCACCCCCTCTTTGCATGGGGGACACTTGTCCCTAAGAAGGAGACAAGTGTCTCCTTGGTTGAAGACACTTGGAAGCCATGCGGCTACCCCTCCATGCGACAATGGGCCGGGCTTATGGCCCACTTTAGGCCCATCTCACTTGGGCCTAAGGCCCAAACTTAAATGGCCCAAGTTTATTTTATTCTATTTTATTTATAATATATCTTAATCATCATTTAAAGAATATCTAATTGCATAAATAATAAGGCCATTAAACTTATAGTCACAAATCCATAAATCCCAATTTATAAAACACATGGCCAATGATAGGATTTTCTTTCCTACCAAATAATTATCCATCAAAAGCTTGGCCATAAATCTTATTACAAATTATGGATTAAATGGCCATAACTTGATGGTACTTCCATCACTTATTCATAGACTTTAATATAACTAGAGATCATTATGAATTTTGGGATGCCACACCCCATCACCCATTTTTCAATTCAATCACATTCACATTCGATCCCCCAAGTCCAATTAATTAAATAAACAAATTCGCTCTCATCACTGTTTCCCTCCAAGTCAAGCCCCTCCGCGCCCTATTTTTCTATTTGGTCCCCACAACAGAAAGCGAATGAATGATGGAAGAATCAATTTTTCTATTTTTCATCTTTGGCCAAACTCTCAATTTCCTTTCGCGCCCTAACTTGCTCATCGGAACCCTAAAATTTTCGGTAAATTGACCCATGTAGAGAACATGAAAGCGAATGAATGATGGAAGAATCAATTTTTCTATTCCGTCCCCATAAAAGTGACATCCCCATCACTTTCCCCACTACTTTCCCCCTGAGCCAAACTCTCAATTTGCCTTTCACGCCCTAACTTGCTCGTCGGAACCCTAAAATTTTCGGTAAATTGACCCATGTAGAGAACATGACAAACATGAGTGAGTGAGAGTTGGGGACGTAGCCAGCGAATGATTGTGAATGACAGCACAACTACAGTGGTGGCCAAGCAACGGCAAGCAAGAGATGACAGGTGAGTGAACGACGGTAGGTGAATGACGGTGTGTGAGTGAGCTACAGCCGGCGTCAAGAACCGTATACGAACCTTATTTTACTCCCTCTTAAGCGACATCGTTTTTTATTATGGAGCAACGCGGTGTCGGTTTTTTTATGTGAATCCAAGGTGGATGGCAAGAAAAGACATTGTTTCGTACGAAGAAAGGAAAACGGCGTCGTTTTGTGCCATTCACTGTGGACAATCTTAAGACACGTCGATTTTTTTTTTTTAAATATAAAAACCACGTAATCATTTTAGCCGGAATTTATCGCTGGTGGCACCAAAGTGATCATTTTTCCTTCGATTTGGTACTTAAGTGATCCGACGGAAACATTTGGCACCAAAGTGAGTGCCGTACACAACTTATGACACCAACAATGTACTTCTCCCCTTCTTGCCCTGAAACGGCACATCACCAATGATCCCACTATGGCTTGCCTGCCGCGGCTCAAGTACCTGTTCTTGAACGGCAATGGCTTATCTGGAGTCCATTATCAACATTTTCTATAGTATGGACATTACCAATTAGTGTGCTAAATTATCAACTTTTATTTGTATAAGCTATTAATGCTTTGAATTTACTCTCTCTCTCTCTCTTATATGAACTTAAAAACCTAAATTATAGCAATTTACCAAATTTTTTAGATTAAAAGCTTATCAATGAGTTTTGGATTACCAACGATACTTTGAATTAGTTATGATCATTTTCTAATTTACCAACTTTGTATTGAGTTGTCAACTTTATTTGCCTTGATTAGTAACCCCTTACTAATGCTTTTTAAATGTTACAAATCTAAATTTGTACGATTCATCAAAATTTCTTCCATAACTATACTAGTTTACCAACTACAATTCGAGCTTTACTTAGTTTTCCAACTTTTCTTTTCCTTTTGCACGTGTTTCGTCACAACACATTAAATTTACCCATTTTTTTCCCTAAAAATCACCAACTTGATTTAAAGTCAATTACCAAAATTTTCCCTTTTTCAGCCATTAGTTACGGGCTAGGAAGCACCGACACACTCTGAAAGCCTTCGTGTCGTGTCGGATACTTCGACACGTGTCCGACACTCTTGAACATTCTCCGACACTCGGTCAACATGTGGTGGAAAATTTAACACTTAGTCAACTTTTCTGATACTCTTTGACACTTGAGTCAGAATTTTGACATGCGAGTTTTCGACACATGATTCCGATATATGAGGTCAATTTTAAAATTTTCAATAAATGAAAGATCAAAATATATATGTGAAAAATAAAAATTAATAATAAAAATAACAAATTAGGAAAGAAGAAAAACCTAATATTTTATTCTCTTTTTTTTTTTACTTTCACTTTCCATGATATACAATTTACCCACAAGTTTTTTTTTTTTCTTTCAACACGTCGACACGCAAGTCTAGAATGTGAGTTAACTTTTTTTTTTTTTTTTTTTTTTTTCAAATTTTATGGTTTTACTGAAATGGAGATGAATTTGTCAAATTGAAACAACGAAAGATATTAATAAATGGTGAATTAATGTTTTCAATGTAAATTTATTTTAGAATTTTATTATTATCTATTTATTTGTGAATTTGAATCAGATTAATAATAATTTATTAATATATAAATATACATATAATATATAACGTGTCTCAATGCGTCAGAATTCTCTATTTTTTGAGAAACGACTTGTCAGCATGTCGTGTCGTGTTATGTCGCATATTGCGTGTCGATGTCGATGTTACTTAGGTTACAGGTTACCAACTCTTGTTTGATTCATTTACTGAATTTATTTTTCTTTTAATCATTAACTTTTATTATGAAAGCAAGCTGAATAGCACCATTGAACTGCGCTATTAATATGCAATTGGCAAAGAAGCTTGCGTAACGAGTCCACAGAGACCGCCTTGGACGCCCGAGTTCCGCAGAATTCTCATGTATCCTTTCTCGCCCCAAGTCTCACCCCATGAGTTCTTGAGCAGCCAATAGTCGACACCGTCGGGGGTCTTCCCGTATCCGACGATTGCGACGGCGTGGTTAGTGGTCTCCCCACAAGGGCCATTGAAGACGCCCCCGCTGTATTGCTTGAATCCAGGGCTGAAACCCTCGATGGCGATCGAGACCGGTTGCCTCGCCACAGCCTGCAATAGCAGGTCTTCACTCACGGGGATGTTCTCATACCCTTTTAACCGCGCTACAGCAATGGAGGCGGCTCGCTCGCCGCAAGTGCCCTCGACGCCACTGTAAGGGTAATTGCTTTCATAGGTCATGCCATGGTTTTGGACAATGTATTCGTAGGCTAGGTACATCCAACCCCACCCGCATCCGTGGTTTTGTTTGGAGCAGTCGATAAGCTGTTGCTCAGACAAGTCGACTAGTTTACTGGTCTTCATCGCTAGCATCGATTCCACAGTTGCAGTTGCTGCGAATGCCCAGCAAGATCCTATTCAAGAGTTAAAATGAGAAGCGCAACGGTGGTTATGGCTAGTGTATGTATGCAGATGGAATAAACACCGGAGTTAGCTTGATAGTGTATGATTCGGAGTCACTAGGATTAAAGTTAGTGCCGCAATAATGTAATTCAATTGGCAGCATGCAACTATGTGGTTCGAACTATTTTAGATGACCTATTTTGAATTGGAATATGATTTAGTTTTATGGATCCAATTATGTGGTCTGAATTAAACCGATTATGAAATGGTATAATTTTTCTACCAATAGATCCATTGAATCCCACAGTCCCGAGCCACCCAGAGAGAAATGTGTTAGCCACCCAGAGAGAAATGTGTTGACGTAGTGAAAAAAAAAACCATTGTCTCTTATCCACCATATATAATATATTACACATCATTATTGTTAAAAATGTTTTATTGAGCTTAGGTAGAACATCTGTTGATTGTTTTCGAGGGCTACAGAGAATATTCATTGGTTCATATGAAAAAATTGTACGCAAACAAAACCACAAGACAAGAAAATATTGGGTTAAGGACCTCGGAGGATTATATTGTTTCGCTTGCTTTGAAATAAAAAGAAAAAAATCACAATACCAGAAAATAACGTGCCGTTGGACAATAATATAATATGATTTTGTTACTCTCTTACCGCATCCTCCCTGATTTTTTATGTTGCCGACAACTCCTTTCTCGACCCAGTTTAAACTATCCGGGACTTGAGTCGTACTGTACTTGAAAGTGGTGGCCGCGGATGAATTCGGGCTCCTCGACGTCGCTCTAAACCCGGTGTATCTCGGGACAAACTCTTCCGTGGTCAAATCCGAAAATTGGTTCAGACCCACTTTGTAGCTCTGATTAGCCGCTTTGCTGTTGAAGTCTTCGATGAAGCGCAAGGTCTCTAGGAAGATCCCGTACCGCTTCGCCTTCTCGAGATTATCCTTGTAAATCCGTCCGTGGTGGGCCATCCACTGCTCGAACTCGGCCAATGTGGAATTCGGGGGCGTCATGGCCGAAGTCCAAGCCCCTGCACATAACGATACCATCAACATGTAGACCTTGATTTGCCTCTCGAGCCATGGAGCCATCATCGCCGAAGCGTATCAACGATGGATTGATGGCTTGGTAGTGTGCTTTGGGCCAATGTAGTGAAACATGAGCAAGCCACGTTAATTATATATCCTCAAGATCATGGTAATAAATCATGAAACTTTGCTAATAATTTGGTCAGTCATTTTCTCTTCGTTTTCTTTCCCAAATGAATGCTACTGTTTAGGTAAAAAGTGAATGTTACACGATTGTGAATTGCCTATACATGTCAAGCCATGTCTATTTGTAGACCCTCATGAGCAACTTGATTAATCATGGAACTTTGCAATCGATCCAGTCAAGATTCATTTCCTTCACTGATTAGCTTTTGACCTCTTCGTTTTCTTTCCCAAATAAATGCTGCTGTTTAGGTTAAAAACCGAATGTTTCGCAATTGTAAATTGTTTATACATGTCCACTCAAAATAAAATTGCGGGTTTGTAGATGCTTACTTAAAATCGGATGTGGATGGTCTAGCTAACAATCAACTGGATAGACTCAAATTTGCCAGTGTGTATACCTTAAATTGACGGGGTATTTTTTTTTAGGGCGGTGCTATTTCCAATCCCTATGGCTATGTTTGGTCGTCCAAATTTCTAATTGGAATATGACTGGATAGGATAAGATATATAATCCCATGATTTTTTATATCCTGTTCATTGTTTGGTGAATCGCAATATTAAAGTTGGATATGTTTACATCATATCATGTACATTTTTTATTTTATTTTTATAAACGGCATATCATTATAAATGAACCTAATATATGATTAAGTCCACCCATTTTACCAAAAAGATAAAATTGCCATCTATTATTCATTTCCAATTTAAATTAATGATCCTAAATTTATTTCTACATCTATGTAGGATTAATTTACCATAAATAATAATTTCATATGTTTAATTTTTGTTTATAGCAAATTTTCCATATGTATTAAAGGCACTGTATTTTTTTTATTGTTAGATATTACTTCAATACTAATATGTTTTGTCAAAAAGAGAAATATCAAGAAATATCAAAGAAATCTATTTCTTTTCCACATTGTCAATCATATTTATGGATAAATTGTTAAGTAAATTAATTTATTAAATAAAAATTGCATAAAGTAAGATTTTTTTCTGAAATTGGTAGTGAAATATCATTATTTTTTATTAAAATCATTTGTGAACTATTTATAGAAAAATATCAAGATACCTCATTGTGTATAATTTTTAGTGTATTTCTATATATTCCTCCAATGTCTTAAATGCTATGTATAAAAGCATTTCATCAGTATAATAAGGAAAAAGATTAATTATTTGAGATATATATTTTAGAAATGCAATTTATATACAATTTACCAAGAAAGTGTGCTTTTGAGATAAGAGGGACAAAAAATAGATAATTTGTTATAAGATAAATGATGAAGAAGAGACTTCTTAGTTTTATACTATATCAAATAATGTAACCGCTGCCTTTGTGGCTGCGATGGTTTGGGTTCTCTCCCCCTCACGAAGAGGAGGAGTTTGAATCCCCTCACGGTCACTTGGGGTCTTAAGTGGTTAGTTGCTAAATTATCAACTTTTATTTGTATAAGCTATTAACGCTTTGAATTTACGCTTAGTTTTAGCAATTACCAATTAAAGAGTTTTGGATTACCAATGATTTTGAATTAGTTATGACCATTTTCTACTTTACCTACTTCAACCCCTTAATGACACTTTTTAAATGTTACAAATCTAAATTAGTATGATTCATCAAAATTTCTTCCATAACTGTACTGGTTTACCAGCTCCAATTCGAGCTTTACTTAATTTTCCAACTTTTCTTTTCCTTTTATCAACTTTTGCACGTGTTTTTGTCACAACACATTAAATTTACCCGTTTTTTAACTAAAAATCACCAACTTGATTTAAAGTCGATTACCAAAATTTTCCCTTTTTCGGCCATTAGTTATGGGCTAGGAAGCACTAACACTCTTTGAAAGCCTTCGTGTCGTGTCAGATACTTCAACACGTATCCTACACTCTTGGACATTCTCTAACACTCAGTCAACAGGTATTGAAAAATTTGACACCTAGTCAATTTTTTTGACACTCTTTGACACTTGAGTCAGAATTTCAACATGCAAGTTTTCGACACACGATTCCGACATGTGAGGTCAATTTTAAAATTTTCAATAAAAGAAAGATCAAAATATATATGTGAAAAAATAACAATTAATAATAAAAATAACAAATTAGGAAAGAAGAAAAACCTAACATTTTATTCTCTTCTTTTTTTACTTTTAGTTTCCATGATATACAATTTACCCACAAGTTTTTTCTTTTTTCTTTTGACACATCTGACACGCAAGTCTAGAATGTGAGTTACTTTTTTTTTTCTTTCCAAATTTTATGGATTTATTGAAATGGAGATGAATTTTGTCAAATTGAAACAATGAAGAATATTAATAAATGGTGAATTAATGTTTTCAATGTAAATTTATTTTAGAATTTTATTATTTTTTATTTATTTGTGAATTTGAATCAGATTAATTTGATTCAAATAATAATAATAATAATAATAATAATAATAATAATAATAATAATAATAATAATAATTTATTTATAAAATATATTTATATATACATATATATATACAACGTGTCCCAACGTGTTGGAATCAACATGTCGGCATGTCGTGTCTTGTCATGTTGCGTGTCAGTGTCGTGCTACTTAGGTTACGGGTCACCAACTCTTGTTTGATTCATTTACTGAATTTATTTTTCTTTTAATCATCAACTTTTATTATGAAAGCAAGCTGAATAGCACCATTGAACTGCGCTATTAATCCGCAACAGGCAGAGTAGCTTGCGTAACGAGTCCACAGAAACCGCCTTGGACGCCCGAGTTCCGCAGAATTCTCATGTATCCTTTCTCGCCCCAAGTATCGCCCCACGAGTTCTTGAGCAGCCAATAGTCGACACCGTCGGGGGTCTTCCCGTATCCGACGATTGCGACGGCGTTGTTAGTGGTCTCCCCACAAGGGCCATTGAAGACGCCCCCGCTGTATTGCTTGAATCCAGGGCTGAAACCCTCGATGGCGATCGAGACCGGTTGCCTCGCCACAGCCTGCAATAGCAGGTCTTCACTCACCCTTTTAACCGTGCTACAGCAATGGAGGCGGCTCGCTCGTTGCAAGTGCCTTGGAAGCCACTGTAAGGGTAATCGCTTTCATAGGTCATGCCATGGTTTTGGGCAATGTATTCGTAGGCTAGGTACATCCAACCCCACCCGCATCCGTGGTTTTGTTTGGAGTAGTCAATAAGCTGTTGCTCGGGCAAGTCGACTAGTTTACCGGTCTTCATCGCTAGCATCAATTCCACAGCTGCAGTCGCTGCAAATGCCCAGCAAGATCCTATTCAAGAATTAAAATGAGAAGCGCAACGGTGGTTATGGCTAGTGTATGTATGCAGATGGAATAAACACCGGAATTAGCTTAATAGTGTATGATTTGGAGTCACTAGGATTAAAGTTTCTCACATGCTACTCGCAGTTAGTGCCGCAATAATGTAATTAAATTGGCAGCATGCAACTATGTGGTTCGCGTTACTTTAGATGACCTATTTTGAATTGGAACATGATTTAGTTTTATGGATCCAATTATGCGGTTTGAATTAAACCAATTATGAAATAGTATAATTTGTCTACCAATAGATCCATTGAATCCCATAGTCCCAAGCCACCGAGAGAGAAATGCGTTAACGTAGTGAAAAAACCATTGTCTCTTATCCACTATACATAATATATTACACATCATTGTTGTTAAAAATGTTTTATTGAGCTTAGGTAGCACATCTGTTGATTGTTTTCGAGGGCTACAGAGAATATTTATTGTTTCATATGAAAAAATTGTACGCAAACAAAGCCACAAGACAAGAAAATATTGGGTTAAGGACCTCGGAGGATTATATTGTTTCGCTTGCTTTGAAATAAAAAGAAAAAATCACATGACCAGAAAATAACGTGCCTTTGGACAATAATATAGTATGATTTTGTTACTCTCTTACCCCCATTCTCCCTGATCTTTTATGCTGCCAACAACTCCTTTCTCGACCCAGTTTAAACTATCCGGGACTTGAGTCATACTGTACTTGAAAGTGGTGGCTGCGGATGAATTCGAGCTCCTCGACGTCGCTCTAAACCCGGTGTATCTCGGGACAAACTCTTCCGTGGTCAAATCCGAAAATTGGTTCAGACCCACTTTGTAGTTCTGACTAGCCGCTTTGCTGTTGAAGTCTTTGATGAAGCGCAAGGTCTCTAGGAAGATCCCGTACCGCTTCGCCTTCTCGAGATTATCCTTGTAAATCCGTCCGTGGTGGGCCATCCACTGCTCGAACTCGGCCAATGTGGAATTCGGGGGCGTCACGGCCGAAGTCCAAGCCGCTGCACATAACCATAGCATCAACATGTAGACCTTGATTTGCCTCTCGGGCCTTGGAGCCATTGTGGAATGCCGAAGCGTATCAACGATGTATTGATGGATTGGTAGTGTGCTATGGGCCAATGTAGAGAAACATGAGCAGGCCACGTTAATTATAGATCCTCAAGATCATTGTAATAAATCATGGAACTTCGCTAATAATCCGGTCAGTCATTTTCTCATCGATTAGCTTTCGACCTCTTCGTTTTCTTTCCCAAATGAATGCTACTGTTTAGGTGAAAAAGTGAATGTTACACGATTGTGAATTGTCTATACATGTCAAGCCGTGTCTATTTGTAGACCCTCACGAGCAACTTGATTAATCATGGAACTTTGCAATCGATCCAGTCAAGATTCATTTCTTTCACTGATTAGCTTTTGACATCTTCGATTTCTTTCCCAAATGAATGCTACTGTTTAGGTTAAAAACTGAATGTTTCGCAATTATAAATTGTTTATACATGTCCACTCAAAATAAAATTGCGGGTTTGTAGATGCATTCTTAAAGCGAATCGGATGTGGATGGTCTAGCTAACAATCAATTGGATATAATCAAATTTCCCAGTGTGTATAGCTTAAATTGACGGGGTATTTTTTTTAGCGTGGTGCTATTTCCAATCCTTATGGCTATGTTTGGTCATCCATATTTCTAATTGGAATATGATTAGATATGATAAGATATGGAATTCTGGGATTTTTTTATATTATGTTCATTGTTTGGTGAATCGCAATATTAAAGTTAGATATGTTTACATCATATCATGTACATTTTTTTTTTATATATATAAACGGCATATCATTATAAATGAACCTAATATATGATTAAGTCCACCCATTTTACCAAAAAGAGAAAATTGCCGTCTATTATTCAATTCCAATTGAAATTAATGATCCTAAATTTATTTCTACATCTATGTAGGATTAATTTACCATAAATAATAATTTCATATGTTTAATTTTTGTTTATAGCAAATTTTCCATATGTATTAAAGGCACTATGCTTTATTATTATTATTATTATTATTATTATTATTATTATTATTATTATTATTATTATTATTATTATTATTATTTATTGTTAGATATTACTTCCATACTAATATGTTATGTCAAAAGAGAAATATCAAGAAATATCAAAGAAATCTATTTCTTTTCCACATTGTCAATCGTATTTATCGATAAATTGTTAAGTAAATTAATTTATTAAATAAAAAATTGCATAAAGTAAGATTTTTTTTTCTGAAATTGGTAGTGTAATATCATTATTTTTTATTGACAAAAATTAAAATCATCTATGAACTATTTATAGAAAAATATCAAGATACCTCATTGTGTATAATTTTTAGTGTATTTCTATATATTCCTCCAATGTCTTAAATGCCATGTATAAAAGCATTTCATCAGTATAATAAGGAAAAAGATTAATAATTTGAGATATATATTTTAGAAATGCAATTTATATACAATTTACCAAGAAAGTGAGCTTTTGAGATAAGAGGGCTAAAAAGTAGATAATTTGTTATAAGATAAATGATGAAGAAGAGACTTCTTAGTTTTATACTATATCAAAGAATGTAACCCACTCCACTGTGGAGGTGTTGGTTCGGGTGAAAATGGAGGACGGCATCTCTCTCCAATGCCTCATTGGACCCGCCATATTTAATAGCCCAGCATCACCAAAGGCCAGGCCTCCCTTCTTGCTCGGGAGAAGTACACTATTGGTGTTATAAATTGTGTACGGCGCTCACTTTGGTGCCAAAAGTTTCTGTTGGATCACTTAAGTGCCAAATATTTTGAAAAACGATCACTTTGGTGCCATCGACGATTTGGTTGGTCGGAAATCCGACATGGCAGTTTTTTTTTTACGCCAACGTGGATCGCCGGAAAATACAATCAGCATACAAAAAACAAAACGACACCGTTTACCGTTTTCCCCTAAATAAGAAACCATAAATCCCCAATTTCAACTAGAATCGGAAGTTGAAAATCCTAAATTCCCAATTCAACCATTTCAAGTGCATACTTCAATTTTCTCCCAAAGTTATCCGCTCGCTCTTGCAAATGGAGGATAGAAGTTTCAGCAACGGCTCACATTCCTATAAGAAAACGAATTATATGGTGAGTGTTATTGTTATTGTGGGTTATCGAGTCCGAGAAGAACATCTGGACTCGGTTGAATCCCGGGAGAAGATTCCATGAATACGGCAGATATAGAGAAGGCTTGAAGTGCCAATATTTCAAATGGGTTGATAGGAAATTCTCTGATCGAGCGATAAAGGTGATATTGGAGTTACTTGAAGGCCAAAATCAACCTCCACCTACGTTAACAGACGAGTTGGAGGATGTCGACTCAATGCAAGCTCAAATGAAGGGTTTAACATCTCTTGTGGACCATTTGAAGAGGGAGGTTTTAAGGCTGAAAATTGAAGGAAAATTTTATCGAGCGTTTGTTATATTCTTATTCTCGTGGGTACTTTATTCAAATGTAAAGTGAGTAATGAGAAGAAATTTGTATGTCTACCATAGTCGAAGACGTGGAATATGCACTTGTATTAGATTATTTATAAGTAAAATGTGTTTTTGGTTTGCTGCAATTTTTGTATGGAGCATAAGGTTTTGTTGTTGTAATCTATGGGTAGAAATGCAAGGTTGGACTTGGAATGCATTAGTTGTGAGCACTTAAAAGTTTTGTTGTTTAGTTGTGTATTGTCATTGTTTGTTTTGGTTAGTTTTTGCTTCAAATATAATGGTTTGCTGCATTTTTTATTTGGTAATAATTTGCTGCATTGAAAGCTTTTAGTAATTGTTTGCTGCATTTTTTATTTGGTAATGGTTTGCCACATTTTTTATTTGGTAATAGGCTATGACCTTGCCATGCTGCATCAAAACACATCTTAGTCCTTTGTGAGATGCATCACAATACACTGTAAAACCATCCGATCATGTCGGTATAGTCAAGATTGGAGCTAAGGTCAATTTTCTTTTATGCTCCTAAAAACTCCTTTCACATTCCTCATTCCATTCAAACTTTACGTTCTTTCGAGTCAATTTTGTTAAAGGACCCGCCAGTCGTAAAAATCCTTCAATAAACCTTCTATAGTAGCCAGCCAATCCTAAGAAACTCCGTATTTCAGTAGGTGTCGTCGGTCTCGGCCAATTTGTTACCATTTCAACTTTTGCCGGGTCTACTGCAATTCCTTCTCCTGATACCACATGCCCTAAAAATATTATCTGGTCTAAACATAATTCACACTTGCTAAATTTGGCATACAGCTTATGATCTCTCAAGGTTTGCAAAACTATTCTCAAATGCTATTCATGCTCTTTAGGCCCTCTTGAATATATCAGAATATCATTAATAAAAATAATCACAAACTGGTCTAAATAAGACTTAAATACCCTATTCATTAGATCCATAAATGCAGTCGGTGCATTTGTCAATCCAAATGGCATCACCAAGAACTCATAATGTCCATAACGAGTCCTAAATGCAGTCTAAGGAATATCCTCTTTCTTAATTCTTAGCTGATGGTATCCCGACCTTAAGTCAATCTTAGAGAAGACCGAACTTCCTTGGAGTTGATCAAATAGGTCATCAATTCTAGGCAAAGGATATTTATTTTTAATGGTTATTTGATTCAGTTGCCTATAGTCAAATGCACAAGCGCATCGACCCATCTTTCTTTTTCACAAACAAAACTGGTGCACCCCAAGGTGAAGCACTTGGCCTAATGAATCCTTTGTCAAGCAACTCTTGTAGTTGTACCTTTAATTCCTTTAACTCGACTAAGGCCATCCTATACGGGGCTTTAGATATTGGTCCTATTCCAGACATTAATTCAATTTCAAACTCAACTTCCCGCTCTGGTGGTAATCCAGGCAACTCCTCGGGAAATACATCTTGAAATTCATTAACCACTCGAACTTCCTCAAGTTTAGGCTCTTCCCTAGTATAATCTCTAACCATAGCCAGGTACCATTGACATCCCTTGTCAAGTAACGCATGAGCTTCTATTCCTGAGATAAGTGCTATAGGTAGATTGGTCTGACCTCCCAAAAATTCACAACTAGACTGATTAGGTAAGACAAATTAGATCACTTTTCTATAACAATCCATTTTGGCCCGATACTTACGAAGTCAATCCATTCCTATAATAACATCAAAATCATACATAGCCATTACGAACAAGTTTATTTCCATATCTTTTCCTCCCATTGATATTTTACAATTTTCACACACCAGCGTAGACAATACCATATTCTTTAAAGGCGTGGAAACACAAAGAGGCGTCTCAAGGGGTGTAACTTCTATTTTACTCAAATGCCTATATCTTTCATACACAAACGTATCCGTAGCACCCGTATCGAACAATGCATATGCCATTTTTACCATTTATAAGGATCATACCGAGATAACATTTTTGGAAGCTTCCGCTTCCTCTTGGGTGACCGCATACACCCTTCCTTGTGCTGGTGGCCTCTGAGGATTCCTTGGTAAGTTTCATCTAACAGCACTCTGTTATCCCTGTCGCACCGAGCCAACACTCATTTGTGACCTTTCTTGTGGGCAACTTCTCCTAAGGTGGCCCACTTGTCCACAACCAAAACATCTCAGTCGTCCATTGCAAGGTCTTGGGCCATGTCGCCCATTACACCTTTGACAAACATCAGGCTGATAGGGTGCTTTCCCTATATTCAGGCCATTTCTTGCTCCCTCAAAATTTCCAAAATTGCTCTTTTTCTTCACATTCCAAGTCTGACCTTGACCAGGATAGGGTCTCTTACCCCTTCTCACATCATTAAAGTTCAGCTGTTTCTTAAACTTTGATCGTTCTCTCATCTACTCATGCTCCACTAATTATGCCCTTTCATATATCTCATGGTAATCCCTTATGTTCAAAGGCACTAGTTGTTTCCTGATATCAGTTCTCAACCCTTTCAGAAATCTCTTAGTCTTTTCTTCTTGATCCTCAATCAGCCTAGGAGCATATCTAGATAATTCAGAAAATCTAGCCTCATATTGGTCTACTGTCAGCTCCTTTTGTTCTAACTGAACAAATTCTGAAATTTTCTTGTCCTTAGCATAATCAGAAAAATGCTTTCTATTGAAAGCTCTCACAAACTCTCCCTAATTAACATCAGTACCTGGTGGAAAGATTATGTCATTCGAAGCTCTCCACCAAAACTTTGCATTTCTCTCTAGCTGGTACTCTGCCAAAGTTATTTTCTCAACATCATTGCAGTCCAACAACCGGAAAATTCGTTCCATTCCATCAATCCAATGCTCCGCCTCCTCAGGACTTCCCATTCCACTGAACTTAGGTGGTTTCAGCTTCAGAAATTACTCCACTAGTCCTTGAGTACGGCGTTCTGCTCCGGGTTATTTCTGCGCTTGTCTTTCCATTAGATTTCCTATATTGGCCAATGCCTGCAGAATATCTTCCATCTGGGGTTCAACCTTTGTAGCAGAGGCTTCAGCCCTAGGCAGATGATGACTTCCATATCGTACCATGATTTTCCTGCAGTTTCCAAGCATTTGCCTCAGGAAATATCCGTGACTCAATGTCTTCATTAAAAACAACAGCACTAAGGAAAATAAGTAACATAACCATGTTACTGGTACCTAAAAGCAATTCATAATAACTACTAGGGATCTACGAGTGAATACCTATCACCCGTTATTCAAAGTTACCCAACTATTCTAGTCAATATCCTATGGTGTGCATTGTCATCATGTTCCTCAATTTCCGAATGAGGCTCCTTATCACTCCAATCTATAACCATTGCTCCGATACCAAAAAGGGTAGCCGTGGCACCCCGAAACACCTAAGGACGCCACAGGTACTTATTGTTCCACCTAATAAACACTAGTACATCTCTTAGTAGAAGCGTCGTAGTTCATAGGCATTTTATTTTTTTTGAAAATGGTCCCAGCGCAACTTATTAGCAGAAGCATAATTGAATATCAAAATCTCTCCCTCCAACAATCATGATACAATGCACACCACTAAGCACCATAGGAAAAGCTAAAGCCAAGCCACTTTTATTTACATATTTTCATGATGGATTTTCTCGGGTCAATATAACAAAAGAAAGCCAAGATTTTTAACTACACTTGGCCACATCCCAAAAGGATATCTCGACCCCTATAACGATCACGTGTCATCCTCCATCTATCAGTGTCGGCTACCCCCTAAAAAGAAACGTCAGCTCTCTACCCCTCACGCGGCCATCACACCCATCCTGGCGCGTCGGGCAGTGGTGGTGGCAACATCCCCTTAAACACTCCATCTCGGCGGACGTGGACCGACAGAAACTCTTGTATGACCGGCCCCCAGCTAGGCCCATATCGTACATGACCAGTACTCGAACTCGCACAAACGTCAGACCAGGGATAGTAACTCAGTCGATCTCCGAACACTCTACCTCCACGTCAGATGGGAGGCCATAGAAGGTACCCCGCCTAATAGTAGGGAGCGGCATCTTTTTAATCTAAAATGTTGGTCCCCAAAGGGGTGAGTACAACTACTCAGTAGATAAAAGATCCAATAAACCACTCAATGTATCACACAATACAATCATAACATTCATAGCATAGTACATGTCATTAATGCATCCAAGCATAACTTACCTTACGGCCATGCATATGTCATCATACCATATGTACATACCTCCTCATGTACTCATCACCATCATGTCATACATATACCATGCCATAGGTGCACGCACAAACATGCACTCATCATCATCATGTCATACATGTATCATCATGCCATAGGTGGACACACAACCATGCACTCATCATCATCATGTCATACATATATCATCATGCCATAGGTGCACATACAACCATGCACTCATCATCATCATATCATACATATACCATCATACCATAGGTGCACATACAACCATGCACTCATCATCATCATATCATATAGCCATACATATGTCATCATATCATATGTGCATGATTCAATTTCCACTTTTATCTTTCAATTTGATCACCACATCTTTCTTTCCCGGGACCAGTAATTGCATCCCACATTTTTATCACTTGCACCCCAACCTGGCATCGCGAGAAACCTCCGGTATACACCACCGGGCATCCGGCACCCCCACATTCCGGGCATCTCGCATTCTAACTGGCATCACGAGGTATTCCCCGGGCACAAACCTCTGAGGCTTCCGGCACTCAACCATTCCGGGCATCTCGAAACTCCCAAGGACATCCGGGCATGTATCACAATACAACCGGGCATCCGGCACCCCCCATCCCGGACATCTTGATACTCCCAGGGCATTATCGACCCACCTCCAACAGTTTCCTCATTCATCATAATTCATACTCACCAATTTATGTCTCACAATCAACATGGCACATGATGTAATGACAACAAAGTCAAATTCAGCATTTGATTCTATATGCAATGCCAAATATCATCACATGCTCAGCAAGATTCAATCACCTCAACCAATATAATTAATAGGGCTCATCCGAAACAGAATAATCATAAATTTCAGCATTTGAAATTCGCACAATCCAGCTTGCACAGTTTTAGAAAATATTTCCATTAAATACCCAAATGGTCTTTAAAAATTATGAAATTAGAACATGTGATAGTTAAGACATAATGGTAGATATTTCATGAAGAACACTGTACCAAAAGATCCTCATAAAATTTGATATAGATCACGCATCACAGCATTTCTATTCTATCAATACAGCTTGCACAGTTTTTGAAACATTTTTGGTTAAATAGGCAATTGAACTTGAAAAAATATGAAATTTGAATATGTTACAGAGAAGACATACAGAAAGATACTTCGTGAAGAACACTTTGCTGAAAGAGCTTCATAAAAAAAGATATGACCCATGCATTGAAGCTGACTAAATGCGAACGCGTCAGATTACTTGGTTTTTGAAATATTTCCGATTAAAAAATACTCTAACGACCTTAAAAAATTATGAAATTTAAATATGTGGTAGTCAAGACCATAAAGTAGATTTTTCATGAAGACATCAAAGTCAGATTTGT
Source organism: Eucalyptus grandis (assembly GCF_016545825.1). NCBI lineage: Eukaryota > Viridiplantae > Streptophyta > Magnoliopsida > Myrtales > Myrtaceae > Eucalyptus > Eucalyptus grandis. Next base: position 17,147,261 of record NC_052620.1, read on the forward strand.
CCTAGATAATTAATTATGGATGGTTGAAGCCCCTGTTCCTAGTACCGAACATTTCAGGTTTAGCCGTCTCCGAAAAATCACAATTTCACCTACTTATCTTCCATCTTTTCCTCTGAAACTTTTAACACGTCTCTGGACTCTGATCATCTCTCCTGTCGTTCTTTCTCTTCCAGCTAAGGGATAACGTTGCTCGACTTGGTCTTATATGGACTTCATTAATGGAATGATTGCACCGGAGATTGAGACAGTGTACCCAGAGCGAGAAGGCTAAGTCCTTAATGGCTTCTTTGCCTTGGCCATCAGCTCCATATGGTCCCCAGGACAAGAACCAGAGGCCCTCCCTCTTTATGGAGGATTTGTTTTGTCCTCGTGGTCGGTAGACTGTCTTACTTAGATTCGTCGCAGAAGATACAGTTCAGGAAACTTTGTGACTGTTCTTCATGATTTTTCTGCTCCACACGATGCGCGATATATGTCCCGTTGCAATCTCGTGTATCCAGGGGGCCATGCGTGTACTTTGGAATCTCCCAGGTCGAAATGAAGAATGGCGTGACAATTCTCCTGCGATTGCAAAATAAAAGAAGCCGAGAACGAATTGAAGAAGGAACTACGTACCAAATGAGAGGTTAAATGGGGTGTGAAGAATACGGAATTTCTCTCTTGCCTCACATCCCTTATTTAACAAGTAACATAGGATAAACTTTTTAACAAGAAAATGGGAAAAATTACCGAAAAAGTATTGAACCTATTATATGGTGATTAATGCAATTCTAAATGTTTTAGTTATACCAATTTAGCTAATGACCTTGCCAGCTCATAATTGGAAAAAAAATACGAAAGAAAAGAAAACAAGAAAGATAATAAAAGAACATAAAAAATTACAAAAGTTGTTTATGTTTGCACTGACTATATCATGTAGGATGGCCTTCGTTGATGTCAGTGATTCCTAATCAAAATTGGTTAAAAATATTATATTGGTAAATTGTCAAAAGATTCGGGATAAATTGACATACGTAAAAAATTTATGATTAAATTAGCTACTGTAAAATAAATTTATGACTTTTCGGTAGTTTTTCAAGAAAATGTCGGCTGTACCGTAACCAAATCTGAAATGAAGGTGATAGACTAAGTGAGGCATGATTCTGCCTTTCATGCCACATGGACGATCCGCGGAACTATTGCCAAGCCAAACTCTCATTTTCACAAAGAAATATTTTATTCTTCAATTTCCACATATGGGTAACTGGGAACACCTGTTTGAGTATTGGCTCCCCCCCAAACAAGGGCTTTTACTCAAGCCCTTGCGTAACGCCTACTCGAACGAATGCTGTCTTCCGTATAAGGCTTATCATTAGCTTAGTGCTCGATGACCCTTTGGTGACGCATGGTGGGTCCAAATTCGTTATGATTTGTAATCTTCGAGCAGCCCTCAAAAAAGGGCATGTGGGGTTCCTCCAAAATGCACCAATTGTGGGGGCAATTCTCACTGTTCGTTGTTGGGTTCCATCAATCGAAAAGCAAAGTTCACACATTGGTCTTCATGTCATGATTGACAACGGCAACGATAATGCGGCTTGTGGGTTCTCCTTAGCCTCTGGAATTCGCCTCTCTTTTCTTTTGGAAGGATTCCTCCCCCATTGCCATCTAAACTAAATTATTGGGACCTTAGAAGCAACCTACTAATGGACAAACACTACTCAAAGCTGATAAATCTTGAGATACCAAGGAATGAGCGCCTTTTCTTTTAGAAGGTATAATTTACTAAGTCAAGATCATTCATCATGAGATACCCTCAAACTAAAGCTCTTCTCCATAAAAAGGATGGCGCGGACATTAGGAGAGGAGATGCCTTATAAGCTCTACTCATTAGGAAAAGGAAATCCTATCCGAGAATTTGAGTAAACACTTCTTTGTTTGGAGTGGTTTCCACTTTCGATTTATAAGTTTCTGTAAATTCCTTTGCTTGCAGAGTTTGATTTTGTATTCGGAAGTGCAGATCGTTTAAAATCCATTACATTGTAGAGACATTGATACGTAGAATTGTACCAATACTTTAAATAATAAATATGCTTTCTTGAGGAAGGCGCCCAAAAGATGGATAATCACAAGACTCGTGATCTTGACATATTTTCACTATCATAAATTGAGTTAGACTCTCCTCTTCATTCTCGAACTAAATTCCTAGACCATCTTAATGTCATAATTCCAAATTCGTTATCCAATTAAATTCCTAAACCACCGAAATTTTATACTGGATATTTGGATTCGCATGCTTCTAAGTCATCCTAATTAAATTGAATTTGAATTCTAGAAGTTTGCCATATTAGCCAGCATAATGCCGAATTGAAATGTTAGAAATTCATTTCATAATCCCCGCGTAATAATGAATTAAAGTTCAATTTCATGCTCATTGTAGTTTCACATTAAAGAATCCCGGCGTAATAACGGACTATGCCTGGCTCGTAATATCGATGATGTCAATACTCAAAAAGTCAGCAGCTCTCTAGTGTGGACGAGGATAGATCACCAAAGGCCGTGGAAAGTCTAACTTGGTTATGTGAACTGAAAGCTAATACTTGTCATTTTTGGAAAGTTCTTTCATAAAAATATTGTAAAATCTCGAAACGCCAAATATGTAAAAATACTTTAAATAATAAATATGCTTTCTTGAGGAAGGCGCCCAAAAGATGGATAATCACAAGACTCGTGATCTTGACATATTTTCACTATCATAAATTGTGTTAGACTCTCCTCTTCATTCTCTAACTAAATTCCTAGACCATCTTAATGTCATAATTCCAAATTCATTATCTAATTAAATTCCTAAACCACCAAAATTTTATACTGGATATTTGGATTCGCCATGCTCCTAAATCATCCAAATTAAATTGAATTTGAATTCTAGAAGTTTGCCATATTAGCCAGCATAATGCCGAATTGAAGGGTTAGAAATTTATTTCATAATCCCCGCGTAATAATGAATAAAAAATCAATTTCATGCTCATTTTAGTTTCACATTAAAGAATCCCGGCGTAATAACGGACTATGCTTGGCTCGTAATACCGATGATATCAATACTCAAAAAGTCGGCAGCTCTCTAGTGTGGATGAGGATAGATAGCCAAAGGCCCTGGAAAGTCTAACTTGGTTATGTGAACCGAAACCTAATACTTGTCATTTTTGGAAAAGTCCTTTCATAAAAATATTGTAAAATCTCGAAACGCCAAATATGTAAAAACAACTTAATTTTCAGAATCATGTATACATAATATATATAGTTGATGGCATCAGGTCACAGCACACGCCATGCCATCTTGCATTTTTGCCATATCATCATGCCACGATATCATGCTTTTGTTCTTGTCCTAGTGCTAATGATGATGCATATGCCCTTAAAGACCTGTCGTCATGCATCTTTGCCATGTCATCTGCAGTTATTTGTGTCATTACAATACAACATCATAACACATATCATGTTATATACATCCTCTGCCATGTCATCCATACATGTGTTGCATCATGAATGCATGATGTTTTCAAGATCCACACCAGTAGACCCGACACATGAAGTCACGTTATTATTCGCGTAGTGATGTCAAATTTTCTCCCGAAAGAGAAATATTGACAATATAAATTATGCTTTCAAAATGTAGGAAACCATTCCACATTTGCAAGGTAAGACATGATTAGAGCTGTAGTAAGCAAAGGGAGCCTTGTGTTGTTCCGCGTTTGGAGAATTCTTTGTGGAAATGTAAAGACTTTAGGGTAAAAGGATTTTATCAAATACAAATAACATTTTTTAAAGAGAGAAAATCTTGAGCACCCAACAATCCAATTGTGAATCATTAGAGCTGGCGATCTCGGGCCACCCCACCAAGGATAGCCCAACTGTTCCCACCATCAGCCTACCATACCGTTGCCCTCTCAAACCCCGCCTTTACGTCTCAAGATCTCTCCATCTCAAACTCGGCCGTGCTCGAGTAGGGCTCAAAGTGGCTTTAGATGTAGATGCGCGAGGCATCGGCTGGCGTTGGTTGACCTCGGCCAACGTCCATGACGTCCTCCTTGAATTCCCAACAAATCAAAGTGTCCTCAGATTTGGCCGTGGGGGGCCTCATACAGTGTCCTTGAACTCCTCCTCGGCCAATGTCACATCACTCAAATTTGGCCCTAAAGGGCAAAGATGGAATTTGAGAAAGCTAGTGAGCACAAGATGGGGAGAGGAAAAGTCCTTAAAACCTTGAATTTACCTTTCAAAAATGCTAAAAGGTCACCTGCCCTTGGGCTTTTAGTTTTGCCAATGTTGGCATTTGTTTAAATTGGTCCAAATTTTTTTTTTTGCCAAACACCCTAGCAATTGGTTAAGGATTTTTAAAGTATCAAAGTTCATTTTCAAAATTGAACCAAATACTCCATTCTTCTCACACGTAATTGAACGTGAGATCCAAGAACTCTAACCTTTGCATTTTGAAGAGTAGCTCTTCGTGCATTAGCCCTTTTGGATAGTAGCTGACCGTCCCAATAATTGCCTCCAGATTTTTCGGAGGTCAAAAATGAGTAATCAGTGGAAAGTATTTTAGGTCAAAGATACCCTTCAAAAAATGAGGAAAACGAATTCTCCCATTTGAAGAGATGAGAACATTTTTTCGTATGAGCTCTTGACTGTCTTCTCTGTTTCAAGTTCCAGCATTAGATGCTATGAAATCTTCAACAGGTTCCTAAACAAAAAGATCAGCTTCTAAAAATCCCTATTGTGTCCTTTCTCGGATATGATCAGCCGCCATCTGTCATAATCATACCATTGCTTTGCCAGGTGCTAGCAGCTGCTATTGGGATTTGTTTTGGTAAGTAAGGTAAATTTGAACCAAAATGATTTGTAGCGGAATTAAAAATGCTTATACACGTATTTCAAAATATTGTTTATGCATTTTAATAAAAGAATGTAGAAATGAGACGGAGGCTAATCACATTACCCTTGATCCTTGTTCCAAAAGTTTGGTTATGATATTCTTCGGATTTTGACTACAAACATCTGATGTTCTTATAGTGTTGGTTATGACGTTATTCAAATGTGCTCATATCCACACTGCAAACACCTAGTATCTTCGTAGCGTTGGCTTTGACATTCTTCAGATCCTAACTACGAGCGTTTGATCTTCTCGTGACACAAGTTCTGACGTACTTCAGTTTTGATGTTCTTTAGTTCCAACACCATAAACGTCGAGCCTTTAGTTTATACAGACCACCAACTTGTGTCAAATGGGAGAGAGAAATTTGAGACAGCTCTCATGTGTGACTATTTAATTAATCATATCATCCATAATTTTTTGATCCACTCTTTTGATGGCTTTTATTACTAGTCCCATATCACATTTTATTGGCTCATTAACTTTAAAACCGTTTTAGAAAATTAATTTGGCCACAATTGTTGGGAAAATCCTTATGTTGTTCTGAAGATGACAAAGACAATCAAATGCAACTTATGTATGTATTGATTGAGTAATACTAAGTGATGTATGCCCAGGTCAAAATGCAAATGTTGTCATAAATAGCACTAGAAGATTTTGATATGAGGAGTGTTTTGCCATTGTTTTAAGTGCTTTGTTGATATTTGAGGTGAACAAAGTATTGGGCGATAAAGATGTCTATGAGCTAGAGGATTCTCAGATAAGGTGAACTTCTAGAAGGTCTTTGATAAGGGTGAACTAGTTGAGAAGAATGGGGATGTTCATGATGGCTTGAAGGTACATAGATCAAGTGAACAGTTGGATGGATCTGATGATGGTGAACAAGCCTAAAACAAGGATGTTTGGTAAACTTGAAAAGACCATGAAGATGAATGGCTTAATAGAATCAAAATTGCTATTATGCTTGAAAGGATAAAAAAGATCGAGTGCTGTTGACACTTAAAATTTTAGCTAAAATTTATGATAAAAATTGTATAAAAAATTAGGGACCAATTTGGCCCTAAAAAAATGATTTTTGCATTACCTAGGTCTTAGTTTTAATTTTATTTCTATTATTTTACCATATCCCCGGATAAATTAATTATATTTAAAAATGGGGGCCCACCTGGGCTGGGCCATTGTGCCCAGCACCCCTCCTTCTTCTCCTTCCACTAGCGCGGGCCCGGGCCAATCTGGCCCCAGCTCCCCCCTCACGGCCCGGCCCACTCCTTCATCTTCTTCCTCCTGCCTTCCTCGCGTTGTGCACCATGCGCGTAGGGCAACCTAGATAGAGGGAAAAGGGGCAGAGGAGGGCGATGCGTATGGAGCAGCACGAAGACCAGAGGGAGACCTGGACGGATGGGCGCGGGCGCCTTCAATGGCGGTAGAGTAGGCGCCCTAGCTAGAGCCGCCTTGAATAGGACGACTGGTGTGTCGGTGGTCGGTGCGCCGAAGACCGACGGCCGAAGCCTCCATCGCCGGTTGGTGCGCGAACTCCCGCCCCATTTTCTCCCTCCTCTGGTTTCTGTAGCGTTGTTTTTGGTCGGTGAAGGCCTCGGCTTCGGTTTGTATCCTGGCGGAGCCGAGACCCCTCTGTTTAAGCAGTGCCCTGTACCTACTCGACGAAATGCTTGAGTGAGATCCGATTCTTGATTCGTCATCCCGAGCCGGAGTCGGGCCGTCCGAACGTTGCTCCACCTATGCTGAGGCGTATCGGTGATCCTTTAGTGCCCCGGGTGCAGCCGACACCACCCGACCCGCAACCGCCGTCACGGCGATCCGCGGAGGCCACGGGTCTCCTCTGTTTTGGGGTACAAGCGCCAGCGGCTGTCGTGGAGGCGCCGCTGGCCAGATGAATGCCAAGGGATCTTGCATAACTTTTAGTTAAAAGAGTGAGCAGTGAATTTTTTTCCAAGTATCATGTTGGTAGTTACTAACACTTTCATGAAATTATCAACATTTTCCATAGTATGGACATTACTAATTAGTGTGCTAAATTATCAACTTTTATTTGCATAAGCTATTAATGCTTTGAATTTACTCTCTCTTATATGAACTTAAAAACCTAAATTATAGTAAATTATAGCAATTTACCAATTTTTTTAGATTAAAAGCTTATCAACTAGTTTTGGATTACCAAGGATACTTTGAATTAGTTATGACCATTTTCTACTTTACCTACTTTGTACTGAGTTGTCAACTTTATTTACCTTGATTAGCAACCCCTTACCAACGCTTTCTAAATGTTACAAATCTAATTTGGTAGGATTCATTAAAATTTCTTCCATAACTGTATTGGTTTACCAACTCCAATTCGAGCTTTACTTAATTTTCCAACTTTTCTTTTCCTTTTATCAACTTTTGCACGTGTTTCGTCACAACACATTCAATTTACCTGTTTTTTTTTTCCTAAAAATCACCGACTTGATTTAAAGTTGATTACCAAAATTTTCCCTTTTTGGCCATTAGTTATGGGTTAGGAAGCACCGATACTTTCTGGAAGCCTTCGTGTCATATCGGACACTTTGACATGTGTTCGACACTCTTGAACACTCTTTGACACTCGGTCAACATCTGTCGGAAAATTCGACACCTAGTCAATTTTTTGACACTCTTTGACACTTGAGTCGAAATTTTGACATGCGAGTTTCCGATACACAATTCCGACATATGAGGTTAATTTTAAATTTTTAATAAAATGAAAGATCAAACTATATATGTGAAAAAATAAAAATCAATAATAAAAATAACAAATTAGGAAAGAAGAAAAACCTAATATTTTATTCTCATCTTTTTTTACTTTCACTTTCCATGATATACAATTTACCCTCAAGTTTTTTCTTTTTTCTTTCAACACGTCTGATATGCAAGTTTAGAATGTGAATTAATTTTTTTTTTTCCAAATTTTATGGATTTATTAAAATGGAGATGAATCTGTCAAATCGAAACAACGAAGGATATTAATAAATGGTGAATTAATGTTTTCAATGTAAATTTATTTTAGAATTTTATTATTATCTATTTATTTGTGAATTTGAATAAGATTAATAATAATTTATTTATATATAAAATATACATATAACATACAACGTGTTCCAACGCATCGGAATTCTCTATTTTTTGAGAAATGACGCGTCGGCATGTTGTGTCATGTCATGTGGCGTGTTGTGTGTCGGTATTGATGCTACTTAGGTTACGGGTTACCAACTCTTGTTTGATTCATTTACTGAATTTATTTTTCTTTTAATCATTAACTTTTATTATGAAAGCAAGCTGAATACCTCCATTGAACTGCGCTATTAATCCGAAACTGGCAGAGTAGCTTGCGTAAGGAGTCCACAGAGACCGCCTTGGACGCCCGAGTTCCGCAGCATTCTCATGTATCCTTTCTCGCCCCAAGTCTCGCCCCACGAGTTCTTGAGCAGCCAATAGTCGACACCGTCGGGGGTCTTCCCGTATCCGACGATTGCGACGGCGTGGTTAGTGGTCTCCCCACAAGGGCCATTGAAGACGCCCCCGCTGTACTGCTTGAATCCAGGGCTGGCACCCTCGATGGCGACCGAGACCGGTTGCCTCGCCACGGCCTGCAATAGCAGGTCTTCACTCATGGGGATGTTCTCATACCCTTTTAACCGCGCTACAGCAATGGAGGCGGCTCGCTCGCCGCAAGTTCCCTCGACGCCACTGTAAGGGTAATTGCTTTCATAGGTCATGCCATGGTTTTGGGCAATGTATTCATAGGCTAGGTACATCCAACCCCACTTGCATCCGTAGTTTAGTTTGGAGCAGTCAATAAGCTGTTGCTCAGACAAGTCCGCTAGTTTACCGGTCTTCATCGCTAGAATCGATTCCACAGTTGCAGTCGCTGCGAATGCCCAGCAAGATCCTATTCAATAATTAAAATGAGAAGCGCAACGGTGGTTATGGCTAGTGTAATGTATGCAGATGGAATAAACACTGGAATTAGCTTGATAGTGTATGATTCGGAGTCAATAGGATTAAAGTTATGCCGAAATATTTCTCACATGCTACTTGTGGTTAGTGCCGCAATAATGTAATTCAAATGGCAGCATGCAACTATGTGGTTCGAACTACTTTAGATGACCTATTTTGAATTGGAAATGATTTAGTTTTATGGATCCAATTATGTGGTTTGAATTAAACCAATTATGAAATGGTATAATTTTTCTACCAATACATCCATTGAATCCCACAGTCCTGAGCCACCCAAAGAGAAATGTGTTGACGTAGTGAAAAAACCATTGTCTCTTATCCACCATATATAATACATTACACATTATTATTGTTAAAAATGTTTTATTGAGCTTAGGTAGCACATCTGTTGATTGTTTTCGAGGGCTATAGAGAATATTCATTGGTTCATATAAAAAAATTGTACACAAACAAAACCACAAGACAAGAAAATATTGGGTTAAGGACCTTGGAAGGATTATATTGTTTCGCTTGCTTTGAAATAAAAAGAAAAAAATCACAAGCCGAGAAAATAACGTGCCTTTGGACAATAATATAGTATGATTTTGTTACTCCCTTACCGCATTCTCCCTGATCTTTTATGCTGCCAACAACTCCTTTCTCGACCCAGTTTAAACTATCCGGGACTTGAGTCATATTGTACTTGAAAGTGGTGGCCGCGGATGATTTCGAGCTCCTCGACGTCGCTCTAAACCCGGTGTATCTCAGGACAAACTCTTCCGTGGTCAAATCCGAAAATTGGTTCAGACCTACTTTGTAGCTCTGATTAGCCGCTTTGCTGTTGAAGTCTTCGATGAAGCGCAAGGTCTCTAGGAAGATCCCGTACCGCTTCGCCTTCTTGAGATTATCCTTGTAAATCCGTCCGTGGTGGGCCATCCACTGCTCGAACTCGGCCAATGTGGAATTCGGGGGCGTCACGGCCGAAGTCCAAGCCGCTGCACATAGCCATACCATCAACATGTAGACCTTGATTTGCCTCTCGGGCCATGGAGCCATTGTCGAATGCCAAAGCGTATCAACGATCGATTGATGGATTGGTAGTGTGCTTTGGGCCAATGTAGAGAAACATGAGCAAGCCGCGTTAATTACAGATCCTCAAGATCATGGTAATAAATCATGGAACTTTGCGAATGATCCGGTCAGTCATTTTCTCCTTGATTAGCTTTTGACCTCTTCGTTTTCTTTCCCAAATGAATGCTACTGTTTAGGTAAAAAAATGAATGTTACGCGATTGTGAATTGTCTATACATGTCAAGCCATGTCTATTTGTAGACCCTCATGAGCAACTTGATTGATCATGGAACTTTGCAGTCGATCCAGTCAAGATTCATTTCCTTCACTGATTAGCTTTTGACCTCTTCGTTTTCTTTCCCAAATGAATGATGCGGCTTAGGTTAAAAACCGAATGTTTTGCACTTGTAAATTGTTTATACATGTCCACTCAAAATAAAATTGCGGGTTTGTAGATGCATACTTAAAGTGCATCAGATGTGAATGGTCTAGCTAACAATCAGTTAGATAGACTCAAATTTGCCAGTACAGCTTAAATTGACGGGTTATTTTTTTTTAGGGCGGCGCTATTTCCAATCCCTATATGATTAAGTCCACCCATTTTACCAAAAAGATAAAATTGTCCTCTCTTATTCAATTCCAATTTAAATTAACGATCCTAAATTTATTTCTACATCTATGCAGGATTAATTTACCATAAATAATATTTTCATATGTTTACTTCCATACTAATATGTTTTGTCAAAAAGAGAAATATCAAGAAATATCAAAGAAATCTATTTCTTTTCCACTTTGTCAATGATATTTATGGATAAATTGTTAAGTAAAGTAATTTATTAAATAAAAAATTGCATAAAGTAAGATTTTTTTTTTTCTGAAATTGGTAGTGAAATATCATTATTTTTTATTGACAAAAATTAAAATCATCTGTGAACTATTTATAGAAAAATATCAAGATACCTCATTGTGTATAATTTTTAGTGTATTTCTATATATTCCTCCAATGTCTTAAATGCTATGTATAAAAGCATTTCATCAGTATGATAAGGAAAAAGATTAATAATTTGAGATATATATTTTAGAAATGCAATTTATATACAATTTACCAAGAAGGTGAGCTTTTGAGATAAGAGGGACAAAAAATAGATAATCTGTTATAAGAAAAATGATGAAGAAGAGACTTCTTAGTTTTATACTATATCAAAGAATGTAACCCACCTCATTGTGGATGCGTTGGTTCAGGTGAAAATGGAGGACGGCATCTCTCTCCAATGCCTCATTGGACCCGCCATGTTTAATAGCCCAGCATCACCATAGGTCAGGCCTCCCTTCTTGCCTTGAAACAGCACATCACCAATGATCCCACCATGGCTTGCCTGCCGTGGCTCAAGTACCTATTCTTGAACGGCTATGGCTTATCTAGAGTCCATTATCAACATTTTCCATAGTATGGATATTACCAGTTAGTGTGCTAAATTATCAACTTTTATTTGTATAAGCTATTAACGCTTTGAACTTACTCTCTCTTTCTCTCTCTCTTTTATATGAACTTAAAAACCTAAATTATAGCAATTTACCAAATTTTTTAGATTAAAAGCTTATCAACTAGTTTTGGATTACCAACGATGCTTTGAATTAGTTATGACCATTTTCTACTTTACCTACTTTGTATTGAGTTGTCAACTTTATTTGCCTTGATTAGCAACCCCTTACTAACGCTTTTTAAATGTTACAAATCTAAATTGGTACGATTCATCAAAATTTCTTCCATAACTGTACCGGTTTACCAACTCCAATTTGAGCTTTACTTAATTTTCCAACTTTTCTTTTCCTTTTATCAACTTTTGCACGTGTTTTGTCACAACACATTAAATTTACCCTTTTTTTTTCCTAAAAATCACCGACTTGATTTAAAGTTGATTACAAAATTTTCCCTTTTCGGCCATTAGTTATGGGCTAGGAAGCACCGACACTCTCTAAAAGCTTTCTTGTCGTGTCGGATACTTCGACACGTATCAGACATTCTCAGACATTCTCTAACACTTGGTCAACACGTGTTGGAAAATCTAACACATAGTTTTTTTTTTACACTCTTTGACACTTGAGTCAAAATTTCAACATGCGAATTTTCGACACACAATTCCGACATACGAGGTCAATTTTAAAATTTTCAATAAATGAAAGATAAAAATATATATGTGAAAAAATAAAACTTAATAATAAAAATAACAAATTAAGAAAGAAGAAAAACCTAACATTTTATTCTCTTCTTTTTTTACTTTCACTTTCTGTGATATACAATTTACGCACAAGTTTTTTTTTTCTTTCGACACGTTTGACACGCAAGTCTAGAATGTGAGTTACTTTTTTTTTTTCTTTCCAAATTTTATGGATTTATTGAAATGGAGATGAATTTGTCATATTGAAACAACGGAGGATATTAATAAATGGTGAATTAATTTTTTCAATGTAAATTTATTTTAGAATTTTATTATTATCTATTTATTTGTGAATTTGAATAGGATTAATAATAATTTATTTATATATAAACTATACATATAATATAGAACGTGTCCAAACGTGTCGGAATTCTTTATTTTTTTAGAAATGACGTGTCGGCATGTTATGTCGTGTCATGTCGCATGTTGTGTGTCGATGTTGGTGCTACTTAGGTTACAGGTTACCAACTCTTGTTTGATTCATTTACTGAATTTATTTTTCTTTTATTCATTAACTTTCATTATGAAAGCAAGCTGAATAGCACCATTGAACTGCGCTATTAATATGCAACTGGCAGAGAAGCTTGCGTAACGAGTCCGCAGAGACCGCCTTGGACGCCCGAGTTCCGCAGAATTCTCATGTATCCTTTCTCGCCCCAAGTCTCGCCCCACGAGTTCTTGAACAGCCAATAGTCGACGCCGTTGGGGGTCTTCCCGTATCCGACAATTGCGACGGCGTGGTTAGTGGCCTCCCCACAAGGGCCATTGAAGACGCCCCTGCTGTACTGCTTGAATCCAGGGCTGGTCCCGTTGATGGCGATCGAGACCGGTTGCCTCGCCACAGCCTGCAATAGCAGATCTTCACTCATGGGGATGTTCTCATACCCTTTTAACCGCGCTACAGCAATGGAGGCGGCTCGCTCGTTGCAAGTGCCTTGGACGCCAATGTAAGGGTAATTGCTTTCATAGGTCATGCCATGGTTTTGGGCAATGTATTCATAGGCTAGGTACATCCAACCCCACCCGCATCTGTGGTTTTGTTTGGAGCAGTCAATAAGCTATTGCTCGGACAAGTCGACTAGTTTACCGGTCTTCATCGCTAGCATCGATTCTACAGCTGCAGTCGCTGCAAATGCCCAGTAAGATCCTATTCAAGAATTAAAATGAGAAGCGCAACGGTGGTTATGGCTAGTGTATGTATGCAGATGGAATAAACACCGGAATTAGCTTAATAGTGTATGATTCGGAGTCACTAGGATTAAAGTTATGCCGAAATATTTCTCACATGCTAGTCACGGTTAGTGCCGCAATAATGTAATTCAATTGGCAGCATGCAACTATGTGATTGGAACTACTTAGGATGACCTAATCTGAATTGGAACATGATTTTGTTTTATGGATCCAATTATGCGGTTTGAATAGTGAATCTCTCCTTCTTCGGAGGTCTCTCTCTCTCTCTACTGCTGTTGAGCTACTCCTCTATCCCTCTGGGTGATAGTAAATTTGTCCCCAGAAAACCCATTTGCCCAAACCCTAAAACCCAAATCCATGGCTGATCCTGGATCTCTCCCACCAGATTAGCCAATCTGCATCTCTGAGTTTCTCAGCGTGACACCAACCTCAAAACCCATTCTCCAAGCTGCGACCCACACCCTGGGGAGACGCAGAGACTCCTACCTGACAAATTTCCCCACGCTCTGATTACTCCATTCGGCCATCATCAGCTTCGGGAGTGGAGCAGCGAACTCACACATTCCAATCTTCTAGACGATCCATGGCCTACCCAGCATATCAGTGCAAGTCTCGCCACCGGGGAATCCGAATGGAGGAAACCGTAAGTTTCTTGCGCTGCTGATCGTAGTAAGCATAGAAACGCACTTTGCTGGCCTTGTTGTTGCCTAGTTTTAACAATCTTGTAGAGAAATTCCTGGAAAACAACCAAAACCTGCCCTAAATTAGAACCAACGAGCCTCAAAACCAGAAAATCAGACTACAGAAATCTCCTGAAGCCACATAACCACTACCCATAAAACCACATAACCCCGATGCAAATGCACACCGAAACTCAAACTCCCTTCAATCCACAAATATCACCCAGTACACTTCACTGAGCCTAAAACAACTGGTAGAAATGGAGGGGGGAGGATACCCATCTCCCAATGGCAGCTTTGTGTCAAAGAAATGGAGATCTATGGTCGGAAGAGGATATAACTGATCTTGGGGCTGAAATTCCAGAAGAAGAACAGCGAGAAAGTGAGTTAACCCTCTATGGGAAACTTTACTCAAAACCTAATGTTAATTTCCCGGCATTCATTACCACTATGAGACGAGTCCGGTAAACAGAAACTGTAAAATGCGAATAGATCGAGCCAGGGTACTTCTCCTTCCTATTTAACACCATTGAAGAGAAAACAGGGTTCTAGAATCGGGTCCATGGTCATTTTCAAGTAGTCTACTGGTCCTTAAAGAAGGCGATCCAAATATACTTGAACATTGTTATGAGTTCTCCCATTACACATTCTGGGTGCATTCATTGGCCTTCCTCAAGCTCGAGTAACTAAAGAATCCATACACCGTTTAGCTTCAAAGCTGGGGCAAGTTGAAGAGATAAAAATTGAGGTGAAAAACAACAATTCCTAAAAAGGAGGCAAGGCCAAAGTGCTGTTGAATCTGTCAAGCTTACTCAAAATAGGAACTATTATTACTGTGGGGGATAAAAAATGGTGGATCGATTTTAAATACGAACGTCTCCCACATTTCTGCTTTTCTTGTGGGCGCATTGGACATTATGCAAATTACTATTTGGAAATACCTTATGAGGAAACCGGTCTAGCCCAGGGCCGGTATGGGTCTTGGCTGATGGCTGAACGAGAGGTTAGCCCCTACTGGAAGATCTTTTATGGGAAAGTGGAAATCACCGCAATGGAGGAAGAGGTTGTGCTGGAAACTCCATGATGGCTGCTAACGATCCCCTGAGAACTGAGCAAGAAGAACCAATTGCTTTAGCAATAGTCCCGGCTTCTCCAAATGTTAATGACAGTAGAATGGAGGCTCAGAGGATAAATCCAACCCCAACATGCAGCAACGAAAGACCATAACAGACCCAACTCTTATTAACATCTTCTGCAGAGAATGAAGAGAAAAACATGAAGATAAAGAAAGGGAAGGCAGTTTGGCCAAGATACCCCTCTCCGAATGGCAGCTTTGTGTCAAAGAAATGGAGATCTATGGTCGAAGCGGATATAACTGATCTTGGGGCTGAAATTCCAAAAGAAGAACAGCGAGAAAGTGAGTTAACCCTCTATGGGAAACTTTACTCAAAACCCAATGTTAATTTCCCGGCATTCATTACCACTATGAGACGAGTCCGGTAAACAGAAACTGTAAAATGCGAACAAATTGAGCCAGGGTACTTCTCCTTCCTATTTAACACCATTGAAGAGAAAAACAGGGTTCTAGCATCAGGTCCGTGGTCATTTTCAAGTAGTCTACTGGTCCTTAAAGAAGGCGATCCAAATATACTTGAACATTGTTATGAGTTCTCCCATTACACATTCTGGGTGCATTCATTGGCCTTCCTCGAGCTCGAGTAACTAAAGAATCCATACATCGTTTAGCTTCAAAGCTAAGGCAAGTTGAAGAGATAAAAATTGAGGTGAAAAACAACAATTCCTAAAAAGGAGGCAAGGCCAAAGTGCTATTGAATCTATCAAGCTTACTCAAAATAGGAACTATTATTACTGTGGGGGATAAAAAATGGTGGATCGATTTTAAATACGAACGTCTCCTTTCTGCTTTTCTTGTGGGCGCATTGGACATTATGCAAATTACTATTCGGAAATACCTTATGAGGAAACCGGTCTAGCCCGGGGCCGGTATGGGTCTTGGCTAATGGCTGAACGAGAGGTTAGCCCCTACTGGAAGATCTTTTATGGGAAAGTGGAAATCACCGCAATGGAGGAAGAGGTTGTGTTGGAAACTCCATGATGGTTGCTAACGATCCCCTGAGAACTGAGCAAGAAGAACCAACCGCTTTAGCAATAGTCCCGGCTTCTCCAAATGTTAAGGAAAGTAGAATGGAGGCTCACAAGATAAATCCAACCCCAACATGCAGCAACGAAAGACCACAACAGACCCAACTCTTATTAACATCTTCTGCAGAGAATGAAGAGAAAAACATGAAGATAAAGAAAGGGAAGGCAGTGTACAAAGCTCCTGTGGTTAAAAATCTAAAGCGAATTGGTCCTTATGAGAAGAAAACTTCATAGGAACCCTTCATAAACGAAGAACAACTCCTGGATGCCCCAATTCACTCATGGGAAGGAGCTAATGATGGGGCTTTGGTGGCTAGCCCGAAACAGCCACCACAGAATAGATGAAACTATTGAGCTGGAACTGTTAGGGGTTGGGCACACCCATGACAGTTCAGCACCTTAGAGCCTTAGTGGCTCAAGAATGGCCCAATATAGTTTTCCTCATGGAAACCAAAAATAAGAAAATTGTTGTAGAAAGAGCGAAGGCACGGGTTCAGCTCCCTCATTCCATGATTATCGATCCGATTGGCATTGGGGGAGGCCTAGCACTAATGTGGGATGAAGAGGTCAAGGTGGAAGTGGAGGGGTTCTCAAATGAGGTAATAAACATCATATGCCAAGACTTAAACAAGGGGCTGCTCAATGAGGATATCCTTCATACATGCATCCACCAACTTTCAGGAAAGGATCAGATTATGGAGTTCTTTGAAAGACAGCAACTACAATCATACCTCAAGTCCATGGCTGTGCATAGGAGACTTCAATGAAGTGCTCTACCACTGGGAGAAATTCGGGAGGAAAGAAGTGGACCGCTATCACATTGAGGCTTTTCGGGATTTTTTAGACACTTGCTCATTGATGGACATTGAGAGTAAGGGGTGCACCTTTACCTGGTCAAATAATAGAGAAGGTAATGTGTTAGTAAAAAAAAGGCTAGATAGAGCTATATGCAATATGGAGTGGCGGGTTCTTTACCCAAATGCGGAGGCTTTTGCTTTTCCTGCTATAGGTTCCGACCATAGCCCAATTTTACTATCTTTAAATCCCACAGAGCTGAAAAGAAAGAAAACATTCAGATTCGAGACATATTGGCTAGATCATCCGGAAAAACAAGTGGTAAAGAAAGCTTGGCATACATATAATGCAGACCAGCCTCTTATGGTAGTTAAAACAAAGAAAGTAGCTACTGATTTAACTAGATGGAGCAGAAGGAACTTTAAAAATGCTAGAAAATAGCTTGTCCCACTCAAACAAAGGCTCCAAGATTTGACAAACAGCACTGATGAGGAGTAAAATAGAGTTGAAGCACGTGATATTGCCAGGAAAATTGAAGATTTATGGCAACAAGAAGAGATGTATGGTGTATGAGGTCGAGAATTCAGTGGTTGAAATGGGGAGATCAAAACTCAAAGTTCTTCCATGCTACAACAGTGCAACAACGTCAACGTAACAAAATCACTATGCTAAGACTTAATGACCAGACTTGGTGCTGGGACCCCTCTACCATTAACCAACATATTTGCAGCTTTTATAAGTCCCTATTCAGCTCGGTGGGAGAGATGAATTATCAACCAGTATTAGACCAATGCCCGGTAATGGTGAATGAGGAGATGAATGCAGATTTGATCAAACCAATCACAAGAGAGGAAGTTAAACAAGCTGTTTTCTAGTTAGGGCCAACAAAAGCACCAGGGCCAGATGGACTAAATGGAGTTTTTTATTTTTATTTTTAATTTTATCAAAGTCACTAGACTATCATACATGAAGACATTTTCAACATGGTCCACTCTTTCTTCAGCCATGGCACCTTTGATCCCGAGCTAAATAAAACGCATATCACCCTCATCCCTAAAGTACCAAATCCTAAAGATATCACCCAATTCTGACCCATCAGTCTGTGCAACTTCAATTATCAGATCATAGTAAAGGTACTGGCAAATAGATTGAAACCTTGGCTCCCAAAACTCATTTATGAGGAGCAAAGTGCTTTTCTTAACAACCACCATATACAAGATAACATTTTTATTGTACAAGAGGTTATTCATCAACTCAGGGTGAGAAGGAGAATGCGTCATTTTCAGGCCATTCTAAAGCTAGATATGAAGAAGGCTTATGACAGGGTCGAATGGGATTTCTTATGTGCTTATATGCTGCAAGTGGGGTTTAATGAGCAGTGGGTGAAATGGATAAAGTATTGTATCTCATCGGTATCCTTTAGTATCCTAGTCAATGGGGAACCATTAGCTGACTTTCGGCCAACCCGGGGGCTTCGACAAGGTGATCCGCTCTCCCCCTATCTATTTATACTTATGGCTAACGTCCTATCTACCCTTATGAGCAAAGCAATTGTGGATGGAAGTATTAGAGGTATCCGACTAAACCCCACATGCCCCATTCTATCACATCTCCTCTTTGCCGATGATGCAATCTTTTTCTTAAATGGAATGATAAGAGAAGCTTAGAATGTGGCAAATGTAATAAACTAGTATTGCTATGCATCGGGACAAGCCATGAATCTTAACAAATTAGGGCTCTTCACAGGAAGAGATTGCCCATAAAGCCTCAAATAGAATCTAGCGGCTAAACTTAGAGTCCCTATCCTTGAAAATCAGGTAAATATCTGGGGATACCATCGGATTGGGGCTAGACCAAGAAGGAAATGTTTGCATGGCTTCTTACTCGAGTTGAACGGAAACTTGAAGGTTGGAAAGAGAGGCTGATTTCAAAGGTAGGAAAGGAAGTTCTAATCAAAACAGTTATTCAAGCACTCCCTCAATATGCAATGACTGTTTTCAAAATTCCACTATCTATATGTCGTGCTATAGAATAGAAAATTTCTTGCTTTTGGTGGAAACAAAATGTTGCCAGAAGAGGAATACACTGGAAAAAGTGGGAGGAATTGAAAAATAGGAAAGATTGTGGGGGTCTTGGCTTCAAAGATTTAGCGGAGTTTAACAAAGCAATGCTGGGAAATCAAGCATGGAGATTTATCCAAACACCGGAAGCACTATTGTGTAAAGTTCTGAAAAGTATTTATTTTCCAAGAGGGGAGTTTTGGACAGAAAATAAGGGATTTCAACCTTCATGGGGCTAGCAAAGCCTATTAATGGGAAGAGAAACGATTGAACCTAAATCAAGGTGGGCGGTAAGGGATGGACAGAAAATCAGAATCAAACAAGACACTTGGCTATCAACAGGGAAGCTCTCTGGCCCAGCAAATCGGGATGAACCATAGTTGGCAGCTGAGTTAATTGATCATGCCTCACGTGCATGGGATACCCAACAAGTACACGAGCTGTTTGAGGAAGAAGTCGCTAAAGAGATCATAGCAATCCCCATAAGCCTAACGCACCATCCAGATAGACTAGTGTGGACAGCAAACAAATCAGGCTCATACACAGTGAAAAGTGGCTATAACCACTTACACAACAAAGCTGATACTCCTACTACAAACACCCCGTCCTCATCCTACCAAACCCCTAAGTCGCTTTGGAGTAAGATCTGGAACATTAAAACCTTCCCAAAAATCAGACACTTCCTATGGAGTAATTGCAGTAACTCTATCCCCTCAAAAGCAAACTTGCAGAAAAGGAGGATACTTGATGATCCTACATGTCAGATATGTAAACAAGCCTCGGAATCAGCAGAACACCTCTTCACCCTCTGTGATTGGACAAAAAGCCTATGGTCAAACCCCCATTTTCATGCTGACACATCTCCAGAGAGGATCAACCGAATAGACAAGTGGGTTTTTGAAAATCTTACCTCATGAACGGATCAAACCTCAAAAGCCCTCTTTGCTGCAGCTTTATGGCAGATTTGGAAATGCAGGAACGCTCTAGCTTTTCAAGGCCGAAAGCCCGACCCACTTGCAGCTCAAGAAGAAGCGCATCTCATAGCTCCCTTATTCATGAAATGGCACCTACTGGGGAACAAAACAGAGTGAGGATTAGTCGAACACTCATCTTCAGAGAAGAAATGGAACCCACCCAAAGCTAATGAGCTGAAAATGAACATAGATGGGTCCTGGTGTGAAGCGTCCACAATAGGTTCGATCGCTGGAATTTGTAGGAATGAAGCCGGCATCCTCCTCCCTGGCTTCGTGAAGTCGATTGCAGCTCCATCCGCGTGGGTAATTGAAGCCCTAGCTCTGAGAGAGGCGGCACAGTGGGTTCTCGACCGAAGCTCTGCATGAATGGGTGAAGTCTTCGAACCAACAGAAGCTGATCTGCACGTGCTTCTTTCCTCTGATAGCCTATCACTTGTGAACAACATATGAGGCCTGGAGGAACCACCTTGGTCGGCCCAGCCCATAGTAGAAGATTGTAAGGATATCTTGGGCCGACTTCTTGGAGTATCGATTATCTATGAGGCCCGAGACACAAACAAAGCCGCGGATTGGGTTGCCAAAACCCATTGAATGAATTTGCTTCCTCGCAACTGGATAGCT
Organism: Eucalyptus grandis; assembly: GCF_016545825.1. NCBI lineage: Eukaryota > Viridiplantae > Streptophyta > Magnoliopsida > Myrtales > Myrtaceae > Eucalyptus > Eucalyptus grandis. The sequence goes on from NC_052620.1 coordinate 17,167,913, forward strand.
ACTCCCCCTCGCTCCTTATGTTTTATTTTATGTCTAGACTCTCCAACAAATGTTACCCCTTTAGTGGGTTAAAAAAAATTAAACCAATTATGAAATGGTATAATTTTTCTACCAATAGATCCATTGAATCCCACAGTCCCGAGCCACCCAGAGAGAAATGTGTTGACGTAGTGAAAAAACCATTGTCTCTTATCCACCATATATAATATATTACACATCATTGTTAAAAATGTTTTATTGAGCTTAGGTAGCACATCTGTTGATTGTTTTCGAGGGCTACAGAGAATATTCATTGGTTCATATGAAAAAATTGTACGCAAACAAAACCACATGACAAGAAAAAATTGGGTTAAGGACCTCGGAGGATTATATTGTTAAAAAAAAAAAAAAAAAAATCACAAGACCAAAAAATAACGTGCCTTTGGACAATAATATAGTATGATTTTGTTACTCTCTTACCGCATTCTCCCTGATCTTTTATGCTGCCAACAACTCCTTTCTCGACCCAGTTTAAACTATCCGGGACTTGAGTCATATTGTACTTGAAAGTGGTGGCCGCGGATGAATTCGAGCTCCTCGACGTCGCTTTAAACCCGGTGTATCTCGGGACAAACTCTTCCGTGGTCAAATCCGAAAATTGGTTCAGACCCACTTCGTAGCTCTGATTAGCCGCTTTGTTGTTGAAGTCTTCGATGAAGCGCAAGGTCTCTAGGAAGATCCCTTACCGCTTCTCCTTCTCGAGATTATCCTTGTAAATCCATCCGTGGCGGGCCATCCACTGCTCGAACTCGGCCAATGTGGAATTTGGGGGCATCACGGCTAGGGGTGTGCATGGTCCGGGCGGACGGTTCCTGACCTAGAACCGGGAACCGCCCGCTAAGGATCGGTTCCAAGAAATTGAAACTGGGATCCACCCGTTTGTTGCATGGATTCACCTGGGAATTGGACCGCCGGTCTAGTCCGGTTCCCGAGTGGATGCATGGAACCGATCTTGACGCCTCAACTAATTCAAACCGACCACAATCAATCAACTCAATGCCAAAGCCACACAATTCCTAGGGCATAGAAACAGAGTCAAAGAGAGGGGGAAAGAGGAAGGTGACCGTGGAGATAGGGGTGGCGGCCGTCCTTGCCCCAGCCGATGCCGCGGGTGGACTCAAGGTACTGGCGGACAAGGTGGCGGCACTTTTGGAGGTGGTTAATTCCCTCGACGCGGTAGCACCACTTGACACGGTCGCGCAGGATCTTGGCCTTCTCGATGTCAATCCACTTCTCCCTCACTGCTGGCGTGGTGGTCGGTGCGGAGGCGAGCCGTGGAGTCACGGGTCACTGTTGGGCAGTGTGACACCCCGAACCACCTAGGGTCGCCACAGGCACCTGACGTTAAACCTAATGGAACACTAGCTACACCTCTTAGAAGAAGCATCGTAAATCATAGGCATTATTTATTTTATTTTTTTGAAAATGGTCCCAGCACGACTCATTAGCGGAAGCAAAATATAACATTGTAATCTCTCCCTCCAACAACCATGATACAATTGCACACCACTAAATACCATGAGAAAAGACAAAGCCACGACACTTTATTTACATATTTTCAAGATGGGTTCCTTGGGTCGGTACATCAAAAGAAAGGCCAGGACATGAAACCACACTCGACCTAAACCCAAAAAGAAACAGTCGACCCACTACAACTCACGTGCAAGATCCCCCATCACTAATGTCAGCTAACCATCTCCAAAAAGTTTCAGCTCCTACTTGACACGCACGGGCCCTCAGACCCATCCCGGTGCATCAGGCGGTGGCGGCGGCAGCATCCCACACATCACTCCATTGCGTCGAACATGGACGGATATGAACTCCTGGACAACAGGGCCCCCAGCCAGGCCTACATCGTACATAACTAAACAGCGCACTCGAATATACGTAAGACCAGGAATAGAGGGACAGTCAAACTCCTCGCACTCGACCTCTACATTCGAAGGTAGCCGTAAAATATGCCTCACGTGACAATAGGGAGCGGCATCCTGCTAATCTGAAATGTTGGTTCCCCGAAGGGGTGAGTACAACCACTCAGCAGGTAAAGGAATCCAATAACCACTCAATGCATCATACAATACAATCACAACATCATACATGTCACTCATGCATTCAAGCATACTTACCTCGAAGCCATGCATATACCATCATACATCTTCATCACAATCATAACACATACATATCATCAGGCCATGAGTGATCATCATCATATCATGTCATTTATGCATACCATCATCATGTCATGTCATATATGCCGTGTCATATATGCATATCATCATGCCATAGGTGATCATCATCATATCATGTCATATATGCATACCATTATCATATCGTGTCATAAATGCATATCATCATGCCATAGGTGATCATCATCATATCATGTCATATATGGATGATTCAATTTCCACTTTAACTTTCAATTCGATCACCACATCATTCTTTCTCGGGATCATCAGTTTCATCCCATACTATACACTTGCACCCCATCCTAGCATCGCAAGAAAAACCTCCGACATTTAGCCATTTAAGGCCACCAGGCATCCGGCACCCCCACATTCCGGGCATCTCGCATCCCAACTGACATCATGAGGCATCCCCTCGGGCAAAGACCTCCGAGGCTTCCGGCACCCAACCATTCCGGGCATCCTGATACTCCCAGGGCCATCCAGCCATGTATCTCTATACATTCCGGGCATCCGGCACCCCCCATCCCGGGCATCCTGATACTCCTAGGGCATTATCATCCGCCACAAACAAATTCCTCATTTATCATTGATCATGTTTACCAATTTAGGTCTCAACTTAACATGGCACATAATGTAATGGCAAACAAAATCACTTTCATCCTTCAATCTATACATGCATTATCAGTCATCATCATACATGCAGCAAGGTACAATCATCCATAAAGATAAAATTCATGGAATTCATTCAATTTAAAATAGTCCATTTATCATGCCCTTTTTTCTAAATTTATTTAAATCCCAGCTTGTACCATTTTCGAAAATATTTAAATTAAATATCCATATGATTCTCAAAAATCATGAAATTAAGGCTAGTGATAGAAAAGACAATAGGGTAATAATTTCATGAAAAACCCAAGGCCAATCGAATTCCACACAAAATTATAATTTACACAAATACAGCATGTAATTTCGGATAAAAACAGAATGCACAGTTTCCAAAATAATCTGATTAAAATATCCAAACGACCTCCGAAAATTATGAAATTTTACCAGGTTATAGCCAAGAGACTAAAGTATATTTTTCATGGAGACTTCTAAGCCAAATTAGTTTTACATTATTTTCTACAGTCACACGAAACTTCCGGATCTAACACCGAAACGTCCAGTGCATGTTTCTCCAAAATACTGAGTTTTTACCCACTTATACTTCTTATTTTCATCTGAAATTTGGATATGTTTTACTAAAATATGTCCCCTAAAACTTTTATGAAGAGATCTAAGTCAAAATTCCAGATTATAGTCATCATACAGGTCGATGAAGTCTCGGGTAACCTGTACCGCGTCTCCAGATCTACGGTTTTCAAGAGTAAGTTGATTCACTAGGCTACACTCGTTCATTTTGCTTCAACTTTGAGTATGTTAAACTTCAAGATGTTCTATACAAGTTTCATGAAGAAGTCAAAAAGAGATTCTTATTAAACATCAACATGCAACCACAAATCCACCGAAAGGTCAGTGAAATCGTTCCAGATCTGGTGTCTCCGTAGGATGAGAGTTTAACCCCTCAAATCTCCATCATTTTGTACCAAATTTTATTATGTTATATTCTAAGATGTTGGATACAACTTTCACGAAGAGATCAAAGTCAAAATCGAACTCAAAACATGCATGCAAGCTCTCACAAGATTCTGGGTCAGGCGGTCCATGCGAAAACATTCCAGATCTAGCATCTTCGTAGGATGAGAGTTAGACCCCCTAAATCTCCATAATTTTGCACCAAATTTTAGTATGTTGTATTTTAAGATGTTAGATACAACTTTAATGAAGATATCAAAGTCAAAATCGAACTCAAAACATGCATGAAAGCTCTCACAAGATTCTGGGTCAGGCGGTTCAGGTGAAAACAGCAACACCACTCAAGAACAAGTCATCCAAGCTTCGGTTTCCCCCTCCTAATCACCCAAAATTCGACTTTTCTACAACATACATGTAACACACACACACATGCAAGAGCAGCAAGATGACCCCAACTTGCCTCTAGACTGAGGAGAACGACGGCACACAGCGGACGAGCGGGTGGCGTGCGGCGGCGACGGGCGACTCCTCCTCCCTCTCGGCTTCTCCTCTCTCGGCCTCTCTCTCTCTTGCACGGTTCTCTCTCTCTCTCTCTCACTTGGCCGAACAACTCAACCGGCCACCCTCTCTCTCTCCTCTCCCTTTTATTCCCCCAATTCCTCATCATTTGCAATCATTAGATTGCCTCTCAAATTGGCCAATGCATGCAAGTCCTCCTTGCCACTTGGCAAGGCCCATGCAATGGGCTTGGGCTTGGAAGAAGTGGGCCGGCCACTTCTTCCCCCCCCCCCCCTTGGTCGACGGCCACCTTTCCTTGGGCCTAATTGGGCCGGCCATTCGGCCCACCAAATGCTCGAGCTATTGGGCCTAAGGCCCAACCTAATTCAAATCAATTTTACCCCTTTTTCTATCCTTTATTTTAAGAATTAAATTACTAAATTCTACATGGCCAAAATCTTGTAACATTTTATTTATAGAAACTTAGTCTATAAAGTGCATAGCCAAGCATAGATTATTCTCATTAATTTATCTAATTTAAAATCTCACGAACACAAGCATATATCACTTAGTCTTAAAAGGAGACTAATGGTTAAAGCACAAACCATAGGTAATGAAATTACCTAATTATAGGGTTTAATTCCTCTAGAGGATGTCTTGAATTTTGGGATGCCATAGGCGGAGCAAAGGCTGTGGCGGGTGGTAGCCGATGCGAGGGCGAATAGCGTAGCGGCCGCGCGCGGGGGCGAGCAGCAGTCGCGAGTCATTGCTGGGCGGAGACAGTCACAGAAGAACCAAAGAAGTCGAAGAAGTCAAGAAGAAGAGAGAGAGAAGAGAGACAGATGGTCACAAAGGAGAGAAGTCGAAGATGGACAAAGGAGAGAGGTCTAGGTTGGGGTTTGTTTTGTTTTAGTTATATTTTAATATTAAAAAGGTTCCGGTCTGGTCCGGGTGGGTGGGCGGGCGGATCCGCCCATGGAATTGGGAACTGGACCGGTACCCATCGGTTCCCGTAAATTGGAACAGGGAACCGGACCGGTTCCCTCAAGAACCGTCGGTTTTGGGCAGTTCTGGTCCGGTTCTGGGCGGTTCTCGGGTATTTTGCACACCCCTAGTCACGGCCGAAGTTCAAGCCCCTGCACATAACAATACCATCAACATGTAGACCTTGATTTGCCTCTCGAGCCATGGATCCATTGTCGAATGCCGAAGCGTATCAACGATGGATTGATGGATTGGTAGTGTGGTTTGGGCCAATGTAGAGAAACATGATCAAGCCACGTTAATTATAGATCCTCAAGATCATGGTAATAAATCATGGAACTTTGCTAATGATCCGGTCAGTCATTTTCTCATTGATTAGCTTTCAACCTCTTCGTTTTCTTTCCCAAATGAATGCTACTGTTTAGGTGAAAAGGTGAATGTTACACGATTGTGAATTGTCTATACATGTCAAGCCATGTCTATTTGTAGACCCTCATGAGCAACTTGATTATTCATGGAACTTTGCAATCGATCTAGTCAAGATTCATTTCCTTCACTAATTAGCTTTTGACCTCTTCGATTTCTTTCCCAAATGAATTCTGTTGTTTAGGTTAAAAACTGAATGTTTCGTAATTGTAAATTGTTTATACATGTCCACTCAAAATAAAATTGTAGGTTTGTAGATGCATACTTAAAGCGAATCGGATGTGGATGGTCTAGCTAACAATCAATCGGATAGAATCAAATTTCCCAAATTTTTTTTTCCCAGTGTGTATAGCTTAAATTGACGGGGTATTTTTTTTAGGGTGGTGCTATTTCCAATCCTTATGGCTATGTTTGGTTATCCGGGTTTCTAATTTGAATATGACTGGATAGGATAAGATATGAAATCTTGGGATTTTTTTATATCATGTTCATTGTTTGGTGAATCGCAATATTAAAGTTGGATATGTTTACATCATATCATGTACATGTTTTTTTATTTATATAAACGGCATATAATTATAATGAACCTAATATATGATTAAGTCCACCCATTTTACCAAAAACAGAAAATTGCCCTCTATTATTCAATTCCAATTTAAATTAAGGATCCTAAATTTAGTTCTACATCTATGTAGGATTCATTTACCATAAATAATAATTTCATATGTTTAATTTTTGTTTATAGCAAATTTTCCATATGTATTAAAGGCACTATGTTTTTATTATTGTTAGATATTACTTCCATACTAATATGTTTTGTCAAAAAGAGAAATATCAAGAAATATCAAAGAAATCTATTTCTTTTCCACTTTGTCAATGACATTTATGGATAAATTGTTAAGTAAAGTAATTTATTAAATAAAAAATTGCATAAAGTAAGATTTTTTTTTCTGAAATTGGTAGTGAAATATCATTATTTTTTATTGACAAAAATTAAAATCATCTATGAACTATTTATAGAAAAATATCAAGATACCTCATTGTGTATTATTTTTAGTGTATTTCTATATATTCCTCCAATGTCTTAAATGCTATGTATAAAAGCATTTCATCAGTATAATAAGGAAAAAGATTAATAATTTGAGATATATATTTTAGAAATGCAATTTATATACAATTTACCAAGAAAGTGAGCTTTTGAGATAAGAGGGCCAAAAAATAGATAATTTGTTATAAGACAAATGATGAAGAAGAGACTTCTTAGTTTTATACTATATCAAAGAATGTAACCCACCCCACTGTGGACGCGTTGGTTCGAGTGAACATGGAGGACGGCATCTCTCTCCAATGCCTCATTGGACCCACCATGTTTAACAGACTAGCATCACCATAGGCCAGGCCTCCCTTCTTGCCCGGGAGAAGTACACTATTGGTGTCATAAGTTGTGTATGACGCTCACTTTGGTGCCAAAAGTTTCTGCCGGATCACTTAGGGGGTGCATGACAAAATTTCTATTTCAGAAATTGATTTCTCAATTTCTATTCCCCGGACAAGTTTCTGAAGAAAGAAACTCGTTTAATAATGACTCAAAATTTCTATTTCTGGAACAAAAATTCGTTTGATAATAGAATAAATTTCTATTTCTAGGAATAAAAATTGATTAGATAACAATATAGGAAATCCTGAAATACAAAATAATAGTTGAAATAATACTAAAACAACATAGGAAATCCTCAAATACAAAATAATAGTCAAAATAATACTAATACATTACAAAAGTTGAAAATATAATTTCATGGAATTTCCAGTATATTATTATCCATTGCCATTTTATTGGCAATGGTTTTCCTAAGCGTATTTATTTGGTTTCCTTCCTCGGTCAATGTACTCATCTTGCGTAAGTTTAGACAAGTACTGCGGAAGCATGAATATGGGTGCCATCAATAGTGCCTATATAGCCCTGTCATTTTTATCAAAGACTAGTATTACACAAGATTATCTACAAAATAAAATTGATAGTGCAAAGGAATATATGAGAATTCTACCTTGAAGTAACATTTATGGTTAGGAACCAATCGGAGGAAGGTCGGTTTATTTTGATTCTCAAATTAAATCAGTCCAGTTGCTCATGCTTAATTTTTTTATTGTTGCTCAATAAACCTTTAATGGCCCTTACATAGCAAAGAGAGAGATTCTCTTGAATCTCTTGCCTTCGAATTAAAATTCGAGATTGTGTAACAATCTAATTATTTTGATTTTGCAAGAATTTTGAATCCGTAAAGAAACAAGGTTAAATTTCTAGGCACATTTTTTATTCATCTATTGCGTAAAAACTTTTTCTTCAACTGGCCATACGTGTGCCCTTTCTCGGAGGAAAGAGCCCCATTGTTTTTAAGTAAGCACTTAAGAACTTTGGTCGTTTTTGAAAATTGGGGACCCATTCGATTGCCTTTCATCCTAACGAGGAAGTTATAAAAAAAAAAAAAACATGATCAAAATAAGAAAAAAAATTAGCAATAATTTGTGAAGTTGTGGTTATGAGTGAATTACGTTAGTAAGAAAGCACAATGTTCTTTTATATGGTCTAATTTCAGCTTTTGAATTCTATTTCATAAATTGAGAAGTTAAAAATTCCAGCTTCTGATTTCTTCGATTTCTCTATTTCTGGAATAGAAATTTGTTTCAGAAATAGAGAAATCAAATTGCATTACCAAACGGATTTCTATTCCAAATCTATTTTGAGGAACAGAGAAACAGAGAAATCGAGAAATAGAAATTTTGTCATGCGTGCCCTTAAGTGCCAAAATTTTTGAAAAACGATTACTTTAGTGCCACTGTCGATTTAAATTGGCTGGAAATCCGACATGGCAGTTTTTTATTAATTTTTGACACGGATGTGGATCGCCGGAGAATATAATCAGCATATAAAGAACAAAACAACGCCGTTTACCATTTTCCCCCAAAGAAAAAACCCTAAATCCCCAATTTCAACTATAACTGGAAGTTGAAAACCTTAAATCCCCAATTCGACCATTTCGAGTGCATACTTTGATTTTCTCCAAAAGTTATCAGTTCGCTCTTGCAAATGGAGGACAGAAGCTTCAGCAGCGCCTCACATTCCTATAAGAAAAGCGAATTAGATGGTGAGTGTTACTGTTCTTGTGGGTTACCAACTTCTTGGACTCGGTTGAATCCCGGGAATAGATTTCATGGGTGCGGCAGATATAGAGAAGGGTTGAAGTGCCAATATTTCAAATGGTTTGATAAGAAATTCTCTAATCAAGTGACAGAGGTGATATTGGAGTTACTTGAAGACCGAAATCAACCTCCACCTACGTTAATGGACGAGTTGGAGGATGTCGATTCAATGCAACCTCAAATGAACGGTTTAACATCTTTGGTGGACCATTTGAAGAGGGAGGTTTCAAGGCTGAAAATTGAAAGAAACTTTTATCGAGCATTGATTATGTTCTTATTCTCGTGGGTAGTTTATTCAAATGTAAAGTGAGTAATGAGAAGAAGTTTGTATGTCTACCATATTCGAAGACTTGGAATATGTACTTGTATTTGATTATTTATAAGTAAAATGTGTTTTTGGTTTGTTGGAATTTTTGTATGGAGCAGAAGGTTTTGTTGTTGTAATTTATGGGTAGAAATGCAAGGTTGGACTTAGAATGTATTAGTTGTGGGCATTTAAAAGTTTTGTTATTTAGTTGTGTATTGTCAATATTTGTTTTGGTTAGTTTTTGCTTCAAATATAATGGTTTGCTGTATTTTTTATTTGGTAATAGTTTGCTACATTGAAAACTTTTGGTAATGGTTAGCTGCATTTTTTATTTGATAATGGTTTGTTGGTTTACTGGTTTGCTGGTTTGCTAGTTTGTTGGTTTGCTAGTTTGCTGCAACTACAAACTATGGTGAAATTAAAGGATGGTGGCAAATTCACGATTGACCATTTTAGTGCTATAAGTTGTAAATAGTGATCACTTGAGTGCCAAGTTTTTATAAAAGTGATCATTTAAGTGCCAGTCACGATTATAAAGTGATCACTTATGTTGCGCAAGTTTTTTAAAAAAGAACATGTTAGTGCCAAACGTCACATTCCAAATGCACCTTGTTCTTGCACCTTATTATTGCACCAGTTGGGTTGCTAGTGCATCTTCTTACACCAGTCCATACAAGTATTGATGCAACAAAATGTACCAGCACCCAAAATGTTCTTACAGTAGCACATAAAACCAGAATCCCACAAATTCATTACAATCTACAACTTCAACCAGTAATAGCAACATTGCAGCAACATCAAAAATAAAATATACATCATAACTGACTTGCTAGCATTCTAGCCGAAACCAACACAAGAGAAAATAATCATTCAAGTACTTGCCATTAACATTGATTGATTGTTTACAAAAGAAAAGAAAAACATGTCTAACTTCACTCTCCAATCACCGAAAGTTCAGCACCTTCTTAAAAAAAAACAATGGCAATATGTAGGCAGCAACTACCATCAATGATATAATATTCAGCACCCTCCCATCAGTCAATATTGATAACACCATGATCTCCTTTTCCTCTTGGAGTTTTGAATTGATTCATAATCCGAGCACTCTTTCGAACTGGATGTGTAGGTTCTTTAACTGGGCTTTTTGCCACCTTATTTTCCTTTTCCTTGTTTTTGATGGCGGCTATTTTTGTTCTAGCACGTGTCATGTGTTGGTCCATATCATCACTACTGCTCTCAATTGTTGGTTGAGATGGAACTGGTGCTGGGTTATTTTTGGATGGCTATTTCGCAGTTATACCCGCTGTTTTCTTCTTCTTTAGAGCACTCTTCTTTGGCTGCGCCTTGATTCTTGAGTTGGTCCACCTTTTGAGAGAAGTACATTCGAAGTTCTCCTAAGCTACAAGAACATAGTGATATTGTCAACCAAATGAATTGAAGTACAACAAATTAAATGTATGAGGCCTATAAATCTTACATTCAAAATAGTTATTCCAGTACATTCATCTGTGTAAATTCCATAACCATATTGCCTTAATCTTTTTCCAAGAGCCCATTTTGCTCGCTGTGGTGCATCACATTCAGCAGCAACAATCCTTATAGCAACTTCTGCAACTTGTGCAGTTGCTTGTCTTCTCACTTGAGAAACATATAACAAATGTAAATTTCAGCTCATAAAAGACCAAACACAGTGATGTACAACTTACATGATATTTTTTCCTTGTTTGCTCAATAGTAGATTCAGTTGTTGTTGTTGCTGTCCTGCCCATTCTAGTCCCTGTTCTTGCACTTGAGCCTATAACAGGGCTTTTTTTGGCTCTTTAGTAGGCCTTACAACAATGTATTGTATTATGATTATAACTAACTACAACAAATAATTAGACATCTACACATTTTCATGGTGGAAACAAATGGAGAAAACTTCTCAAATTACAAGTGCATGACAGAGGAAAAGCACAAGAGAAGCCAGTACACATGGTCAACCATCAAAATCTATCGAATAAGAATTGTAAAGTTACTAAGACAAAGAGAATACTTACCTTACAGCATGACTTTCCGTTTGCCCTTCAGTAGGCATTACAGTAGAGCCTTATGTCCTCCCTTCAATAGGCCCAACAAGAAACTTTTCAGTAGGTCCTGTCTCTAGCACTGAATAAGCTATTACATCTTGCTGTTGATGTTGCTTTTTCATCACAACCTTTCTTATTGTGCCATTCCTTGCGGCAATAAGAGCATTTCATCTTTGATCCAGTTCTACTCATCCTCTAACTTGATGCCTCTTCCTGCTGCATTCTTCGTCTCTTTTTTTGGCTTCCTATTTGCTTCTTCAGGAGTAAAGGTAGAGGGCTTTCATGATTTGTTGACTCCCAAAATTTGCTGCTTTTGATAGGTTGCATCATGAATTGGTATGAAGCAAGGTATGAGCTTTTTTTTGTACCAATCATGTAGGTAATTATCTATGTTTTCTTGCTTCATCTGAATAGCACAAATGGCATGGGCAGAGGGAACTCCATTCAGTTGCCAGGCTCGGCATGAACACTTTCTTCTATCCAGGTTGACAACATACTTATCCTGATTTTGAATAATCTCATATCCATTATCTCCATTCCAAACTGAATGGCAAAATCTACTAGTAGCAATATTTGCATCCAATCTTTTCACAATCCTAGGGCCACAATCTCTACTCCATTTCATAGCCTCATCTCTTTATCTATGCAGTCTAGTCATAACCATAACTCGAATATCATCAAGCATGCTGATGATTGGTTTGCACCTAGTATCTAAAATTCTGCCATTAAAGCTTTACTGAGGTTGTTATCAATGATATCGTATTTGAACTCTTCGCTGAAGAAAGCCCGACACTAGTGCTTAGCTTTTGTCTGGAAGAGTGCATTAGAACATTCATTTGTCAGTTGCAACAATCCTTGTTTGGCTAAATCTGAAAGCAGTCTAATCATAGCCATAACTCGAATATCATCAAGCATGCTGATGATTGGTTTGCACATAGTCTCTAAAATTCTGCCATCAAAAGCTTCACTGAGGTTGTTATCAATGATATTGCATTTGAACTCTTCACTGAAGAAGGCCCAACACCAGTGCTTAGCTTCTGTCTAGAAGAGTGCATCAAAACCATCATTTTTCAGTTGCAACAATCCTTGTTTGGCTAATCTAAAATTAGCCACGTTCGTACTCTTTGCTATTTGCCAGAACTGCTTTTGTAGCCTATCTCTTTTGAAGTTCCCTGACCGGTTTGCATATATGTGCTTCGCACACATTCTATGCTCATCAAGCGGCATTAACTCAGTTAATGCAGGAATAAGTCCCTACAAAAATTCAAACCAATAAATACAAGTCATGAAAAATATGCAAGTGATTAATATTAAAAGGGAGTGAATTAATTGACAATGAAATTACCTTTTGTTGGTCGTTTATGAATGCCTATCCTCCCCTATCAGTTATATCAAGGTCAGTCATTAAATTTTTTAGGAACCAAGACCAAATATCCTTGTTCTCCATCTTCACCACCGCCCGAGCTATCGAGAACATTTGATTACTGGCATCTCCCCCCATACCAGCCAACAACTCTCCCTTGCATAAACCCTTTAGAAAGCATCCATCCAATCCTATAACTCTTCTATAACTAGCCAATAAGCCTTATTTGCACGCATCAAAAGAGACATAAAATCTATCAAATCTAGGCCCAAGATCAAGGAGTGGCCTCTTCACAACCTCTACATATACCATATTAGATGGGTTTTGAAACATGCATTCGCCAACATAATCCCATACCTGCGCATATTTCTTCATTATACCCACCCATTAATATCTTCATCACCATCATCTTAGCTCTCTTACATTGATTCCTCGACACATTAACCCCCATTTGCTTCTTCACTAACTATTGAAATCGAGAACTCTTGATCTCGGGCATTGCTTTGATAGTATTGAAAAAATGCTTTGATAACCATACACTTGTTACCTTTTTATTGTTAAAGATAATTGGACAAGTATGTTCCCCATGTAAGGATCTAATCTAGAATGACCCATTCTTACTCAGCGCGTCATAAAGCTTCCATGAACAATTGGGTTGTAAGCACTTAGCTCTCACAAATTCCTTCATGTTTCTAATGAATTTAACGCTCCTCTGTTCACCAATGGAGTTCTTCACAACAACTTCCTTGAACTGTTTGGCATTGTCAAATCTCATGCCCACCAACAAAATAGGTTTATCAACAGTCAGATCATAGCAAAGGTACTTACTTTTTCTTCAGCGAGTAGGTTCTTCATCATCATTGTTAAGCTCATTTTCCAAACCAGCAACTTCATTGCCGCAGCTTTCTTCATCTTTACTTCTATTACCTTCAACTAGATCTCCATCCCTATTTACTGGTTCAAGTCTCTTTGTTGAAGCTGCAAGTGTGGCATCCCAAAATTCTTAACGACCTCTAGTTACATTAAAGTCTATGAATAGGTGATGGAAGTACCATCAAGTTATTTTATGGCCATTTAATCCATAATTTGCAATAAGATATATGGCCAAGCTTTTAAGGGATAATTATGTGATAGGAAAGAAAATTCTATCATTGGCCATGTGCATCATAAATTGGAATTTATGGATCTGTGACTATAAGTTTAATGGCCTTATTATTTATGCAATTAGATATTTATTTAAATGATGATTAAGATATATTATAAAAATAAAATAAAAATAAACTTGGGCCATTTAAGTTTGGACCTAGGGCCCAAGTGAGATGGGCCTAAAGTGGGCCATAAGCCCGGCCCATTGTCGCGCATGGAGGGGGGAGGAGGAGCCGCATGGCTTCCTCCAAGTGTCTTCAACCAAGGAGACACTTGTCTCCTTCTTAGGGACAAGTGTCCCCCATGCAAAGAGGGGGTGCATGCAAATATATCAACCAAAAAGAGAGAGAGAAAGGGAGAGAGAGAGAGAGAGAGAGAGAGAGTGAGTTGCGAGAGAGAGGGAGGCCGAGGAGGAGGAGCTCGCCCGTCGCCGCCCGCACGCCGTTCATCCGTCGCCGGTGTGCCGTCCGTGTGCTCGTATTTGCTTGGTCTTAGAGGCAAGTTGGGGTCCTTTGCTGCTCTTGCATGTGTGTGTGTTACATGTATGTCAAATTTTGGGTGATTAGGAGAGGAAAACCAAAGCTTGGATGACTTGTTTTTGAGTAAGGTTGCTGTTTTCGTTTGAATCCGCTCGAGTCAGAATGTTGTGAGAGCTTGCATGCATGTTTAGAGTTCGATTTTGGCTCTAATCTCTTCATCAAAGTTGTAGCTAACATCTTACAATACAACATACTAAAATTTAGTGGACAATGATGGATATTTAAGGGGTTAAAATCGCATTTTACGGAGACCTCAGATCTGGAACGATTTCACTGACCTCTTGATGAATTTGTGGTTGCATGTTGATTTTTGCTAAGAATCTCTCTTCCATTTCTTCATTAAAGTTGTAGGGGACATCTTAAAATACAACATACTCAAATTTTGAAGTGAAATTAACAATTATAACCTAGTAAATCGACTAGATCTTGAAGATGGTAATTCTGGAGATGTATTACAGGACACCCGAGAATTCATGGACCTAAATGACGACTATAATATGGTTATTTGACTTAGATCTCTCATGAAACTTGTAGAGGACATCTTGATGTAGAACATATCAAAATTTCAGTGGAAACGAAGAAGGATAGGTAGGTGAAAACTTAGTATTTCGGAGAAGCATGTACTGGACGATTCGGCGATGGATCCAGAAGCTTCGTGAGACTGTAGAAATTAATCTAAAAAGAATATGACTTGGAAACCTTCACGAAAGATATACGAAAATGTCTTGGCCGTAACTTGGTAGAATTTCGTAATTTTTGGAGGTCGTATGGATATTTTAATCGAATTTCTTCGGAAACTGTGCATTCTGGTTTCATCCGAAAATTACATGCTGTTTTGTGTAAATTATGGATTTGTGTGGATTTCTCATTGGCCATGTATTTTGCATGAAATCATTATCCTATTGTCTTATTTATTACTTGCCTTAAATTTTATGATTTTTGAGATTATATAAATAATTAAATTTAATATTTTTGAAAATGGCACAAGCTGGAATTTAAATAAATGTAAAAAGGGCATGATAAATGGATTATTTTAATTGGCATAAATTCCATGAATTTTATTTTATAAATAATTGCACCATGTAGTATGTGTGATGAGGTCTTGATGTATGCATTGATGTGGCATCCCAAAAATTCAAATCCAAGCCATAAGGTGTGTTAAAGTCTTTAATTAGGTGATCGAATTTCCATGGCTTATGTTTTAGCCATTAGTCTTTTAATTGGATGATTTGTGTTTATGATTGTAAAAAATTCAAATTCGATAGATTAATAATTTATGCTTGGCCATGTGCTTTAAAAATTAAATTTCAATGAATAAAATGCCCCAAGACTTTGGCCAAGATAGAATTTGAATTTTGAAATAATTATAGAAAGGAATTCAAAAAAAAAGAAAAGGAAAAAGGGGTTAAAATTCGAATGGGCCTTAGACCCATTGGCCTAAGCTTGGTGGGCCAAGCTAGTCGGCCCAAGAGGGAGTTCGACCGGCCCATTAAGGGCCCAAAGGGAGAGGTGGCCGGCCCATGCATGGATAAAGACAAGTGGCAAGGGGGAAGGCCATGCATTGGTCCATTTAAGTGGCATGTAATCATTAGCAATGATGGAGATTTGGGGATATAAAAGAGAGAGAGAAAGGAGAGTGACCGGTTTTTGCTTCATTCGGCCGAGAGAGAGGGTGAGAGAGAGAGAGAAATCGCGAGAGAAAGGGAGAGACTGAGAGGGAGAGGAGGCGGAGCCGAGGAGGAGCCGCCGTGTGCCGCCGTCCGTTCGTTGTATCTGTCCGCTGTACGCCGTAGTTTGTCCATCCTAGAGGAAAGTGGAGTCCTATAACTTCTCTTGCATGTTTGTATATGGTTTGCATGTTCGATTTTGGATGTTTTTAGTGAGAAAAACCGAGGTAAGGTTGGTTTGTTCTCAAGTCGAGTGACTGTTCTTGCTCGGGTTGTGGGAGTCAGTAACTTGTTTGAGCTTGCATGTGTGTTTGGAGTCCGATTTTTGCTTCTATGTCTTCATGGAAGTTGTAGATAACATCTTTTACTATAACATACTGAAATTTCATGGAAAATGATGGAGATATGAGGGGTCAAAGTCCTATTCTACGGAGACCCCAGATCTGTGAAGTTTTCACTGACCTCTTGTTGGATTCTTGATTGCATGTTGATTTTAGTTGAATATTTGACTTCGATGTCTTCATGAAAGTTGTAGGTAACACCTTAAACTACGACATAATAAAATTTGAAGAGAAATGAACCAGTATAGCCTAGTAAATCGGCTAGATCATGGAGACGATGATTATGCGTTCCGAGACACCCGAGACTTCATGGACTTAAATGGTGACCATAATTTGGTTATTTGACCTAGATCTCTTCACAAAACTTGTAAAGGACACCTTGATACATAACATATTAAAATTTCAGAGGAAACAAAAGAGATTAGGTAGGTTAAACCTTAATATTTAGGAGATGTGTATTCTGGACGATGCGGTAAGGATTCCAGAAGCTTCGTGAGGTTGTACAAAATAATCTATAAGGAATATGGCTTGGAGTTCTGCATGGAAGTTGCACGAAAATGTCTTGGCTATCACCCTGTCAAATGTCGTAATTTTTGGAGGCCGTATGAGTATTTTAATCGAATTTATTTGGAAACTGTGCATTCTGGTTATTATCCGAATATCATGTGCTATTTTGTGGAAATTGTGAAATTCAATTTGGCCATGAATTTTGCATGAAATTTGTCATCCTATTGGTTTTTTAATGATTGTTTGGATATTATGATTTTGGGAAAATCATAGATATTGAATTTAATATTTATTTATGAAAATAAATAAAATAATAATAAAATTAAATAAAATAATAATAAAAAATAATAAAATAAAAAGGGATTATTTTATTGGCCATAAATTCCATTGAATTTATTAGTAAATAATTATGCATTGTTGCATGTATGATAAGACATTGGTGTATGTATGACCATGAATTGTGATGCATGTGTGAATCATATGCCATGTTAAAATGAGATCAAAATAATGATAAATGTGGATAATGATAAGTGAGGAAGTGGTTGTGGTGGAGGATGAGGCCGGAATGTACAGAGATGCATTGCCGGAATTCCCGGGAGATTCGGGATGCCCGGAATGTGGGGGCCGGAAGCCTTGTCGGAGGTCTTTGCCCGAAAGGAATGCCTCGCGATGCCGGGATTGGGGTGTGAGATGCTGGCTAGAAGGGTAAAGGCCGGAAGCCCTGTCGGAGGTTTCTGCCCGAAGGGAATGCCTCGTGATGCTAGTTGAGATGCGAGATGCCCAGAATGTGGGGGGCCGGAAGCCCGGTGGCCATGGGATGGCTGGAATGCTGGGAACCCTGTCGGAGGTCTTCGCCCGAAGGGATGATAAAATTGATGATATGAGGAATGGGTGATGTGGTGATCAAACTTAAAGATAAAAGATAAAAGATGAAAAATGAATGCCATGATATGATATGATATGATGATATGCATGCATGATGATGATGATGATGATGATGATGATATGTGATGTGATATGATGATCACCCATGATATGATATGCATGATGATATGCATGATGATGATGATGATGATGATATGTGATGTGATATGATGATCACCCATGATATGATATGCATGATGATATGCATGATGATGATGATGATGATATGTGATGTGATATGATGATATGATATGCATGATGATATGCATGGTGATGATAACGATGATGATGACATGTATGATGATGATGATATACATGAATGTGTTATGAATTGATATGATGATGCATGATAGTATGCGCATGGCTGTAAGGTAAAGAATGCCTGCAATGTATGATGATATGCATGATGCATTGAGTTGTTATTAGATTTCCCTATCTGCTGAATGGTTGTACTAACCCCTTTTGGGGATAACATTTTAGATTAGCCAGTATGCCGCTTCCTGCCGTCACGCGTGGTATATTTTATGGTCTACCATCCGATGTAGAGGTCGAGTGTACTGAGATAGACTGTCCCTCTGTTCCCGGACTGACTTTTATTCGAGTACGCTGTCTTGTGATGTACGACATAGGCCTGCCGGGGGCCTTGTCATTCGGGAGTTCATTTCGTGCACGTTCGTCGGGATGGAGCGATGCGAGGGATGTTGCCGCTGCCACCGCCTGATGCACCGGGTTGGGTGTGAGACCCGCGCGCGCACGATGAGTAGGAGCCGGATCTTTTTGATGTAGATAGCCGACACTTTCGATGGGGGGTTTTATGCTTGTATGATGTTGAGGGTCGATAGTTTCTTTTTGAGGTTTTAGGCTGGACGTGGCTGAGTCCTAGCCTTTCCTTTTGTTGTACCGACCCGAAGGGAATCCCATCTTGTTATATATGTATGTAAACGAAGTGTCGTGGCATGTTTATAAAAATCACGATGTTTAGTGGTGTGTATTTGTATCATGGTTGTTAGGGGGAGAGACGATGATATTTTAATTTGCTTCCGCTAATGAGTCGCGTTGGGACCGATTATTTAAAAAAAAAAAATGTGTCTACGAATTAGGACACTTCTTCGAAAGAAAGAAAGGTAATAAGGTGTAACACCGGCGCTGGTGACGACCTATGAAGGGTTCGGGGTGTCACAATTGAGATGCATGTGTGAATTCAATGTTGAACATGATTTTTGGTTGCCATTGCATCATATGCCATGCTAAATTAAGACCGAAATTGGTGAACATGAGTAATGTTAAATGAGGAAATTGATGTGGCGGATGATAATGCCCCGGGAGTGTCGGGATGCCCGGTGGTATACGATACGTAATTCCAGGGGAGACCTAGTGGTATGTCAGTACATAATTCTGGAAGCCCTGGAGGTTTGTGCCTGGGGGATGCGATGCACGGGATGCTAGGGAGGTAAATTGGGGTCTTTGCGAGGGGATGCCCGGCCCTGGGATGCGAGTGTAAATGCCTGGAATGGAAGCCGGAGGTTTTCTCGCATGGGATGCGAGTGTAAAATATGAGATGTGATGTGATGTGTAATCAAATTAAAAGTTAAAAGTGGAAATTGAACCATGCATGATATGATATGATATGATATGATATGATGATCACCCATGGCATGATGATATGCATGATGATGATGATGTACGATGTGATATGGTGATGATATATGAGTATGACATGATGATACACATGTATGTGTTATGATTGTAGTGATGATGCATGATAGTATACGCCTGGCTTCAAGGTAAGTAATGCCTGAGATGCATGTATGATTTGTATGATGCATTGAGTGGTTATTGGATTCATTTACCTGCTGAGTGGTTGTACTCACCCCTTTTGGGGAATAACATTTCAGACTAGAAAAGATACCTCTGCTGTCACTGCTACCAGTAGATGAATCAAGTGGTTGGTTATAATTCTAAGGAGGAGGATAGCAAAGGGAGGAAACTTTTGGACGCCGATACTGATCAATGGACTTTAAGTATTCAACTATTGGAGAAGATGTTGGTCATCCTTTGAAGTGTAGCCGAGTATAGAAGACTACGGCATTTTGATGTATTGACTAAAGATGTCCATCTGCTCTATGTAAATAAACGTGTTAGGCTTTAACTTATATAAGATGTTTAGTAGGTGTACATCATTTTCTATATGTAGGGAAGGGAGTTAATGGATGTGCTTCTGCTATATGAATTGCGAAAGGGACCTTTAGTCAAAAGAAAAAAAAAATATAAACCCCCATGGTTGTATGGACCCGCTGCAATTGAAATGGTATCAGAGTGACATGTTAATAAGGAAAGTGAAAGGTAAGCGAACTGTGGCGACCCTAACGGATCGGGGGCTGTCGAGGGGTGCCACAGCAAGTTTTTTTTTTTTCTCAGAAATTCCCTTTGCTTTTTTCTTGGTTGTGTGAGTTCATCATCATCTTCGTTACTTGGGAAATTTACTAAAGCCAAACATTCATCTTCCGATTCATTGAATAAAGCAATTTTCCATTCTAATCCAATGAAGTCTTCATCGCTCACATCTTCACCCAAATCTTCACCCAAGATTTCAGGACATCTCTCTCTTTGTTCATCTCTATCAATATGACTTCTCTCCCTTTCATTTTGCCATTCATCTAACCCAAACTCATCTCTGACTTGATTACTCGATTGAACAGGATCCCTCACTTCTCCTCCTTCAATAGTGGTCTGCTCATTCCCATATTTATCCTCATCCCCACCATCCTCATTCTCATCCTTATCCTCACTATAATACTCAACATATACCTTAGCTTCTTCACCGTGAAGATAATGGTAAATGATATCCTTAATACCATTATCATCATTAAAAAATCTCAACCCATCCTTCAAATCCTTCCCAGGAACGCAATAATGTAGTTTTTGCACTTTGTATCATAAAAAATACACCAAATCCCTTAGAAAATCAATATATGATGGCTTCCAAATATTGATATAGATAGTACATTTATTTTCACCACTATATTCCCAATCTTCAGTGCCAAAAACAAACTCTCCACATAGCAAACAATGACGCCTACCTGATTCGTGTCCATGTCGATGCTGCACCCAATGAAAAAAGAAAAAGAAAAAGAGTCATTGTTGTTTTGTTGGGACCACATGATAGAATCGACAACTTCACATGCAGGTCCTTGTTGTTTTGTTTCAAGAAACAAATGCGACTAAAATTTCCTCAATTTGGTGCATTTACAGAAACAAAAGAAACCGAATTAAATAAACAAAGTGAGGTCCCCATCACCCATTTTTCAATTCAACCACATACACATTCGGTACCCCCAGTCCAATTAATTAAACAAACAAATTCAGTGTCACCATTGTTTCCCTCCAAGTCAAGCCCCTCCGCGTCCTATTTTTCTATTTGGTCCCCACAACAGAAAGCAAATGAACAATAGAAGAATCAATTTTTCTATTCCATCCCCATAAAAAGTGACATCCCCATCACTTTCCCCACTACGTTCCCCCTGAGCTGAGCCCTCAATTTGCCTTCCGCGCCCTAACTTGCCCGTTGGAACCCTAAATTTTTCGCTAAATTGACCCACGTAGAGAACATGACAAACATGAGTGAGCGAGAGTTGGGGACTTAGCTAGCGAACAATTGTGAACGACGGCACAACTACAGCGGTGGCCAAGCAATGGCGGGCGAGCGACGATGGGCGAGCGAATGATGGTGGGTGAACAACGGTGGGTGAGTGACCTATAGCCGGTGTCGAGAACCGTATACGAACCTTATATTACTCCCTCTTCAGCGACATCATTTTTTGCTATGGAGCAATGCGGTGTCATTTTTTATGTGAATCCAGGGTGGATGGCAAGAAAAGATGTTGTTTCATACGAAGAAAGGAAAATGGCGTCGTTTTGTTCCATCCACTGTGGACAATCTTAAGACACGTCGATTTTATATATATATATATATAAGCCACATAATCATTTTAGCCGGAATTTCTCGTTGGTGGCACCACATCATTTTTCCTCTGATTTGGTACTTAAGTGATAAGACGGAAACTTTTGGCACCAAAGTGAGTGCTGTACACAACTTATGACACTAATAGTGTACTTCTCCCCTTCTTGCCCTAAAATGGCACATCACCAGTGATCCCACTGTGGCTTGCCTGCCACGGCTCAAGCACCTGTTCTTGAACGGCAATGGCTTATCAGGAGTCCATTACCAATTAATGTGCTAAATTATCAACTTTTATTTGTATAAGCTATTAACGCTTTGAATTTACTCTCTCTCTCTCTCTCTCTCTCTCTCTCTCTCTCTCTCTCTCTCGTATGAACTTAAAAACCTAAATTATAGCAATTCACGAAATTTTTTAGATTAAAAGCTTATCAATGAGTTTTGGATTACCAACAATACTTTGAATTAATTATGATCATTTTCTACTTTACCTACTTTGTATTGAGTTGTCAACTTTATTTGCCTTGATTAGCAACACCTTACTAACGCTTTTTAAATGTTACAAATCTAAATTGGTACGATTCATCAAAATTTCTTCCATAACAATACTGGTTTACCAACTACAATTCGAGCTTTACTTAGTTTTCCAACTTTTCTTTTCCTTTTGCACGTGTTTTGTCACAACACGTTAAATTTACCTATTTTTTTCCTTAAAAATCACCGAATTGATTTAAAGTCGATTACCAAAATTTTCCATTTTTTGGCCATTAGTTACGAGCTAGGAAGCATCGACACTTTCTGAAAGCCTTCGTGTGGTGTCGGATACTTCGACACGTGTCCGACACTCTTGGATATTCTCGACACTTGGTCAACACGTGATGGAAAATTTGATACCTAGTCAATTTTTCTGACACTCTTTTACACTTGAGTCAGAATTTCGACATGCAAGTTTTCGACACATGATTCCAACATACGAGGTCAATTTTAAAATTTTCAATAAATGAAAGATCAAAATATATATGTGAAAAAATAAAAATTAATATAAAAATAACAAATTAGGAAAGAAGAAAAACCTAACATTTTATTCTCTTCTTTTTTTACTTTCACTTTCCATGATATACAATTTACCCACAAGTTTTTTCTTTTTCTTTCGACACGTATGACACGCAAGTCTAGAATGTGAGTTACCTTTTTTTTTTTTTTTTTTCAAATTTTATGGATTTATTGAAATGGAGAAGAATTTGTCAAATTGAAACAACGAAGGATATTAATAAATGGTGAATTAATGTTTTCAATGTAAAGTTATTTTAGAATTTTATTATTATCTATTTATTTGTGAATTTGAATCAGATTAATAATAATTTATTAATATATAAAATATACATATAATATACAACGTGTCCCAATGTGTCAGAATTTTCTATTTTTTTATAAACAATGTGTCAGCATGTCGAGTTGTGTCATGTCGCATGTTGTGTGTCGGTGTTGGTGCTACTAAGGTTACGGGTCACCAACTCTTGTTTGATTCATTTACTGAATTTATTTTTCTTTTAATCATCAACTTTAATTATGAAAGCAAGTTGAATAGCACCATTGAACTGCGCTATTAATATGCAACTGGCAGAGTAGCTTGCGTAACGAGTCCACAGAGACTGCCTTGCACGCCCGAGTTCCGCAGAATTCTCATGTATCCTTTCTCGCCCCAAGTCTCGCCCCACGAGTTCTTGAGCAGCCAATAGTCGACACCGTCGGGGGTCTTCCCATATCCGGCGATTGCAACGGCGTGGTTAATGTTCTCCCCACAAGGGCCATTGAAGACGCCCCCGCTGTACTGCTTGAATCCAGGGCTGAAACCCTCGATGGCGCTCTAGACCGGTTGCCTCGCCACAGCCTGCAATAGCAGGTCTTCACTCACGGGGATGTTCTCATACCCTTTTAACCGCGCTACAGCGATGGAGGCGGCTCGCTCGTTGCAAGTGCCTTGGACGCCAATGTAAGGGTAATTGCTTTCATAGGTCATGCCATGGTTTTGGGCAATGTATTCGTAGGCTAGGTACATCCAACCCCACCCGCATCCGTGGTTTTGTTTGGAGCAGTCAATAAGCTATTGCTCGGACAAGTCGACCAGTTTACCGGTCTTCATCGCTAGCATCGATTCCACAGCTACCGTCGCTGCGAATGCCCTGCAAGATCCTATTCAATAATTAAAATGAGAAGCGCAACGGTGGTTATGGCTAGTGTATGTATGCAGATGGAATAAACACTGGAATTAGCTTGATAGTGTATGATTCGGAGTCAATAGGATTAAAGTTATGCCGAAATATTTCTCACATACTACTTGCGGTTAGTGCCACAATAATGTAATTCAAATGGCAGCATGCAACTATGTGGTTCGAACTACTTTAGATGACCTATTTTGAATTGGAACATGATTTAGTTTTATGGATCCAATTATGTGGTTTGAATTAAACCAATTATGAAATGGTATAAATTTTCTACCAATACATCCATTGAATCCCACAGTCCTGAGCCACCCAAAGAGAAATGTGTTGACGTAGTGAAAAAACCATTTTCTCTTATCCACCATATATAATACATTACACATCATTATTGTTAAAAATGTTTTATTGAGCTTAGGTAGCACATCTGTTGATTGTTATCAAGGGCTACAGAGAATATTCATTGGTTCATCTAAAAAAATTGTACGCAAACAAAACCACAAGACAAGAAAATATTGGGTTAAGGACCTTGGAAGGATTATATTGTTTCGCTTGCTTTGAAATAAAAAGAAAAAAAAATCACAATACCAGAAAATAACGTGCCTTTGGACAATAATATAATATGATTTTGTTACTCTCTTACCGCATTCTCCCTGATCTTTTATGCTGCCAACAACTCCTTTCTCGACCCAGTTTAAACTATCCGGGACTTGAGTCATACTGTACTTGAAAGTGGTGGCCGCGGATGATTTCGAGCTCCTCGACGTCGCTCTAAACCCGGTGTATCTCGGGACAAACTCTTCCGTGGTCAAATCCGAAAATTGGTTCAGACCCACTTTGTAGCTCTGATTAGCCGCTTTGCTGTTGAAGTCTTCGATGAAGCGCAAGGTCTCTAGGAAGATCCCTGTACCGCTTCGCCTTCTCGAGATTATCCTTGTAAATCCGTCCGTGGTGGGCCATCCACTGCTCGAACTCGGCCAATGTGGAATTCGGGGGCGTCACGGCCGAAGTCCAAGCCGCTGCACATAGCCATACCATCAACATGTAGACCTTGATTTGCCTCTCGGGCCATGGAGCCATTGTCGAATGCCGAAGCGTATCAACGATGGATTGATGGATTGGTAGTGTGCTTTGGGCCAATGTAGAGAAACATGAGCAAGCCGCGTTAATTACAGATTCTCAAGATCATGGTAATAAATCATGGAACTTTGCGAATGATCCGGTCAGTCATTTTCTCCTCGATTAGCTTTTGACCTCTTCGTTTTCTTTCCCAAATGAATGCTACTGTTTAGGTAAAAAAGTGAATGTTACGCAATTGTGAATTGTCTATACATGTCAAGCCATGTCTATTTGTAGACCCTCATGAGCAACTTGATTGATCATGGAACTTTGCAGTCGATCCAGTCAAGATTCATTTCCTTCACTGATTAGCTTTTGACCTCTTCGTTTTCTTTCCCAAATGAATGCTGCTGTTTAGGTTAAAAACCGAATGTTTTGCAATTGTAAATTGTTTATACATGTCCACTCGAAATAAAATTGCGGGTTTGTAGATGCATACTTAAAGTGCATCAGATGTGAATGGTCTAGCTAACAATCAGTTAGATAGACTCAAATTTGCCAGTATAGCTTAAATTGACGGGTTATTTTTTTTAGGGCGGCACTATTTCCAATCCCTATATGATTAAGTCCACCCATTTTACCAAAAAGATAAAATTGCCCTCTCTTATTCAATTCCAATTTAAATTAACGATCCTAAATTTATTTCTACATCTATGCAGGATTAATTTACCATAAATAATATTTTCATATGTTTACTTCCATACTAATATGTTTTGTCAAAAAAGAAATATCAAGAAATATCAAAGAAATCTATTCTTTTCCACCGTGTCAATCATATTTATGGGTAAATTGTTAAGTAAATTAAATTTATTAAATTAAAAATTGCATAAAGTAAGATTTTTTTTTTTTTAAATTGGTAGTGAAATATCATTATTTTTTATTGACAAAAATTAAAACCATTTATGAACTATTTATAGAAAAATATCAAGATACATCATTGTGTATAATTTTTAGTGTATTTCTATATATTCCTCCAATGTCTTAAATGCTCTGTATAAAAGCATTTCATCAGTATAATAAGGAAAAAAAGATTAATTATTTGATATAGTAAATAAAGAGACTTGATATATATTTTAGAAATGCAATTTATATATAGTTTACCAAGAAAGTGAGCTTTTGAGATAAGAGGGACAAAAAATAGATAATATGTTATAAGATAAATGATGAAGAAGAGACTTCTTAGTTTTATACTATATCAAAGAATGTCTTTTTACCAAAAAAAAAAAAAAAAGAGTCTTTTTTCCTTACTATTAGCGAGATGATTTTATAAGGAGTATGTAAAACGTTATAGATGCATTTTTTTTTTTTAATTTGCTAAAAAATAAAATATATAAAATGCTTAATAATATTAACTATCATAAATAGAAAAAGGAAAAAAATAGAAAAGAGGAGTAGGGCCACTACTTTACTGCAATTGAAAGATTGGGCAGGTTTGTTTTTCTAGCGTAAACGGGGATGAATGCAGTCATTTAGGGGTGGAAATAGTGTTGCCCTTTTTTAATCATACAACTAAATGGATCTTTTGGGAGAATTCGTTGTTGGGTTGTATTGCTCAAGGTACAATGCAAAAATATATAATAAGGTATTATTTTAGAGATACACCAAATGTTATGCTGACTAAAAAACAGTAATCAAATCTTGCTAACTAATTAGAAGGGATATGCCAATTGTTACCCTAACTTAAAATAGGAAGTAAATATTCCTTATACCCAAGTTGGCGCATGGAGGTCCGGGATTTCCAACTTGCCATGGAGAAACATAATCTGACTTGAACCTACGCCTTGTAAAGATGTTTGCCAATTGAAGTCTTGTGGGTACATGTTCAGCCCTGATGGCCTTTTAGGCTATATATGTTCTCGAACAAAGTAGCCGTCAATCTCGATATGCTTTGTTCGTTTATGAAATACTCTCTAACCAAGCCCCATAGCCGTGCCTTCTGTCCTTGAAGACAATAATTTATGTGGCTGGTAGTTTGCTCCCTAAAAGGGAAGGAGGATTAGGATTGCCCGATTTGAACGTATGGAATGAGGTGTTGTTAAGTCGTATAATGTGGAACTTCATCAATCGTTCATCCTCTGCCCGTTGGAGTATATGGGTTCACAACACCAAATGCAGAGGCACCCCAATTAGGTAGCTTGTAATTAGGGGCTATACGGCTCGGAGTTGGCGATGTCTCCTTGAATTGCAACCCCTCTTAATGTTGGTTATCCCTAGCTCAAGGTATTGTTGTCAAGATATACATGACGAACTCAGACATGTGGGATTGGTATTGGAGTGTATCACCTAGTTCGGAGCAGCAACATTAGCAAACATAATTTTATTGGCTGGCTAGTTTGTAGGACTAAAGTACCCATAGTAGAGATTGTCGCATAATGGATGTCCTCAATTGATATCCAGTTTAATTTTTGCAAGGCTGTTATAGAAGACATAACACATTTTTTCTTCGGACGTGAGTGGACAAGCAGCGTATGTCATTGTATCCATGCACAACGTGAGATTAGATACCCTTTAGGAGGATGGAATGACGCTCGAATGGATGATTAGGGCAGCAAGGGGCAATGACTTGGTGGCTAGACTCCTTAAGGTATCCTTCCTAACAACCATATACTATATTTGGATGGAGCGCACTAGTAGATGGATTAAAAACAAGTCCTCTGATGTCCATATTATTTTGACTAAGGTGTGCAAAAATATAAGAGGTAGAGCTTTGCTCTAAAAGAAAAATAAAATCAAACCTTCCCAGACTAGTGTTGTATTAGCTACTATATGGAGACTTCCTACCTCCATCATTTTAAATTATTAGCTATATTTATAACACTAGGGATGCCCTTAATTTGTTGTACTTCATTTGCTTTATAATACTTACATTTTACACAAAAAAGAAGATGAAAACAACTTAATTATCTATATGATACTATTACACAAAATTTACCTACTTCAGTTTTGACTTCAGAATAGGTAATCGATATTTCCCATGAAGGGGTAGGAATCGGATAAATAGATGGTGTTGACCATTTTTTTTGTACTTTCAGCGCAAGCTTAACTTGTCGATTCTTATTATATGCACACTCATGTAGTACTTGCAATTATCTATAGCTTTTCTATTAATTAAGCAAACTCACCAGCCACTTCAACCTCAAATTTGCATAAGTAATTTCATAGAAATCCATGCATACGGTTAAAATACCCCACACCACATGAAACTATAATGGACAAAATCTTAACTTACGATATCCAAAGATGATATGGATAATTGGGAAGAAAATCAATGAATCTTTTGCCTTTTATATGTGAGATCAAAATAATTGTCAAGTATCCCACAAATCTCTCATCTTTTCCTTTGCAACAGTTTAAATTATATTTAAAAAGGGGATCAAAATATTTTCATTCTATTTTATTTTATGATACTGAAAAGTGAAGACGTCATTCAACAATTAAGACACCCGAGTGATAAATCCATTGTAAGAATTTGGATTTTCATCTTATGAAAGCTGGTCACAAACTAATAATAATAATAGAATTGTCTAGATAGGGCGAAAAATGGGCCTTGGTCTGTTGTATGAGATACGATGTTGAGAATAGTGGGGACAACCTCTTCATCATCAACACAAGCACGTGTGTCATACGTGCAGTAATGTCATAGACGGCTAGCACATTAAGATGCGCATGTCGCAGCCTCCCACTCAATCCCAAAAGATCAACACGATCGTGGAAAAGTGAAAGGAAGCTTAGAGCACACGCAGTCAGTGCGAAGAAATCGTAACACGAACGACCATATTCGACCTTGATTTAAGGATTTATTATCACTCTCTCGCTAGCAATCGGATTACATCAGATTAAAAACAAATAAAGACCACTAACATCGTCCAACACCGAACGACCTCGGCAGAATGTTCAATGTGTAAAGAGAAAGGAGCAGGTGCTTCGGCTCGAACTTATTACAAAACCCAAGTGTCTTATCCACTACTAAAAATTACAGCACCACAGCCACGCTGGTGAAACTATAATGCTTAAATCTGTAGGAGCAAACCGAATAGCACCATTGAACTGCGCTACTCATGCAACTGGATAAGAAGCTTGCATAGCGAGTCCACAGAGACCGCCTGGGATGCCCGAGTTCCGCAGAATTCTCATGTATCCTTCCTCGCCCCACGTCACGTCCCACGAGTTCCTGAGCAGCCAATAGTCGACACCATCCGGGGTTGTCCCGTATCCGACTATCACGGCCGCATGGTTCAAGTTCACCCCACAAGGGCCCTCGAAGATGCCCCCAACGTAATGCTGGAATCCGGCACTGCTCGAGTCGAGGGCAACTGAAACCGGTTGCATTGCCACGGCCTTCAATATCTCGTCTTCGCTCACAGGGATGTCTTCATGCCCTGATATTTGCGCTGCAGCAAAGGAGGCGGCTTGTGTGTTGCAAGCGTTATCAGCGCCTATGTAGGGGTAAGTGTCTTCAGAGCTTATGCCTTTGTTTTGGACAATGTAATTATAGGCATCGTCCTCCCGACCGCCTTCGCATCCATGGTTTCCCCCGTTTGTGGCACAGTCAATAAGCTGTTGCTCGGACAAGCTGAGTAGTACACCGGTTTTTATTGCTGTGATCGATTCCACAGCTGCAGCTGCTGAGAATGCCCAGCAAGATTCTACACAAGAAATAAAACGAGAAGTGCTACGGTGGTTATGGCCTTTGTATGTATGTAGATGGATTAATACCATGATTAGAATACTTGTTTTATAATAGGGTTTTGCTAGTATGATAATCTTTGGGTACTGTGAGAATAACGATTTATTATGAGCCACAAATGGGTCTCGCAATAATTTATAATTATTTGTGATTTAGTTTTTTATTGTTCAAAATAGACTGCTATTTTCACAGTAAATTAAAGATTATTATGCAATCATTTCTCTTTGTAATAATGGTGTAACATACTAGAATTGAGGTTACATTCCATAATTTTTCTCACATACTAGGCATGGAGAGTGCTACGGTAATGTGATTCAATTCGCAGTATGCGATGAACTATTTTGAATTAGAATATAGCTTAGTTTTATGGAAAGGAACGAGAGCTCACTAGCTTTACATGACAAGATATGACATTGTAATGATTCTTTTACCAATAGATCCCATGAATTCCATGGTTCCAAGCCACCTAGAGAAAAAATTAAATGTGTTGACATAGTGAAATAATATTTTCGAACCTCTCTCTTATCCACTATATATTATGAAACATTATCGTTTAGAGTAGGGGTGATTAGTTTTAAGGTGGACGGTCATATTCTAGATTCTGAAACTACCCACTAAGGACCGGTTACACAAATTGGAAGCCACCCATTGGTTTCATGAACCTACTCGGGAATTGGACCGCTCACTACTGAGTAATTGGCATGTAACTGCAAATCCATTCTGGGTCTATGACATTGAATACTACATAATGAATAGCAGTCAACATTAAGTATTTCAGTTTCTCAAATGCTATTTTGGGTGTGCAACTGCAAAATCCTAAGTACCACTTTGGTGTTCATTAAATACTGATGTTATTCAGTTTCTCAAAGTGCTATTCACTGGTATCAAGTTAACATTATAGTAGTCAATATCCATTCTGGGTGTGTAACTACAATCCATTCACTACTATTTAGTTTCACTGCTATTCAGTTTCTTTTTAAGGACTAACAAGTAAAGCGACAGACTTGAGAAAAGAGTTAAAATTTTAAAATATAAATACTGGACCGGTTTGGGTGGACAAGTGGGGGGTTCCATGCTTAGAACTAGAAACTTGACCGGTACTCATCAATTTCAATAAATTGGAATCGAGAACTAGACTGGTCCCCATGGGAACTGCCTGTTTGGACCGGTCCAGATCGGTTTGGGGCAGTCTGGATGGTTTTCGGTTTCTTTGCAGACACCTAGAGTGATGGCTCTTGGAAAAGTATGAAGCTTGTGATCATGCCTTTGTCACCTTATTCATCTAAGTATTACTTCATTAATGTTTAAATTGCTTTAGTGGGTTTAACGTTTAAGTTATACACGTATGTTGATTGTTTTCAAGGGCCATAAAGAATATTTAGTTCGTTCATATGAAAGGATCTATGCAAACAAAATCACAAGACAAGAAAATATTGAGTTAAGGACATGGAAGGATTATATTGTTTCACTTGCTTTGAAATAAAAAAAGAAAATCACGACAAGAAAGTAAAGTGTCTTTGTACAATAATGTAGTACGATTTTGTTACTGCCTTACCGCATGCGCCCTGGTATTTTATCCTGTTCACAACTCCTCGATCCACCCAATTTACGCTAGACGGGACATGAGTCGAACCTTGGTACTTGAAAGTAGCAGTCGCAGATGAATTTGAGCTATTAGACTCCGCTCGGAACCCGGTGTATCTCGCGACGAACTCATCCGTGGTCAAATCTGAAAATTGGTTCAGACCCACTCTGTAGCTCCGATTAGCCGCTTTGTAGTTGAAGTCTTCGATGAAGCGCAAAGTCTCCAGAAAGATCTCGTACCGCTTCACCTTCTCGCGATTATCCGCATAAATCCGTCCGTGGCGGGCCATCCACTGCTCGAACTCGGCCAATGTGGAATTCGGGGGCGTCGTGGCCGAAGTCGAAGCCCCTGCACATAATGATACTATCAACATGTAGACCTCAATTTGCCCCACGAGCCATGGAGCCATTATCGGATGCTGAAGCGTATCAAAGATGGATTGATGGATTGGTAGTGCTCTTTTGGGCAATGTAGAGAAATAGGAGCAAGCTATGTCTATTTATAGAACCACATCATCAAATTAATGAATCATGGAAGTTCCTTAATGACCCGTTCATATTCATTTCCTTCATTGCTTATCTTCTGAACTCTTCGTTTCTTTCCCAAATGAATGCTACTGTTTAGGTTCAAACGCGAATGTTTTGCACCAGAAAATATTTAAGAAAATAACACAAATGATCCCTAAACTTTGGCACAATGCGCAATGTGATTCCAGTACTTTTAATTTGTTTAATGTGGTTCGTGAGCTTTTGATATATATTCAACTTAGTCCTTGAATTATAGAAAAATGTTCAACATTGTCTTCGAACTTGAATCAATTGAAATGCAATATTAAAATTTTTCATAAATTTATGGACTAGAACTTGTACAAACAACCACCGCCCGTGGTGGGGCAGTTGACTTCGGGCTCTCTCCTCCTCACAAAGGGGAGGAGTTTGAATTCTAGAGGCATCGCATTCGCACGACTTACCCGTAGCTGGGTCTGTGGTGGTGGCTCAGTCCGTCCCAAATTTATGCCATCGGCTGTATGGTGGTTTCTGGGTCACAAAAAAAAAACTTGTACAAACAAATTTAGAGACCACATTGAATAAATTAAAAGTTCATGGATCACATTGCACGTTAACATGAAGTTCAAGGATCACATTAAACAAATTAAAAATTGAAAAATCACATTGAGTCAAAATTCAAGGACCATTGGTGTTTTTATTCCAATTATTTATTAATGTCCATTGAAATAAAATTTCCCTTTTTTAGATGAATACTTAAAGCATGTGAGATGTGAAAGGTCTAGCTAACAATCAATTGGATGGACTCGAATTTCCCTGTGTGTATATCTTAAATAAATAAAAAAACGAGGTATCTTTTTAATCATACGATTGAATGGATCTACCAAGAGAATTTGTAAATGGCTTGTATTACTCAACGTACAAAGCAAAAATGTGTATAAGGTATTGCTCAAGAGAAAATGAAAGGGAAAAATCTACCAAATCTTCCCTAACATATTATTTACGATATACACCAAATATTGTGCTGATTAAATAATAGGAATGAATTAGAAGAGATACGCCAATTATTATGCTATCTAAAAAATCAAAAAGTAAATTTTTCCTGTACTTCTCCTCAAGTTGGCACATGGAGGTCTTGAATGCCCAATTTGCTAACAAGAAATGTAAATTGGCTTGAACTAAATCTTGGTAAAGATGTTTGCCAGTTGAAGTCTAGTGGATTTGTGTTCAGCTTTTTTTTTTTTTTTTCCAATCTCGCTCCTCTCTACTATGTGTATGTGTGTGTGATGCTCACGAGAATCAAACCCTAGATTTGCTACTCTCTGGGCCTGCCGCCGGCCCCCGCCCGCCCCACTAGCGGGGCTGCATGCCTTTTGGCGGTATGTGCTAAGTTCTGATGGTCTTTTAGGCTACATATGTTCCTAAACAAAGTAGCAGTCAATCTAAATGTGCTTTGTTCGTTCATGGAATACCAGGTTTGTTGTCATTGTTAACTCTCTAACCATGGCCATGGCTACTCGAGTTTCGTTGAGCTCAACTATGACCACTTAAGCTTCCAGTCATCAAGATAGATAATGAAGGAAGAAGATGAAGAGTAACTTTTTGTAGCTTGCGCATCAATGAAGGAAAGAAGAAGATAGACTGTCTAATTATTTCAATTTTTTTTCTTTTTAAATTTTGAAACTTCCTTTTTTTTTCCCAATTGGCACTTGGTAGGTGCCACATGTCTTAAGAAACTGATAAAAAAAGCAACGTCAGCATTTTTCATTAGCAAAATGGAATTAATTAAGGGATTTGATTGTACCAATTTGACAAGTTTTAGGATTTATTGCACTTTTTGAAAGTTTTGAAATTAAATTGCACTTTCATGACAAGTTTTATGAATTTTATTATAACGTCCCCCACCCCATCTCCAAAGTCACAAGTGGTAAGGGTTATATTTTTCGCGACTTCCTAGGAGTGTCGCCGACCCATACTTCTTTCTTTTTATAAGTCTTTGAGTTATGCACACACGGAAGCAATAAATCAACACCCAATCACCATAGTATCGCAACATCAAGACTAGTAGGAAAACACACGTGCAACCATATATTTACATATACACGGCATACTACATGTGATTACATGTCTTTCCTTTTGATATTACAAGCCCATCTACTTGAGCTAAGCTTTACACTACAAAAGCATATGGGCCCTTCCAAAAGTACATCACCTTCAGGGTAACCCTATCTCCTTTTATGAGATTCTAACCAAAAATGGTTCCCCTATAAGGACCGGCTAACTAGTAGTCCTCTATGGCACTATTGGGTGGAGCATCTCCATCAGGCCCTGGTAGACCATCGAAGCCATAGAGTGGACCAACAAAATCCCTATTGAAACACTCGTACCAAGCTCGGTACTTGTGGGGAACGAGTTCATTCAGCCCTTCATCCACCCAAACGGTCATAGTGACCATCCGATAGTATTTATCTATGTTAATAATTGAAATATGAAATCCAACGTCGAGCGAGGTATGGGCTTGGGAGAGCCTGCGCCTAATTTAGGGCCATTAGTCCGCTTTTTTAGGCAAATACCCCTAAACCTTCTTCCTTTTCCCCCGGACGGAAAAAAAAGATAAGCTGCGAAATGGAAGACCATTGTTACTGCTAAGTAGACAAACATTTCTAGGAGTCGCCACTAGCCTATTGGGGTCGGCTAGAAACCAATCGAGACATGGGAGTGGTGTCTCGATTCAATTAATCACTGATCGACATCTCCGCCAGGTTTACAAGTCAAGAAACCTTAAGATGAGATAAGACAACCTTACTCCCACTTCTTCGAGCGGCATCTTCTTTAGGAAGTCCTTATTTCCACTTTGAATCATCCCAATCTGAAGAGACTTTGGAAATGGGTTGTAATGTTGATTCGGGGAAAGATTCAAAAGGCTTAGCTCAAAAGGCTTAGAACTTTTTGTCAAAGTGGGATTTGGGAGTTGGTGATTATCATGGCATCATTACCATATCATCCATTTTTTTAAAGCACTCAATGTTGCATGGTTTAAAGATAACCAAGAACCCTTTGAAAATGCATGGTTTAAGGCTAACCCATGAACCCCTTTGAAATTGCATGGTTTAAGGGTAACCAAAAACTCTTTGAAATTGCAAGGTTTAAGGATAACCAAGAACCCTTTGAAAATGCATGGTTTAAGGCTAACCCATGAACCCGTTGAAATTGCAAGGTTTAAGGGTAACCAAGAACTCTTTGAAATTGCAAGGTTTAAGGATAACCAAGAACTCTTTGAAATTGCAAGGTTTAAGGATAACCAAGAACCCTTTGAAAATGTAGGGTTTAAGGCTAACCAAGAACCCTTTGAAAATGCAGGGTTTAAGGCTAACCCATGAACCCTTTGAAATACATGGTTTAAGGCTAATCCATGAACCCTTGGAAATTGTGTGGTATCACTGGAGGAATCTGTCATTCGAGAATATTCTAAAATGGATACTGCACATCAATAGAATTCATTATAACAAGTATTCTAGTAGCGAAAGCACACTAGATGAGATCAATTTTAGCATATGTCATTAGAAACAATATCAAGAGTGTATCGGTAATGAGAAGGCAATGATTGCATAAACAAATCAAACTAATTCCGACAACTTGACAAACTCGCAAAACTGTCATCACGCTCGGATGATATCATTAATCGTCAAATTCTCTTGGGAGAAAAGTCCTTGTCGAAATGACCCTAACTTATAAGAAAGGTTTGTTAAGTATGCCAAGCAAGGACCCCTAGTCAGAAAGGGCTTCTCGCATATCCTCAAGAAAATGGCTGTTTGATCCCATCTGTTCATGTGGGAAATAAACTGATCACTCAACCTCACTCTTCCAGTGCGCAAGGCTTTGAATCATTCACAATAAGTACACATTGACCAATCAAAGAGGTCTTTTAGAAGGACCGTAGTGCAGGTTTGGTCATGGTTTTAGCAATGGATAAGCATCATTGGCTATGAAATGAATTAATCACTGATCGACATCTCCGCCAGGTTTACAAGTCAAGAAACCTTAAGATGAGATAAGACAACCTTACTCCCACTTCTTCGAGCAGCATCTTCTTTAGGAAGTCGCATTTTCTTCTTTTGCAAAAATAAGAGATGCAAAATTTTTTTATTTTTATTTTATTTTTTTTTACATGGCAACCTCGTTGCCGTTTTGGGATCGAACCCGTACCTCTCGGACCGTTCAGAATTATTATTATTTTTTAAAAAATAATTAAAAAGGAGAAAAATATGAAAATTTCAAAAATATAAAAAAATGTTAGATAGCATCAAATTAGGATATAAATGACATATATGAAATTTTCCTAATTTTAAAAGGTCATTTTCCTAATTTAATGCTATTTTGGTATTTTATAACCATTTTTGTAAATAATCCATTTTGCGTAAATTAAAACTATTTAAAGTAATTTCATGCATATTTGAATTCTCATTTTGCTCATGGGGGTCCTGTCCCGGGGCGTGATAACAAGGCCATGTAATATTATTTGCTCGACTTGTATCGGGTTTACCTTTTCCGCGTTTATTTTCAAGTCATTTCAATGATCGTTAAGCCGATCGCTGCTAAGTAGGCATATTGGTGGCCCCACCATATCCTCCTCACCTGCCCAACCAGCCGATTTCTGCACGTGATGGAAGACCATCATTGGTACTGCAAGTGGACAAACATTGGTCAGAGATAAGCTGCTGCAGGCACGGGAAAATCGCACCAAATCGATTCTTTTCACACTTAATCACAATGTTTGAGTTGATATGTTGCGAAATTATTCAAGTAGTTCATGGCTCAACCAAATATGCCCATAAATGAGCATGAATTGGTGCATCTCATGACTTGCTCTGTTAGGGAAAGGCCCGCGCTTTTGTCTTTCCAAAGGAAGTAAATGTCAATCAAAACCATCATTTTACTTGTTTGACAAAAATGGATGGTTGAGTTAGTGGTTGCATAAGAAATCCCTATTGGAACGATTGAAAGCAAATCCCTCTCCATAACCAAGGAAACGGGATGGAACGTAGTCATCAGATATGCCGTAAAAGGGAGTATCCCGTTCCTAAAATAAATCATGTTAAATATGAAAATAACATATTCGTCTCTTTTTCCTTGCAGTTGATGAACGGGGAAAATCACTTAAAGCAGAGCAATTCTGACCCATGAGCAAGATGAAACATAGTCAATTGATTCAGCACGAAAAGGGAGTATGTGCGATTTTCCCGTGCCTGCAGCAGCTTATCTCTGACCAATGTTTGTCCACTTGCAGTACCAATGATGGTCTTCCATCACGTGCAGAGATCGGCTGGTTGGGCAGGTGAGGAGGATATGGTGGGGCCACCAATATGCCTACTTAGCAACCCCGAATTAAGACCTAATCGTGGGCTGGGTTTTGGTAACTAGTTTGAGTGCTTTAATCCATCAATTTTGCCGAGGTTTTTGATCAATTAGCAAGTACATGTATATTAGTTTTATCGTTTCTAAATTAGTCCAATTCAATTTTGGAATATAAGTAACATGCCCTATCTCTTGTAAAAAAAGTGCACTTTGATGTTATCGAATTCACTCATTCTAAGTGGGCGTCAAAGATGAAAGGAGAGGGGTACTCCTTGTTTCGACACGTGAGGGCATTACTCCTTGGATGTTTTGCTCAATTTATTCCATCAAAATGGATAGTTGGGCCTTAGCATGCCTTCTTGGTATAAGGTGTTGCTCCATCGGTCAAAGTGCACTTTTTTTACAAGAGATAGGGCATGTTACTTATATTCCAAAATTGAATTGGACTAATTTAGAAACGATACTCCCTTTTCGTGCTGAATCAATTGACTATGTTTCATCTTGCTCATGGGTCAGAATTGCTCTGCTTTAAGTGATTTGCCCCGTTACTCTTTGAAATTGCAAGGTTTAAGGATAACCAAGAACCCTTTGAAAATGCATGGTTTAAGGCTAACCCATGAACCCGTTGAAATTGCAAGGTTTAAGGGTAACCAAAAACAAATGCAAAAGCCATTATGTTAAGATGATTAGTCAAAGGACTTTCGAGACAATTTGAATTCTAAACATTGAGTGCTTTAAAAAAATGGATGATATGGTAATGATGCCATGATAATCACCAATTCCCAAATCCCACTTTGACAAAAAGTTCTAAGCCTTTTGAGCTAAGCCTTTTGAACCTTTCCCCAAATCAACATTACAACCCATTTCCAAAGTCTCTTCAGATTGGGATGATTCAAAGTGGAAATAAGGACTTCCTAAAGAAGATGCCGCTCGAAGAAGTGGGAGTAAGGTTGTCTTATCTCATCTTAAGGTTTCTTGACTTGTAAACCTGGGCGGAGATGTCGATCGCTGATTAATTCATTTCATAGCCAATGATGCTTATCCATTGCTAAAACCATGACCAAACCTGCACTACGGTCCTTCTAAAAGCCCTCTTTGATTGGTCAATGTGTACTTATTGTGAATGATTCAAAGCCTTGCGCACTGGAAGAGTGAGGTTGAGTGATCAGTTTATTTCCCACATGAACAGATGGGATCAAACAGCCATTTTCTTGAGGATATGCGAGAAGCCCTTTTTGACTAGGGGTCCTTACTTGGCATACTTAACAAACCTTTCTTATAAGTTAGGGTCATTTCGACAAGGACTTTTCTCCCAAGAGAATTTGACGATTAATGATATCATCAGCATGTGGAGTTAACAAATGACAAAGTCACCTAAGTTGGCTTAAAATATGTGTCGTTCGTCTTAATTCGGGGCTGCTAAGTAGGCATATTGGTGGCCCCACCATATCCTCCTCACCTGCCCAACCAGCCGATCTCCGCACGTGATGGAAGACCATCATTGGTACTGCAAGTGGACAAACATTGGTCGAGATAAGCTGCTGCAGGCACGGGAAAATCGCACCAAATCCGGACACTCAACAATCTATACTAGCAAAGTAGAGCAACGTCGAACCTCATGGGCGGCGTGGCCATCCTAGAAGTCTGAAAAGAGACAACTAGTGAGTATAACTCAGTAAGTAAAACTTACTAAAATCCGGGTAGGATCATACCTCATCTTTCCACAAGCACATAACTTATCCCAAACACTTGTGCATGACAAATTAATAGCAAGATAAAAATCATGCCTTATATAAAATCATGAGAGACCCTAAAATAGGTAAATGCAAGCATGGACCAAAGATCCATTCCATAATGCACATAAGATTTATTTATCAATAACTGAAATTCATTGACTCTTTTGGAATCCACCAGGCATCCAAAATCCATCAAGCAATGTCCCCTAGTCCAAGGTTGATGGCTATCCTTCGACAATGAGTCCGTCGGGCATCCGAACTTGATCAGGCAACGTCACCGAATCCATTGGTCGATGGCTAGAATTTAGTCCATCGTGTGTCCATGTATCAAGTATCATAATCCGGTACTTATCTTCGTCTTTTGTTCAAGGCTTGAAGGCTTGCCATGCATAAGTGTGTGGAATGTCTTACCGGTTCCAAGTCCTTGAGCATTCCAAGCATGAATTAGGGTTTGTGGCTTGGTTTGATTCTATTACACCGATTTAGTACCAAATAAACCTTCCCTCTATTTATGGAACACCCTTCAATAATGGTCTTGATAGGGCATTTAACGTCGATAGCTTAGGTGGAAAGTCTAAAAGCAATGTCGCAAGTCTATAGGTTCTTTCCAAAGGCCTCTAAGTTCCAAGTGGCAAGCTCTTAATTGGTCCATCTAGATTTATATTGATGGCTCTTAATAAATGAATTGATCTTCCTTATCTCCCCCAATAATTGGTATCCAAGATCTTCTTGAAGGGCTCCATTATTGGCCTCTAATATTTCCTAAGTCAAATTTTTTTAAGGAGGGCACTAAATGCAAGGCAACTTAGTCTTCTAGTCTTATCCTAGGGAATGATTAGTTCTACGCCATTAGGGACACCTTAAACTTGCAATTGAATGACTAAAGTCCAAAATTATTGAATGCATCCTCATCCTAAATTAAGAAGACTCTAGATTAACTTTTCTCCTTAAGTTGGGTGTGCAGCCACCTTCCCTTCCAAGTTGGGCGTTGTCGCGACCTTCTCGAGGGTGAATTACTTAAAGAAGGCTAATGGATTTCCAAGTCCGAAGAAGTGAGGCAATGCCTGTATAACACCATAATGGATGTTGATCTCTAACAATAGGAGAAGTCGGGCGATCCTAGCTTTTACATATCTCTGACCATCTTGATCTAATTGGTCCAACCACCTCTTGAGCTCTTTTTTGGGAGTGGAAATGAATTGTACGTCAGTTTTCCCGATTGCATATAAAATAAGACCGACGACGAAACCTAATGTCATGGACCAACGAAATTGCAAGTAATGCTTACCATATTTTTTTTCTTAGGCAAAACACGGCTAATCCAAGATCACCAATC
The DNA here is from genome assembly GCF_016545825.1 of Eucalyptus grandis. NCBI lineage: Eukaryota > Viridiplantae > Streptophyta > Magnoliopsida > Myrtales > Myrtaceae > Eucalyptus > Eucalyptus grandis. The sequence continues at coordinate 17,208,183 of NC_052620.1, forward strand.
CGTACTTGTTCCAGAGCAACAATGGTTGATAACACCGAACAAACACGTGTTGCTGAACAAACTTGCATCGCTGCCCTCGAATCGGAAATGAAGCAAGTCCTAAATGTTCTTGAGCAGCTCTCTAAGCAAATCGATTCTCTCTAGGCAAACATTGCCTCACCAGCTCCGCAAATTGAAGTGGTGTTACCACAGCATGCTCCCATGGTTGATCCAAGAGATAAATGCAAGAATACGACCGCAGTTGGACCATCAACCTCTGAGGATCCCTTTAGGGTTAAAATTACTGACGCGCCTCAAATTGTTGTGGATGATGAGGTACAAGTGATACACTCGGTTGTACCGAAGACGAAACAAGAAAAACGCATGGCAAAAATCGAGGAGAAACTCAAGCAGCTGCAAGGTTCATTTATCCAAAGCCCAATTGATTTGTCCCACTATGCAAAGGTCAAGATGTCGAAGAAGTTCAAAATGCCAGACTTTGAAAAGTATGATGGCACCTCTTGCCCGAAGATCCATTTGCAGACATATGTGGTCAGGATGACCCAATATGTTGATAACATGCCCTTGTTGATTCAACAATTTCAAGCAAGCCTGACAGGACTGGCACTATAGTGGTACATTATGAAGAAAATTAATCTGCTGGAGACTTGGGAGGATTTGACCGATTCCTTCTTTAAGCAATATAAGTATAATATTGATGTCACTCCATCTCGAGAAGATTTACTTCGCACTGAGAAAAAGAGGACGAAATCTTTCAAGGCATATGTCACGAGATGGAGGACCATAGCTGCTCAAATTACTCCAGAGCCAAAAAAAAAAAAAAGTTGATGGATTTGTTCATGAAGACACTCCCGCCTGAATATCAAAATCGGATGTTAGGATCGACTGCTGAGTCGTTCAATCAGCTAATCCCTGTTGGCGAGCGAATTGAAGTAGCATTACTTGATGGATGGGCGTCTGATCAAACTAACTCTTATGGGAGAGTCTCAACCAAGAATGATAAAGAACTTATAGTAGAGGTTAATGCAACTTATGTTCAACCACCTCGCCCTGCCCCGAACACCCTCGGGAAGGTCACGACAGCTTGGTGACTCCACTGGGGATTAGTGTTAAAACACTTAGTGGACTTAGGCCAATTTTTCTTCCTTTTTTTTTTAAATGTTTTTGTTTGGCAGCAAGGATCTTAGGTACGTCCCTAACATTCCTAAAGTGTTAAATGTTCTTGCAGATAGGAGGTATAAGGGGAGTAGTCTTTGCTAACCCCTGTCTTGCAGGTTGGAGTTAGGGATGAATGTTTGCATTTAAACTGTTGTGCATGCTTTATTGCTTTAACACTACACTATTGCACACACAACCTGCGGTCAGACCTGGGCTGCAATAGGATTTCTAGGATAGTGTTGAGAATGATACTTCCTCCAAAGCGAGACTGCTATGTAGAGGTTGACATTCTCTTCCTTGAAATTTCTTTCATGGTGTCGAATGTGTTTATCCATATCCGCGAGAATGCGTGATTATTGGGTATTCCATTTGACTGAACGGAGTTAGGGGGACTTGACATGTTAATGCGAGACTGCAACGGTCAGATCATCCTCTTAGCTCCATTTTGTTAAGCCGTCTAGGTAGAAATTGAGCCTCACATTTCATGCGCATGCCTATGTGATTGTCATCCCTTTTGGTGAAAGTAAGTTGTCTAAAGTCTCACTTTGCAATTTACTTACTTTATTGCAGTTTTGTCCGTTCATGACAATTTAGGTTAATCATTGATTTAATTCCTTTGTCAATTAGGAATGAAATGAGGAAATAAATTGCCATACAATGAATCATTTGGAAAATAAAAAAAAAAAATGAATTTTTTTTCAATTTATGTTTTGGCTCTTCCTAGTTCATATTTAGGAAATTTCGTCCCTATTGGAGCATCCCATATCTTTGTTTTCTTATTTCATTTTTAGGAAATCCTCTTCATATGTGGACTTTTCTTGACTAAAAATAAATTGTTGTCATGGACTAGCTCTCTATTTACACTTCATGCTTCCATGTTCCCATTTATTTAAATTAGGTGATTATGAAGTGATCTCGCTCACCCATCCATACACGGTCGAGAGCTAAAATGGTGGATCAAAACGAGGTGCTGGACCGTATCATCGACAATATAAATAAGCGAATTGCATACCTCCAAAGTCAAGTTGATGAATTGTCTGCTACTGTGGCTTTTCTCATTAAGCAAAAGGGCTGTGATGACATATGTACTCCATCTTTAGTGAGAATCTGCGACTCAAAGAAGAGAGCCAAGAGAACTTTTGAATCGACTCATTTTCCCTAGGTAGCTGAATTTGATGCCACCATGAAGAGACTAGTGACATATCTAGAAGGAAGAATCTCTGACCTGAAGGGTTCGCATCACACGATCAAGGAGGGTGAAGAACTCAAGGATACATGATTCATGGTCCTAAGTAGTTCACTTTCCTTGTTTAATTAGGGGCATGCTCGGTTGCACCTTCCCCTGCGTGGGAATTCTTATTGCTTTTTAGGGATTGGTTTAAATTTCTTCAAATGCTTGAATATCATATTTTTTATTCCAATAAATGTAATTTGATTGATGAACATCAATAAAATTACAAGTTTTGTTTTGAGGGCATGATGGGGTACTCCAAACCAGCCCAATGACGATATCCAACCATGAAAGAAACTATCATCCACGGAGGAATCCTGAGGGCTGGATTTTTTCATGCTTCCTCCCAAAAACTTTTTCGAAAGCAAAAGCATTTCATTGTTAAAAAGAAAGAAAAAAACATTTTTCCAAAGCTTGTAGCAGATTAAAACTCATTTGCTTCTTGTCTCAGTGCATTTGTTTAACTTGATGACAATGGCATATCAAGTTTCAATGACCATAAACTTGATTTGTGATCAACAGGTTTAGAGCGCACTTGCAATGAAAAAAGATTTGGGGCAAGTTAAAGAGAACCATCATTCTTCGGTGGAAGATCCTAAGGGCAAGTTTGCTCCAAATTACAGCCTATATATGGTAAGAAAGGTACTTCCAGGAGGTGCCATCCTAGCAGAAATGGATGGTCATGAGTTTTCAAACTCCAGTGAATTCTAATGCTTTCAAGAAGTATTATCCATGATAGAATTTGCCATGTCATGATTTGAGCTGCAAACATTTCTATGATGAGTAAATTGCCTCAGTGAATTGAATTGTTCAAATTTATTGCAAATCTTGCATTTTTCTTCCTTGATGAATTGTCTGAGATGGATTAAATGTGTGAAATGAGATACTTTGGAATGATGAAATGCAAACCCTATTCCATACACTGACCCCCAGTGAGTTGTGTGGAAAAATTCCATGCCCACAAGGAAAATGGTGATTCACAAAGGGTACGTCAACCAAGGTGATGAGAGGTAGTTTCTTCTGCTACTCGAAACACTACAGGTAAATCCATTGTTCAGCCCTTTGAGCCCACACACATGAAGCTTTTTAAATTATCCTTGTCAAGAATGGGAGGAATTTTCTTACTCGCACTTGCGTCAATCTTCGAGTATTGCTTTTACAGTGTGACTTGTACGATAATTTGAAGTGTCTTAGGACGATGAAGAGCAGTTCTTTCTCTATCCTATACACTTTATCCATTGCATAGCCCATTTGAGCCTATGAATTCATTTCACATTAAACCTAGTTGTAATCATCCCCCACACCGGGGCAAGGAAAGAAAATCAAACCACTCAAGTAGCATGATTTAAAATGCTGATAAAAATGGAGACTTTGTCCAAAAAAAAAAGAGTGCAAAAATGGGGCATGAAAAAGTAGTGTGCCTAGTAAAAGCAAGGCTAATGCCCAAAGAAAAAAAATCAAACACTTGATGAAGTGAGTCGTATCCCCAACAAGGTGGTACCCAAAAAAAAAAAAAAACTCAAATGTTGAGATGTTGCAATCAGTGGAGTTGTGATGTGAAGAAAATCTTCGATGATGGGGAGGAAAATTGTTGGAAATGTCAAGATGATCACCAACTTTGACACCCTAAACACTTTTTGAGCCAAATGATCATTTCATTTCTCAACCCATGAACCCAACCTACGTTACGTCCCTTACAAAGTCTCTTCAGATTACAGCATTTGAATTAACGTAGAAGTTCATATGTTTGAAAGCATGGCTTGAAGAAGTGTGAGTAAGACAATTTATGCTTCATTTCTCATGTTTCTTGACTTGTAAACCCCAAAATGATGGTGAAATATCATTCATTTTTTAATAGCCTCGACTCAAAGAGTCTCCTTTGCTAAGCCATTGACCAAGCCAGCGTTACAGTCCTTGTTAAAGACCTCTCAGATTGGTAAGTCCGTACCACTTGCGAGATTGCTCGAACCCTTCTTTGGCATTATGATGGAAAGATAGAGTGATTGTCAAAAATTATGCATCAAAGGTCAGGATAAAACAACCCATTTTAATGAGGATAAGTGAAAAGTCCTTTCAGACCAAGAGATCCCCCATTTGGCACATCCATGACACTCACGTGTTCAGATTGGAACATTCTTTGTGAAATGTCTCCTAATGGAAATTAGGTGATGCAGGCTTGATATAAATCATAGCGCATGAGCCTCCCTTAAATTAATACATGTTTGTGATCACAAATGCATATTGCTTCTCTTATGACCATGTTTTGCAGAAGAGATTTCCCCCAGGAACAGAGATGATACCAGGTAAGTATATCTCTATCCATACCTTAAATACTTGTCATTGTGCAGGTATTCCCTTTTGAAAACACCAACACTCGATCGAGCTATCCCCCAAAGATTTTTCTCTAGATTCAGTCTGATTAAGGCGATTGAAGAAAGGTTCGGGTCCTGGTCAAATAATCTATGCTGCAACATTAGGCGACCGAAGAAAGGTTTGGGTCTTAGCCAAGCAAAACCTCAGTTTAGGCAACCGTAGAAAGGTACCGGTCCTAGACAACCTTATTGCTCTAACAGGCGACCGTAGAAAGGTACGGGTCCTGGAAAAGCAATTACCTCAGTTCAGGCGACCGTAGAAAGGTATGAGTCCTAGGAAAGTAGTCTCTTCGTTACTATTTTAGGCAACCGTAGAAATGTACGGGTCCTGAACATGTAACACCAACTATCTTGAATCACTCTACTCTCCTTGAAGGTAAGATATTCCAGGTAGGTTCCTTTACCATTTGCATACAAATTGCATTCCAAAATTTTGACATCTCAGTCTGGATCTGGATGTCTTAATTCTCTTCGTTAAACATTTCACTTTGGATGTGAATGTTTTTCGACCTTTCTTGTTATACTTAGTTTGGATCTAGGTATCTTGAGTACAAAAATCTTGATATCTCAGTCTGGACCTGGATGTCTTGATTATTTTCATTCAAACATTTCACTCTGGATGTGAATGTTTGTCAATCCTTCTCATTATACCTTAGTTTGGATCTAGGTATTTCGAGCACAAAATCTTGACATCACAGTCTGGATCTAGATGTCTTAATTCTTGTTGTTAAACATTTCACTTTGGATGTGAATGTTCTTACCTGTTACGCTTTTCAAGGAACCTGAGTGAGAGTTGGGTACTTGTGGAATAAATAGCGATTTATCATGTACCTTAAGATGCTTTACCGCACTAACTGGTAAGTAATTGTAGGTACATTCTTTCCTTTGACATCATGCATTTGCATTAGCATTTCCATGCACCATATGAATTGCATTTTTTTTTAAAAAATGTGATACATTTCCCGACAAAAAAATCATTCAGTATATGTGCATGATAAAAATTTAGGTCTCAATTTATCTTTGAATGCAACCTCTACGAGCTCACCTTCAAAGAGGGGCAGCTGTTGACACCTAAATTTTGGCGATCCATTTAGTCATTTATTGCATTAAAAAATCAGGGATTAATTTTATCCCTAAAAAAAAAAATTAATTGCATAGCATATAGATTTAGGTGCATTTGTTTTTAATTTGCATTTTTTTTACATTTATTTACTGGACCGGTGGCGGATGGGTCGAATTAGTGGTTTTGGGTTTTAATTAGCAGGCCGGACTAAGCCCATGAAATAAGCAAATTAGCCCAAGCCTATTGTTTTTTTAATTAATTATCCTCTGAGAAATTAAGATTTGATGCGATATTAGGGTGAATTTTTGAAATTTAAGAAAATCGCATTGCAATCTTATCTTCAGCAATAGGCGATAAAATCAGTAGAGGATATTTGGGAGATAAGGAGAATAAAAATATTTTTGTGATTAGGAGGTTATAGGCAATCTTTTAAGTTGCATTTTGTTTTGGCCTATAAAAGGGTGTGTATGTAGGGTTTTAAAGGGGGGGATTTTTCGGTTCTTTGGAAGAAAAAAGAAAAGCGGAAAAGCAAAAATAGCAAAAAACAAAAAAAAGAAAAGGGGGCAGAGGAGAAAAGTACAAGCGGCAGAGGGGCGATTGTTCATCGTCTCCCTCGCCGCTCGCCCCCCCCTACAACTTCAATCTGTGAAGACCCGTGCCCACCGTCGCTTCGCCAGCATCCCGACTGGCCACTGACGTTGCCCGCCGGACGCCACTGTCTCGCCACTCTAATGCCGCCTGGAAGCCGAGGCCAGCCACGACCGCCTCCCTCGAAGCCCCGCCGGTGTCCGTCCGAGCTCTCCCGTTCGTGCCGCGCCAACCCACGATCCCGATGAGTTGTTGCTGCCCAACGCCTACCTAGTCTCACTTAAACCGCGATCCACTTGCCACTCGGAGTCGAAGACCCATGCGCCGCCGTCGTCTAGCCTCCAAAAGTCCGAGCGATCCCTATTGCCGGCTGACCCACGATTCCGACTACTCGTTGCCGCCAGAGCTGCCCCCTAACAAACCCACCCGGTTCGCAGCTCTCTTTCCCTCACGACAACCCAAGCGCCGACCGCCATGACACACCCCCGGCGGTCGCTTGAGTCGAGCCCACTCACGGCCAACGCCAATTCTCGCCATAGCCCGACGCCGATCCTCCGCCCGAGCCCGAACGAGGTTGCCTACTGCTGCTCCTCGCGGCGCCACCGCTCGCCGCCAATCAGCCAGTTGCTAGTCTTTGCCGGAGCTCTCAACGCCGGCGACCCAACCCCTAGTGATCCACCAAAGCCGCTCGGCCGTGGGTGAAGAAAGCGGGAAAAGAAAAAGAAAAAAAGAAAAGAAAAGGAAATTAGCTAGTTTTATTTTCTTTTTATATTAACTTTATTTTATTTATTTCTTTTAAGTTTAGTTGTTATTGTGAAAATTTGAAGTGATCTTCATTTCATGAATTTTGTAGGCATTATCCGCAGGGTCTTTCCCATAATTATTGTAATTACTAATTTGATCCATAAGATGTCGGATCATTTTTTTTAATTATATTAATTTTTAGGGTTTGTCGATAGTATTTTAAGTGTTGAATCAATATAATTATTAATGCGATCCGTAAGAATTCGGATTGGACAAAAGGCTATTTTTTCGATTATTTTAATCCTTTATTTGATTGAATGTCCTCATTAGTTTAAATACAATGTTTATTTGATAATTGCTTGTTTTGGAGAATCACTAAAAAAAATCCAAAAAATATTTGAATTAGGATTCAGTTTATTTTGGAATATTTCTTGTTATCTTGCATATCTAGAATATGGATTTTAGTTCGAATTTAGAAAGATATAAATACAAAAAAAAGTGCATTCATTTAGGTTGTTAGTTTTTAATTTAAATTACACGTTTAATTATTTGGCAATTGTGAATTTCGAATTTTATAAAAATAAAAACACAAAGAATCATCATGCATATATCATGTAGAATTAGGGCATTCTTTGTATGTCATGGCATCTTAGGATAAAATTGCAAGTTTCATTTTAAATTCACTTCATTATTTAGAATAGAATACATTTTTGGGATAAAAAATCATATGCACGTCATATAGAATTAAGTTCATGAAATGCACGTCATTTAGTGATTGTTTTTAAGTTCATTATATTATGAATTGCTTATCATTAGACAAGGTCATCTAATAAATGTCACATGACATATAGCTTGCATATTAAATTGCATGTTACATGTCATTTTAGTTGAAATAATTTTGTATGTCATTGCATTGCATTGTATGTCACTAGAATTAGGTCATTTAGATTGCATTTAATTATTGCATTTTTTCATGTCATATAGTTTAGGTCATGTAGTTTAAATGCTGCTTTTATGAAAAAATTCGAATTTCAAGAAAACCAAAATAAAATAAAATGATTGCTTGCTTTGTGTGATGCAATTTATTTATTTATCTTTTTATTCAATGTTTAATGATGATTGAGCATTTGTGTAGTCATCCCATTGCATGATAGTAATTTAGGTTAAAATAAATTCAAGCTACTTGCAAAAACACTTTTGAAAATTAAAAAATGAAATGGTATTGAAAGGGCATTAGAGAAATCTAGTATAACCAAGTCCCCATACCCCTAGTCTCTGGTTCGTAGGAGTAAAATAATGCTCCCATTATTTTAATTAGGTATCTAATCGACCTACCGAAAACTGATTAGAGGAGACTCCTAGTTATTAATCATTCGCATATTAGATAATTGAACCTTAAGTCGTGATTTGCTATGGGCTTGGGAGAGCCCAAGCTAACCTTAAAGACTTGGTAGTCCATTAACCTAGTTTTAGGTGGTGCACCAGAAAAATAGGTCGCGACAACTTGGCGATTCCGCTGGCGATTAGTGTTAAAACACTTAGTGGACTTAGGCCAATTTTTCTTTTTCTTTTAAAAATGTTTTGCAACTTCAATCCGCGAAGACCCATGCGCCCACCACCGCTCCGCTAGCATCCTGACCGCCACCGACGTTGCCTGCCGGACGTCGCTATCTTGCCACTCCGATGCGGCCTGGAAGCCAAGGCCAGCCACGACTGCCTCGCTCGAAGCCCCGCTGGTGTCCGTCCAAGCTCTCTCGTTCGTGCCGCGCCGACCCATGATCTTGACGAGTTGTTGCTACCCAATGCCTCCCCGGTCTCGCTTAAACCGCGATCCACCTGCCACTTGGAGCCAAAGACCCATATGCCGCCGTCATCCAGCCTCTAAAAGTGTAAAAAAATGCAAATTAAAAACAAATGTACCTAAATCTATATGCTATGCAATGAATAGTTTTTCAATGATAAAATTAATCCCTAATTTTTTAATGCAATAAATGACTAAATGGTGCGCCAAAATTTAGGTGTCAACGGGTGTGTGACCCTCTTATCTTGGGGTGAAAACAACTTCAAGTAATTTTTGAAATAAGTGTCAATACCTTATCAAATGCGCTCGAAAAATTATAAAATTTTAATATGTTATAGATAAGACCCTAAATGACTTTTTTTTTAATGAAGAAAGCCAAGTCCAATTTGTGCTGTGGAAAGAACAGAAAATCATTGAACACAACCCAAAAATTCGTCTATCTAACATATTCAATGGTTAGAGAGAGACTTATTTAGATATCCAAATCTTGACAAAATTATTTAAAATTTCTATATGTTGTAGAAATGGACGTCCTTTAAAACTTTTATGAAGAAAGAATGTTCAAATTCGAAAGGAAGAATTTTATAAAAAATCGAGAAGGCAATCTAGTCACTGTTTTTACTATATCAAGCAGGTTCTATACGGTAATTGATTGGGCCTTCATCCCAACCATTTCATCTCAGAAAAATATGAAATTTAAGTATGTTATAGATTAAAATGTTTTGAACAATTTTTATGAGGAAATTTCTCCAAATTCGAAGCACAAAGAGCTTTGTAAAATTGGAAAACGGTAAAGGTCTAGGAATTTAAAAAAAACTGGAGAGTCAAAACCTATGAAATTTTAAGTGGCAAGTCTAAGGAGGAGGGTGGCGCCCTACTTAGCCTTCAAGATCCCTTATCATCATTCTTCTAGGCCATGAGTCACGCCTTTCCATTAATGAGCTTATGACTCACCCTTTCTTAATATGTAACTATCCAAAGTTTCATGACTACCTTTCAAGAGTAAGACTATTGGTGCCGAGTGTTCTACTTAGTCATCATGCATTAATAGGCTACCTTCCAAGAACATTAAATACACCATGAGAAATATCAAGTTAGAAGGCCATCTCTTTGGGCGGGAGTCGATCAAGTCCAACCACAATCGATTACCATATTTGGCCTGAGGTTTGTGCCTAAGCCATGATCGGATAAAGCTGAATGCAACCGGGCTTAACTAGTGAAACCGAGTTCGGATTTCCCTTCTATCGAGAAAAGGCTCGTAATAGGGTCTAAGGGCCAAGCCTTGGATCAATTGATCGATCCATTGGTCGGTCCTCGGGCCAGCTAGGGTCCTGCACCACAACTTATGGCCAGTTTGACACTGAACCACGTTGAGTTTATTTGATCCATGGTCGGTTCTCGATTGTCATGTAATTTTGTGGGATCGATCGATTCGCCTGAACTCACGATCAAATTGGGTAGATCCATGGTCATCCATGATTGGTAAAACGACTAGACGGAATCACCTGCGATCTGTACAATGATTGGGCAAAGTCGAGCCATGACCGTCCACCGATTCGTGGTGGTGTGGAATCATCCCACAACCGATCCTTGTGGTCAAATAAACTTTTCATCGTCAAATACTCTATAACCAATCCTTGGGTTGCCGATCCTCAAACAGGTTACTTGGCTCATGACTAACTCTCAGGCTAGCTCATGGTCTAGTCCCACCATTGGCGTTCCGATCTTTGGCCTACTAGTTGGGCCAAAATAAGGTTGAAATCGAGAATGTTACATTTATTGTGCTTATTCCTAAATAATAGGATAGGTAAAGAATGAATGCATGCTTTTATTGTATATGCTATTGTGAAATATAAGTTGTTTCCATTTGGGGAGATTACTAAGAAAGAGTTCAAGTTTGAACCTGTAAACATATACAATTAGACCAACCTTTACACAAAAAGTTAAGTCAATTAGTTATGGGCTGACAATAATGTGTAAGCTATTCCACTTTCCACCATATATTTTATGTGAAACTTCTTTCACCTAACACCTTTACATGTGCACCTCTATAAAGTTTAATATAAAAAGTTACCTTGTCAATTACAACGAGATTTATCTCAAGAATTCAACTGTGGATCCTTGATTTTAGTTTTATGTTCTACCATGTAATATTGATCCTCTATAGTTTTATATAGAGAACATACAGTCTCCTTATTGAAAGTGAAAAATTGTCTCAAAAGACTTAAACCTATTACACTTTTGCTAATTTAGTCCTAAACATTTAAATTTTGTCAATTAAGTCAATTCAGCCAAAATTGATCGCAATTTGCTAACCTAGATGCTAGTCATCCTATATGACATGATTGATGCTAATGTAGAAAATTTTTAATAATATTTTAATAAATGAATCCAAATTACTTGCTAAAATTTTTATATTATTATAAAAGATGAAAAGGCATTAAAGAAATTTAGTGTAACGAAATCCTTGTATCTAAAATCGCTAGTTCATAAGAGTAAAGTAAATTTCTCATTATTTTACTTGGGTTTCGAATTGACCCACTATAAATTGATTAATAGTGATTACTATTGTAACATCCTCCATTTTGACCCTTATTTTGGCTTTGACTAGTAGGCCAAAGCTCGATATGTCAAAGAAAAGACTTGGCCATGAGCCGACCTACAGGCCAGTCATGAGTCACTTGGCCATTCAAGGATTGGTAACCCAAGGTCCAGTTATAGAGTATTCAACCATGGAAAGGTTGTTTGATCATAAGGATTAGCCATGGGACGATTACGTACCAGCACAGATCGACAGACGATCATGGCTCAATTCCATCTGGTCATCGCATTGGTCACGGGTGATTCTATTTGGTTGTTATGCTGGTCATAAACGACCAAGAACTGATTCCATGCGACCATAAGTTGATACGAATCGATCGATTCCACATGATTACATGACAACCGATAATCGACCATAGATTGAATAAACTCAATGTGGTTCAATTTCAGACCAACTAGGACTTGTGGTGTAGAACCTTGGATTAGTCACATGATTAGCTACAAGATTGGTCAATTGGCCCAAGGATTGACCATAGGACTAGCCAAGTAGAACTGACCCACGAGCTAGCCCACGAACCGATTAGAGGACTGATCGACTAGGTCAAGACTTAGCTAGCAAATCCAGCTGCAACCCCTTTTCTTGATAAAGGGGATTTTGAATGGCCAATCAAGCTGGGTTGTGTTTGGTTTTGTTTGGGCATGGCTTAGGCATGAATTTCGGGCCAAATAAGGTTGTTGATCACGATCAAACTTAATTAATCCCTACCCAATGACAAGGCCTTCAAAACTTAGATATTTTTCTAAGGTGCATTCAATGCCTTTGGCTTGTAGTTAATTAATGTACATTGACTAAGGGTGGACACTTGGCATGAAAGGCTCTTGCGTTGGAAGACAAGTTTGAAACTTGAACTTTGACTCATTAATAAGAATGACACCTAAGCCTAATTAAGAGATCTTGGAGGCCAAGAAATGGACTACACAACAATTGGAAGAAAGAGCAAACAAGTCAAACATTCTTAGACAAGATAAGAGCACATCAATTACATTTGGTGTAACATCCTCAATTTCAACCCTTATTTTGGTCTCAACTAGGAGGCTAAGCTAGATAGGCCTTAGTTTAGTCAAACCTTCCTAGAAAATAAGTGTGAACAAGTGTGAAAAGCATTAAATGAGGATGATGACTGTAAAGGCTTATGTGTCCCTATAGCCTAGCCTAGTTATAACCCTAAACTAAGTAGGAGATCTTGGAAGCCAAGAAATGGATTACACATCCATTGGAAGAAAGAGCAAGCAAGTCAAACCTTCTTAGACAAGCTAAGAGCACATTAAATACATTTGGCTTCTAGTTATTTAATGCCGAGATGAAGTGTCCAAGCTTACCTAGAACCTAGTTGGAAACTTGGAAGATAAGGATGCCCAACAATTAATGCTTCTTGACCAAGTGGGATGCCTCCTTTTCCCAACTAAGGTTGCCACCTTTGATTTTCAAAATTTTTGGACCTCCGCTATTTGCCAATTTTATACCGATTTTTGTGGTGCAAATTTAAAGAAACTTACTTCATGAAAGTTTTTCTAAACATCTTGGTCTAAAATATACTTAAATTTCATATTTTTCTGAGGTTAAATGGTAGGGACAAATGTCCAATCATTCACCGTTTGGAACTTGTCCCATGTAGTGAAAACGGTGACCAGGTTTCCTTCTCAAATTTTTATAAAGTTTTCCCTTTCAAGTTTAACCATGCTTCATTCATGAAAGTTTTAAATGACATCTATATCTACAACATATTAAATTTTCAAAGAATTTTGTGAAGATTTTGATTTCAAAATGAGTCTCTCTCTTCGACTGTTGAATTTGCTCGACGGATGAATATTTGGGTTGTGTTCAATGATTTAATGCTCTTTCCATAGCACAAATTGGACTTGACTTCCTCATGAAAAATGCCGTTTAAGATCTTCTCTAAAACATATTAAAATTTCATAAGTTCTCGATTCCGTTCGATAAGGTAAAAACATTGGTTTTGGAAATTGTTCAAAACTATTTTTCTCATCCAATAGGTATGAGTCATGCCCAAGCTTGGACTCAAGTCCTTAAATGCCATGTTGAGGTGTACCTAATGATATCTTCCTCAACCTCGGAATCAACTTGGATAATAGACTTTTCCAGATTGCCTTCTTGAGGAAGGAAAATTTGCCTTCTTAAAGAAGGAAATGAAAGTAGAAAGAAAACTCTAGAATTCCTTCATGAAGAAGGTGAGGTGTCCCTTGACTTTTCAAAGGTCATGATTGTGGTCCAAAATATCTTAGATATTCTAGAAAGTGACATACATGTGGACCAATTGGAACACACTACATGAGCCATCATTATGGTCGAATATTCTAGAACCCCCGAGTTAGCACTATCATCATTAGGCTTCATTAAATGCCCATTGAATGCAGGGTATTGGTGGACCAATGAGAGAATGAAAAGCGGGACATAATCAATGATGCCTAGGAGCCTAGATTGCCAAGTAAGGCTTTAGCTTAGCCAACTCATCTTCTAGATATAATCATGAGGCAAAATGGGCTTGCCACCCAAGGAAAGTAGGCGGGACACTTGGAAACATGGGAGAGGACCGCTTGGCTTGGTAATGATGGCTCCAAGGGCTATAATAGGAGGAGCACTTCCCATTTTGCTTACTTGCCTTCCATTTTCTCCACCTTCCTTCTCCTAGAACGCCCCTCCTCCCCCCTCATGCTCTCTCTCTCTTTCGACCTTCAAGGCAAGCCGTCCATCTTGTGTAGTTCAAGCTTTAGTTCAAGGTTCATCCAAGTAAGTAGAATCTCTAACTCTTAGCTAGGGCGATAGCCTACATCGTTAGGTTTAGTGGTGTGCTCACCCGTGTATGCCATGTGTATGTTGTAATGTTCTTTTATATGTTTACTCATGCTTGCATACTTGAGTGTGTTCATGCCCCGGGCCGAGGTCAAGGTTCGCTCGGCTTGGAATCAATGTCAAGTCGCAATGGCCTAACCACGAACCAAGAATCATTCCCGGCATATTTTATAATATGATGTTGAGGAACATGTCACACTCACTTGAATGAGCATGCCCTTGGGCCTTGCATATGTTGGCTAATATAAGAGATGAAAAACCGACTTGTGTGATGCATTTGTGTGTGCACTGAAAGAGTAAAAAGCACCTGTCGCCACATAACGTTGGTGGTGATGCCTCATTCATTGAACGGGATGCCTTGGTTGAGCTAGGATGCCTGGGTTTGAGCCTGGATGCCTTGGGTAAGCTAGCCCCGGGATGCCTTGGTTGAGCTAGAATGCCTGAGTTAAGCCCAAATGCCTTGGTGAGCTAGCACCAAAATGCCTCAGTTGAGTCAAGATGCCTTGGTTGAGCCAGGATGCGTAGCTTGAAGTTGCATACCTTAGTTAAGCCGGGAGGGCTTGGTTGAGCCACGATGACGATAAATGAATTTGCATGAGTGCCAGTATATGCATAAGAATGATATGTTGATGTGTTCATTGACAAGCTGAAGGTAAGCATGCATTGAAGTGTGTTGCAATGGACATCTACATGTAGTCGAAGTGTATCAATAAGTTTGCTAATCATCTGTCATTGATATTGCATTGTGAGTGTTGTATCTACTAGATTTTGATGATGAGATGTCTTCCTAGTAGAGAATTAGGGGTTTTACTTACTGAGTTTCCCAAAAACTACCCCTCATCCTTTAGTCTTGTAGGCGTGAAAGTCTCATGTCAATTTTGGGAGTTGTAATCTCGCTAGACAAGCTAAGGTTTACCCCGACCTTTTAAAGATGTGGTAGTTGTAAATATAATGGCCCGTGATAGAAGGACTTGTAAACGTAGCTGATGTAATTGTGTGTTTGTAAATGGTTATTTTCGTGGCTGCATGTTGTTGTTCCGGGTGTTATATGTACACTTCAGCATGTGCTTATTGAAAAGATAAAAAGAAATGGGATGGTGACGTGTCTGGGATGTTGCGAAAATAACCCTCACTGCTCGTGACCTTAAGGACATAATTGGGGTCATGACATTTGGCTTCTAGTTATTCAATGTCGAGATGAAGTGTCCTAAGCTACCAAGCTAAAGCCCTATCTTATCTTGAAACTTGGTGGCCAAGTTATCTTGTATTTAATACTTATTGACTTAGAGAGGAAGTCTTGACTTTTAAGGCTTGGAGAACAAGTTAGGATTGCCTATACATAGGGGAGGGGCATCCCTCCCTCATTTACACAACACACCACCTCCTCTTCCTCCTTCACTCTCTCAACCTCACCCTTATTGCGCCCTCTCTCTCTTTCTTGTGGCTGCGCCCCTTTTGCCCATTTGCTCGCCTACATGTTGCTCGGTCACCTAGGTCATCCCTTGAAGTGTGGTAAGTAGAATTTACTAATATCTAGGTAGGGTGTTGCATTATGCTAATCCAAGTGTAGCGAGTTATTGATTGAAATGTTGTGACTATGTTCTTGCTTGAGGTTCGGTTATGTTTGCTTGGGCTAGTTTAGATTTTGTTCCTTGATTGAGTTTGATTTTTGTTTGATGAGCTTTAGCTTGTGCTTTGGTTTGAGTTGTTTTGGAAGAAGCCTGCTTCATGTGGTTTTGGATATGCTTTGGCTTTTGCTTTGATACAAACCTATTCGAAAAGCATTTTTGTGAAAGCTTGCTATTTTCTTACAAAACTATTTCTAATCACTTTCACAAGTGCATATTCTAGTTCACACTCCGAGCTCTGGAAAAGGGTTTTATTGGCCTTGACGTATGTGGGATCACAATGGATTTGTCCTCTCCTAGCCTTGGTGTGATATCAAGGCATATCATTCCCAAGCCAACTTTGGTACTAGGTCGATGAACATGTTACGACGGGTCAGTCATTTCATGGTCTCGGTGCGTTATTGAGGCGTATCGTTCTTGAGCCAAGTTTGGTATTAGGTTGGTGAACATGTCATGACGGGCCAGTCCTATTATGGTCTTAGTATTATATTGAGGTATATTGTTCCCGGGCAAGTTTGGTATTAGATCGGTGTTTAAACTGTCGGATCAAGTCGCAATCCTTGATTCGTGCTTGGCATGCTTAATGTCTCGGTTTCGTTAAGTCATTTCACACACTTATGCATGGCATGCCTTCAGGCCCTTGACCTAAAAGTGAAGATAAGAACCGGATTGTGATACTTGATGCATGGACACATGATGAACTAATTTATGTTGTCGACTGATGGATTTGGTGAACATGCGCCCTAGCCAATGGGATGCCCCCACGCCAACGGGATGCCTTGTTAGAAGGATGGAATGTTGTGATAATTCTAGCCATCACCCTTCGATTAGGGATGTTGTCCGATTAAGATCGGATACTTGGTGGATTCCGGAAGAGTCGATGGATTTCGACTATTAATAAATGAATCTTGTGTGCATGAGTTCCTCACATTATGAAATGGATTTTGGTTATGCTTGCATATTATTGAGTGAGGCGTGAGTTCCTCATACTATGGAATAGATCTTGTTTATGCTTGTACAATATTGAGTGAGGCGTGACTTTCTCATGTTGTGAATGAATATTGGTTTATGCTTGCATACTATTGATTGGGGATTCCTCATGTTTCATCCAAGACAAAGCTTTTGTTTTGTTATTGATCTATCATTGACTAATGTTTTGGATGATTTATATGCTTGTTGATAGGCGAGGCATCCCCTTACTCGGAATTTAGTGGGTTTTACTTGTTGAGTCTATGACTCAACTTTTTTTTTCTAGAATTGTAGGCATTGAGGTCTCCTACTAGTGCTAGACTTGCAGTCTTGCTAAAGGAGCTAAGGTTTACCCGGCCTTTGGAGCTTAGAAAATGTCATGGTTGTAAGTATAACGGCCCATGACGAAGGGGCTTATAGATGTAACTAATGTAATTGTATATTTGTAAATAGTTATTTTCTCGGCTGCTTGTTGTTATTTAGGTGTTGTATTTATGCTTCTGCATGTGCTTAATGAAAGATAAAAATAAATGGGACAGCGACGTGCTTAGGATGTCACAAAAATAACCCCCGTCGTTCGTAACCCTGGAGATGGAGTTGAGGTCGTGACAACTATTGTTACATCCATGGTCCGAATCCCTATTTTGGTCATAAAAATTGGTCCGGGGATCAATATGCCGATAATAGGGATTGGTCATGAATCGTGTGGCATCTTGAAAATTCCTTACCAGTCATTAGGGGTGCTCAAATTAATGTCTTGTATTAAGGACTATGGCCAAATTTAATGGATAAATTTTAGAAAAGGATCATCTATCTTTGGCCATATGTATTGTGGGTTAGAATCTATGGATTTGTGATTTTAAGTGTATAATTATTTAATTTATACACTATATTTAATTAGTATTTAAAAAAAGGGTTAAAATTTGATTTAATTAGGCTTGGGCCTTAGGCCCAAGAGTATGGATCTTTGATGGGCCAAAAGGCCAGCCCATGAAGCCCATGGATAGGGCTGCCGTCGACCAAGGAGAGGGGGAGTGCCTAGCCCACTTTCAAGCCCATTATGCATGGGTCTTGCCAAGTGGCAAAAAGGAGACTTCATGCATTGGCCATTGTGGGTGGCTCTTAATCATTGCAAATGATGATTTTGTGGGGGGAAATAAAAGAGAGAGTGGCCGGTTGAGGGGGTTGTCGCCCAAGCCAAGTGAGAGAGAGAGAGAGAGAGAGAGAGTTGCGAGAGAGTGAGGAACCGAGAGAGAAAGGGAGAAGCTGCGTGAAGGAGGAGGAGGTCCGCTCGTCCGTCACCCGTCGCCGTGTGTCCGTCGCTTGTCGCCATCTGTGTGCCATTGCTTGCTCGATACAAAGTCAAGTTGGGATCTATATTCTGCTCTTTCATGTTGTGTCTTGTTTGTGTGTTTGAATGGTGGTGAATCTCGGATGTTTAGGGTGTGAGAAACCGAACCTTGAGTGTGTTGTTCTTCAAAATGTGTTTTGTTTTCGAGTGTGCCGCCTGACCCAGAATTTTGTAGAGGCTTGCATGTGGGTTTCGAGTCAGATTTTGACTTCAACTTCTTCACAAAAGTTGTAGACAACATCTCAAAGTATAAAATGCTAAAATTGGGGACAAAATGGCTGAGTTTTAAGGGGTGAAACCCTTCCTCTACGAAAACACCAGATCTGAAACTGTTTTGTTGACCTCTTGGTGGTTTTGTGTGTTTCATCTCACTTTTTACCGAGAATATCACTTTGACTTCTTCACAAAAGTTGTATAGAACATCCTGACGATTAACATACTCAAATATGAGGTAAAACGAGCACGTGTAGCCTAGTGAAACGGTTTTCTTTTGAAGACGGAAGATCTGGAAGTACGGTACTGGATTCCCGAGACTTCGTGGACTATATGGTGATTATCCTTTGAGAATATCACCTAGATCCCTTATGAAAGTTGTAGGGGACCTCTTGAGGCAAAACATATCAAAATTTCAGAGGAAATGAAGAAAGATAAGTAGGCGAAACCTCAATTTTTCGGAGATAGCTAAACTGGACTGTTTGGTACTAGGAACGGGAGCTTCGACCATCTATAGTTAATTATCTAGAGAGAATATGGACTAGATGTCTTCATGAAAAATCTACCTTAGGGTATTAAATATAACCTGGTAAAATTTCATAATTTTTGGAGGTCATTCGGGTATTTGAATCGAAATATTTCAAGAACTGCGCAATCTGACTTTATCCGAATTTTGCATGCTGTATTGTGTGAGCCATATCTTATTGTGTGAAGCTCTTTTGGGCACGTGTTCTTTATGAAATTGCTACCTTTATGTCTTGTCTATTACATACTCTGATTTTATGATTTTTGAAGATCATATGGATATTTAATTTATATGTTTTCCAAATTTGTGTAAGCTGGAATTTGATAAATTTCAAAAAGGACATGATGTATGGATTATTCTAAGTTGTATGGACCCCATGGATTGTATTGTCATAAGTGGTTGTATCTTGCTGCATGTATGATGATGATTGGAATTGCATATAAGAATCAAATGATGAAAATGATCTTGTTTGCCATCACATCATATGCCATGTTGAAATTGAGCTATAATTGAAAATGTGAACTAAGATAAGTGAGAAGGCCGTCGGAGGTGTGGGCCGACGATGCCCCGGGAGTGTCGGGATGCCTGGCTAGAAGGGTAAAGGCCGAATGCCCGGTGGCCTTAAATGGCTAAATGCCGGAGGGTCCTCGGGAGTTTCGAGATGCCCGGAGCGTGGGGAGCTAGAAGCCCATAGGTTTGTGCCGGGGGATACCTCGTGATGCCAGTTGGGGTACGAGATGTCTGGCAGGTAGTGTGCCGGATGCCCAGGAGGTTTGTGCCGGAGGTTCCTCGCGATGCCAGGTGGGGTGCAAGCGATAAATGTGGGATGCAAATATTGGTCCCGGGAAAAAGAGAAATGTGGTGGTTCAAAATGAAAAGATAAAATTTGGAAATTGAAATTGAATCATGCATGGTATGGCAATATGTATGCATGGATGCATGATGGTAAGTGCATGGATGTATAAGCACCTATGGCATGATGGTATATGTGACATGATATGATGATGAGTGCATGGAT
This sequence comes from Eucalyptus grandis, assembly GCF_016545825.1. NCBI lineage: Eukaryota > Viridiplantae > Streptophyta > Magnoliopsida > Myrtales > Myrtaceae > Eucalyptus > Eucalyptus grandis. Next base: position 17,228,258 of record NC_052620.1, read on the forward strand.
GTATGTGCACCTATGGCATGATGGGACATGTATGATATGATGGTGATGATTACATGAGGATGTGTGTACATGTGGTATGATGACATATGCATGGCTCCAAGGTAAATTATGCATGGATGCTTGGATGACATATCTTATGCTATGATTGTTATGATTGTATTGTGTGATGCATTAAGTGGTTTATTGGGTCCTTTACCTGCTGAGTGGCTATACTCACCCCTTCAGGGACTAACATTTCAAATTAGAAAGATGTTGCTCCCTGCTGTCACGCGGGGCATCTTTTACGGCCTTCCTTCGGATGTGGAGGTCGAGTGTGTGGAGATTGACTATCCCATCATCCCTGGTCTGACGTTCATTCGGGTTCGCGCATTAGTGATGTATGACGTGGGCTTGGCTGAGGGCCCTATCATTCAGGAGTTCATATCTATTCACATTCTTCGAGATGGAGTGATGCGGGGAATGTTGCCGCCACCACTGCTTGACGCACTAACATGGGTGTGATTGCACGCACGTGAGAAGTAGGAGCTGCAACTTTTTGGACAATAGCCGACGCTAGTAGATGGAGGATTTTGCATGATCGACATAGAGGGTCGAGTTGTCTCTTTTTGAGGTTGTGACCGAGTGTAGTCAAAAGCCTTGGCCCTTCTTTTGTTATACCGACCCGAGAAAATCCATCATGAAAATATGTAAATAAAAGTGGCTCGGCTTTATCTTTTACTATGGCGCTTAGTGGTGTGCATTGTATCATAATAGATGGAGGGAGAGATGATGGCATTTCAATTATGCTTCCGCTAATAAGTTGCGCTGGGACCGATATGAAAAAATATATATATATGCCTATGAGCTGCCATACTTCTGTCAAGAGATGTGATTAACGTTCATTAGGTATAGTAACAGGTACCAGTGGCGACCTTAGGTGTTTCGGGGTGCCACAAATCGATCAAAGGATCGATCATGGGCCAATTAGCCTGATCAAAAGATTGACCATGGGTCGGCTATAGGATCGACAGGGAATTGATTCATTGATCATGTAAGTCGGTTAGAGTATTTGACCATGGAGAAGTTGCTCAACTAGGAGGACTGTTGTGGGACGATCACGTACCATCATGGATTAATCAATGGATAGCCATGGATCGATTTTGCACGGTCATGTATCGCTCATGAGTGATTCCGCACAATCATTATATTGGTCGTGAATGACCATAGACTTATTCCATGCGACCATGTACTAGGTCGGATCGGTCAGTCCCACATGATCACATGACAACTGAGGATCGACCATGGATCTATTAAACTCAAACATGGATCAGTTCCGAACCAACCATGGATTGTTGCGTAGGACTAAGGACTGGCCATTGGTCCGGTATTGAGCCCAATCAATAGGAATAGGGATTGGCCCTAGGCCTTGCCGATCTTGGCCGTGCGCTAGTTTGAGTAAATCATGACATAGTTTTGCCAATTATGCTTGGTTATGTTTGGCCTCATCCAATCGTGAATTAGCCACGAACCTCAGTTTGAATAAAGTAGTTGGTCATGGACAAACATGAGAAATTCCCATCTAATGAGGCGGCACTTTCATTTGACTTCTTTCTCATATATGTATTAATTACCTTTAGAAACTACTTAATTATTGAAGGGATGGCTTACCCACCAAGTGGCAAGAAAGGAGCTTGTTCTTGAAGGCATTAGTGTTCTTGGAAGTAAGTGAATTAATGCAAGAGGATGAGACATGCCCACCTTGGAGAACAAGTAGCCCTAAACACAAGTGATCTTGATGACCAAGTCAGGCCATTAATGACTTTGGAAGCTGGTCATTAATGAAAGAGGATGATTCACAAGCTTATGTGTCCTTATAAGCTTAGGCCATAATTATACTAATGTGAGCCATGGAAGACAAGTTATCCCAACTATTAACGCTAGATGACTCATGACCTAAGGGAATTAATGACTAGTGGTCTTGTAAGACCATGATGACCATATCTTGAGCAATTAATGAAAGCATGAGTTCTCCACTTAGGTGGCATCCTAAGGATAGGGTAATGATGGCTAGAAGATTGGCTTGGAGAGCAAGTTAAGCTTAGACATCACTATATGATGACTCATGAGCTAGGAAGACCAATAAAAAAGATAACACAAAGGGTCAATAATCATTCCCTAGGAATCAAAGGGTGTCGCATCTTCAAAAAAGGGATCTCATTAGACTACATGTAAAGGCCATTTAGTGAGGGTTGGCCTATAAATAGAAGAACCAACCATTCATTTGCACATCCTTAGCTCATTTCTTCCTTTCCTTTCCTCTTGCACGCCTCACTATCCCTCTTGGCCACACTTGCCTACTGCCTTCACTGTTTGGCCATCCCTTGGCAAACTGCTACTAAATCTTAGCTAGAGTGACATGTTACATTATTGGATTGGGTGTGTACTCATTAGTGTTTTATTGTATGTATGATGAAAATTGCTTTTTGTATGGTTTACTCATGTCTTGCATGTATGCGTGTGAACATGCCCCAAGTCACAAATGATGTCTTGCTTGCTTTTGAGATCGGCGTTGAAGCTCAATGGTTCAGGCCTAGCTTGGCCTTGGGGTAGCATTGAGATGTGTTGATTCGAGCCTTGCTTGACTTCAGATTAGCGTCGAGACATGTTGTCTCAAGCCGTGGGTCACGTGTGTGCTTGATTTATTTGTAAGGTTATTATGTGATAGGCATGGCACACACTTGCATGAACACACCCTTTAGCTTTGTTTGTGTTGACTAAAATGAAATATAAGAATCGGATTGTGTGAGGCCCTACATATGATCACCTAATTGAAAGATAAGACCAGTAGTCATTTGAGATGATGATGATGCATTGTTCATGAGAATATGAAGCCCCCAAGAGTATGGCATCCCTGGTGGATTGCGGATGCCTAGCCTTAAGTTGAAAGCTCTTGAGAGTATGGGATGCCTGGTGGATTTTGGATACCTAGCTAAAGTTGGAAGGCCCTAAGAGTATGGGATACCGGGTGAATTATGAATGCCCAGCCTAAAGCTAAAAGCCCTTGAAAGTATGGGAAGAACCATATGAGATTGTTGATGAACCTTTTATGCGTGCTAATATGTGTTGTTCATTCATTTATTGGATCACAAACACCCACCGCAACTAATTCCTTCCCCTCAACTGGTTGTCTTTACTCCCACAACCCCTTTGGAGTATCTTATGTTTAGAAACTCACTTGTCTAGCTCTTGTAGATCTCCTTTTATGAATGAATGAATAAATGTACAATTCTGACTCAATAAAAAGTTTTATAACTTAATTGTATTTTTGTAATGAGTTTTAGAATTTCGATACAAGAGTTTTAGCCATTTAAGGTGTGAACATGTAATACCAAAATGAGCATCTTTTCATTATTATTATTTTTCCCAAAACTTCATCTTATTTTTCAACTTTGAATTGAAAATAAGCTTGTCTCGACCTCCTTTTCGGGCACCCTTTATGCGTGGCCGTGTGTGGAGGCTAATGGCTCGCTAAATATTAGGCTTAACACGGGCTCTCCCAAGCCCACAAATTCACAACTTATGATTTAAGTTTTTATTTGTAAGTCAATTTCATTTAGGAGTCCCACTAATCGATTTGGGGTAGGTCAATTAAAAGTCCAAATAAAATATTATGAGAAATATTTTACTCCTCTACAACCAGAGAACTTAGGATCGATGACTTGATTACACTGGTTAATCAACTAATTCCTTTTCAATACCTAATCTTTGTTTAAACCCTATTATTTGATTTTTTTTTTGGATTTTTCATGCATTAAAAAAAACTCAAAAAAGTATTTTAGTTCTTTCCCTAATTTCAGAAACTTTGAAAAGATTTTTCATTCATTTTTAAGAGAAAAATGCTCAAAATCAATTTTAGGCCTTTCCTGAAAAAGAGATTTTGGATTTGTGACATCCTCATTGTGATCCGGTTTTTCAAGAACATAATTGTATTAGCAAGCAATCATTGGATGGGATCACCATTAGGATAGATAAACCATGAAGGCATTAGAGAGGCCACTTTGGGGCAAAAACTAGGTTTTTCATCAGTAAGACAAAAATATTTAGAAAAGTGGAAATGAGCCATGGATGGGAACCCAATGGGCCCGAACCCAAGTAGGTGGCCCAAGGCCCACACTCCCAAGGGGTGGGCGGCCAAGGGAGGCCCATGGGCCCTTCAAGCCCATCGAGCCCTCTTTTGGTAAGATCTTGGCATTTAATGCACCAAAATACGTGAATAGTACATGAATAGTGCACAATCTTGGTGAATTGACCGAAATACCATTCCATTGGACTAAGGACGAAAGGGCAAAGTGGGAAATTGAGTAAGGAGGGGTGGCACAATCATGCATTGGGCAGCACTTTGGAGGAGATGAAGCCACATAGTCTAGCCTAGTCTAAACCTAGTCACTTGAGTGCAAATCCTCTTATTAATACAAGGATTTTTCTTCTTGAGCAAGCCTTTCTTGATTGATTGATGCGAGTCCAAGAAGATATGGATTTGATGTGCATTAATGGACAAGATTTCTCACTCTCTCTCCTCTCTTCCTCCCTCACCACCGGCCACTCTTCCCCTCACCCTCATTCTCTCTCATTTCCTCACTTGTTTGATTTCAAGCTCTCTACCTCTCTATCTCCTCACCACCACCAAACTCCCACACCTCCATTGCTCTCATTTTCAAGCTTTTCTCTTCATTTTTCCTATTGTTTCTACTTCACCAGCGATCGACCCTTGCACCCCAACGCAGCACCACCCTACGCACGTCGTTTCCATGTGTCACCATAGCCAAGCTTTGAAGCTGAGAAAGCTACTGTCTAGCCCCTACAACAACTTCCTCTCACTCATTTCTTCTTCGGTTTGGTCCCTAGCGAAGCCCAGAGGCTATGCTGATGCCGAACCACCATCGAACTGCTATCGTGTCACCACCGAACCGCCGTCCAGCCACTGTCTAGCTTCCTCGCGCCCTATAGATACATGAACAACAGCCCTTGGCCACTTTCCAGCTTTGTCACACCACCCTTGATGCTTTGCAAAGCTTGGATTAGTTTGTGAGTGGCTTTCTAGCCTTTGATTATAGCTTTCGTTGCACTTAGGGTATAGTTTAGGGCTTGATTAGGGTTAAATGATGATTTACTGTTGTGATAAATGGATGTTGTATGATAAGTGATTATTGGGCTTAGATAGGTTATTGGTTGTTTACCGATAGGTTATCAGGTTTCAAAGCGATAAGTTATTGGACTTTAATAATAGGTTATCGGACTTTAGGTGATAAGTTATCAAACCTAGGATGATAAGTTCTCATGTTAGGATGATAGATTATTGGAATTTTAATAATAAGTTGCCGGATTATGATAAGTAAATGGTAATATGCTATTATAAAATGTGAATATTATTATGTAATAAATAAGTGATAAATTGTATGGTAATGATATGTTGCTTTATTAAGCCAAAATAGGATGAGATGTTATTAGGTGACATGTGTGTTATTGTGGTACGGATTATATATTAAATGTGTTATATGTGTTATGTATTGTAAGTGTTAAATGGGTTATGTGTTGTATGTATTTGACGTATTATATGTGATATGTATGTTATATTAATTGAAGAACGAATTATGTGATGGGTTTGATGGCACGTGATGAATGACTTGGCCATATTATGGGTTATGATGACACTTGAAAAATGTTTTTTTGAAATATTATGATGACTATATTCTATTTTTATAAGTGATCCACATGCTATGGGTTTATGAATGAAATGGTGCATTTATATATGATATAGTATGATGCACGTGTGTAGCATGATGGCTTTTGGCAAGTGACGTAGCATATCGCATGAGTATTATGTGGATTAATGAGAAAGATATAGAAAGAATTGTGTGATGGTATGCTTGTATGATCACCTAAGACCCTGATGCATTTTACACAAGGTGTGAACTCGTCTTGATGCATTTTATGTGGGACGATGTCCGATTAAATTTGGATGCTCCTAAGTCAATAGGATGTCGTTCATGGGTGGATTTCGGAACAAAGCTCTTTATAGGAATGACCATCTTGATGCATTCACGTGGGACGATGCCATGCTCAATGGGATGAGACGATGTCCGGTTACGCTAGATGACTGCGAACTTTTGGGTTGGCCTTAGATCTTGAGTGGCCGTAATAATCTGGACATATTCATATGGAAAGTGCATGAGATTCGCATGTATTTAGGTTCAGATTATCGCATGGCCTATGTGCATGATTTAATTATATTGTGCATTTGTATGTTTGGCTCAGGACCATGAAAAATATGATGAAATTTAGTTAGGATAAAGTGAGAGAAGCTTTGTTATGTTTTCGCCATTGATAAAAAAAAAAAAAAAAAATTGCATGTTTAGGGCACTTCCAAGGTGAATGGCTTCTTTATGCGAGGTCTAGGAAGTTCACTCATTGAGTTCATCTCATATTTGTTTGTTGAATGTTTACAGGTCCTAGGAATGGTTGAGCCATTCCATCAAATACGGTTTGGCCTCCCTATTGAGAACAATCAAGAGGTGATAGAGTATCCCGTACCGGGAGGGGCCGACATGCATTACGTGTGTTATGTCACAACCGTTTAGGTCAACGAAGGTCTACCTAATCTCGTGCCTCACTAATTTGTGGCTTGGTATTTTTGGGCGGACAATGAGACCCATGGTCCCATCCGTAGCTTCGATGGTCCACCAAGTGTCGGAGGCATCAGCTGGGATGCCAAGGATGGGAACATTCTTGATGGGGAAGTGTTTGACCCTGGGCTTGACCCCAAGTTGATCGCCGAGTCAAAGCCATGGATCCCGGAGGCCATTGAGGCTTAGGTAGTAGTAGGGTTGATGATACTTTTGAACTATTCTTGTAGTATTAGAGGTGTTAGGTATACTCTAGGCCCTTTTTGTAGAAGGTTGTGGTAGTGCGGTCAAGCATATCAGATGTAATGAAGCTAGTCGTTTAACTTCTAACTTCTGATTATGATGTGTATGAAACGTTGACTTATGATGCATATAATATATATATATATATATATATATATATATATATTGTTATGTTTTTAACTAGATCTGTTGAATGGTTTGAGATTTGTTTACGCTTTTGCTTGTGTAATTTATCATTAATGCGAATTTGACGCTTTTTGGGATGTTGCAAGCAAATGACCGACATGAAAAGTATGTCGACCATGGGTTCTCGTGTGGCCATAATGGATCAGGGCGTGAAAGGATTTTTAATTTTATTTTCAAAATAATAATAAATATAACACATTGACTCAAGTCGATAAACTTGGTGCCCGACCCGATTGGGATCCAAGCCCGACTGACATGGGGCAGGCTTCACGCCCCTTGAAATGACAAGTACACCTTACCCCCATTTTCAACTTTTCCCCCTCTTTTCTTTTGTCTTTTCCATATATATTTTTTCTCTCTTCTTCACGTGGTCTTCTTCTTGAAGACCCCTCTGCACGTGTCAGACTTAGAGGGAGAGATCTATTTTGTCTTTTATCATCTTGTCTTTTCTCCTTGTTTTGACTTTTCTCTCCCTTAGTCTCTTCTGCCCTCTACGAACGCAACGCAAGAAGAACACTAGATTGAACGCCAACCCTCCTTTCCTATTGATTTAAGACACTCGCTAATTTAGGCTGCACATGACAACGCTTCGATTCCTAGGATTTTTTTTTTTTTCAGAAATAGTTCTTTTCTATTTCTGCTCTGAAGAACAATTAATGAGTAAAAAACTCATTTGGTAACAACACAAAATTTTACTCTTGAAAAAAAAAAGAATATAAATGCATTTGGTAACGCAACAATTTCTTTTTTGTATTTATTCATTTTTTATTCTTGCTCACGGATCGCCGCCACCGCCCCCGGCGGTAGCGTTCGATGTTCGGTGGCAGCGGCATTTGGCATTTGGTGGCGGCGGTGGCGACAAAGCGACCGATGGTGGCAGCATTCGGCGTTCGGGTGGTGGTGGCGGCGGCGACCAACGGCGGCGACGGTGGGAGGCGACGGCGGTGGGCAGGCGGTAGTGGGTGGCGGCGGCGGTGGGCGGTGGCTGGGTGGTTGACGGTTGCTGTGGCAAAAAAGAGAATCAAAAGAAAAAGAAAAAGAAAATTAACTTATTTCTAGAAATTGTTCCCCGGAACAAGAAGCAACATTTTTTTGCGTCTTGTTTCTGCTCCAAATTTATACTGACTAACTTTCTATTCCCGAGAATATAAAAACAAATTGGCATTACCAAACAGATTTCTATATTTTTTTTATAGGGAACAAAAGAACAGAAATCATGAAAAACAGAAACGTTCTCATGCGCTACCTTAAGCGCCAGAAAACTCAAGTTTAGTTAAAGACTCAGGCATGATTATAGTCCCGTCCGTCCGTCCATCCTTCACGCGGCCGTCATCCATGGTCTTGGTCACCACCATTAACCCTTCAACTATGCTAACCAAGAATCGGTCACCCGAAAATGAAATGCACACAAAAACAAGAACATACGCAGCAAAGGTGGTGGTGGGGACCTATCGGACTCTTTTAGCAAGACGCGAGCACCCACATCGGCCAGAAAACTAAGAGCACTTGCACGAACCTCACTGTGACACCCCGAACCCTTTGCAAGTCGTCACCAGCGCCAATGTTACACCTTATTACCTTTCTCTTTTGAAGAAGTGTCCTAATTCATAGACACATTTTTTTTTAAAAACAAAACGATCCCAGCGTGACTCATTAGTGGAAGCAAATTAAAACATCACCATCTCTCCCCCTACCAACCATGATACAAATACACACCACTAATCACCATAATTTTATAAACAAGCCACGACACTTTATTTACATATATTTTCAAGATGGGACTTCTTTGGGTCGGTACATCAAAAAGGAAAAGCTAGGACTCAGCCATGTCCAGCCTAAAACCTCAAAAAGAACCCTCGACCCTCTACATCTCACGTGCACAATCCCCATCATAAGTGTCGGCTAACTATCCAAAAGAAACAACCCCTACTCGTCACGCACAGGCCTCACACCCAGTCCGGTGCTTCAGGTGGTGGCGGTGGCAGCATCCCTCTCATCACCCCATCGTGGCGAACGTGGACGGAAACAAACTCTTGGACAATCGGGCCCCCAGCTAGGCCTATGTCGTACAAGACAAAACAGCGCACACGTATGTAGGTGAGTCCAAGTATAGAAGGACAGCTGAACTCCTCACACTCTATCTCGACGTCGGACGGTAACACATAAAATGCACCCCGCGTGACGGCAGGAAGCGGCATATTGCTAATCTGAAATGTTGGTCCCCAAAGGGATGAGTATAACTACTTAGCAAATAAGGAATCCAATAACAACTCAATGCATCATGCAATTCATATATGCATTGCAGGCGTTACTTACCTTGAAGCCATGCGCATACTATCATGCATCATCATATCAATTTATAACACATACATGTGTATCATCATCGTATCATACATGTCATCATCATCATGACATCATCACATTACACATGTCATCATCATCATGGCATCATCACATTATACATGTCATCATCGTCATGGTATCATTACATCATACATGTCATCATCATCATGACATCATCACATTACCCATGTCATCGTGTCATATCATATATCATAATCATTATCATCACCATGCATATCATCATGCATATCATATCATGGGTGATCATCATTATTTCACATTCATCATCATCATGCATATCATCATGCATATCATATCATGAGTGATCGTCATTATTTCACATCACATATCATCATCATCATCATCATCATGCATATCATCATGCATATCATATCATGGTTTAATTTCCACTTTTAGCTTTTAATTTGATCACCACATCACCCATTCCTCAAATCATCAATTTCATCATCCCCCGGGCAAAGACCTCCGAGGCCTCCGCATTCACCTCCTCCCAGCCACCGGCATCCGACCCCCACATTCCGGGCATCTCGCATCCCAACTGGCATCACGAGGCATTCCCTTCGGGCAGAAACCTCCGACAGGACTTCCGGCATTTACACTCCCTGGCCGGGCATCCCGCACCCCAAATCCTGGCATCGCGAGGCATTCCCTTTCGAGCAAACCTCCGACAGGCTTCCGGCACCCCCACGTTCCGGGCATCCTGAATCTCCTAGGGAAATCCGGCAATGCATCTCTATACATTCTAGCCTCATCCTCCACCACAACCACTTCCTCACTTATCATTATCCACATTTATTATTATTTTGATCTCAATTTAACATGGCATATGGCGTGACATCAAACAAGTCATTTTTGGCATAAGATTCACAAATGCATCACTATTCAATGTCATACATATACCAAGACTTTATCATACATGCAACAAGATAAGTTTAATGAAATTTATGGCCAATAAAATAATCTATTTTATTTTATTTTTATTTTATTTTTATTTATTTATTTATTTAAATTCCAATTTTTATCATTTCCATAAATTTAATATCAACAAATTCCCAAAATCATAATTTCAAGCAATTACAAACCAATAGGATTACATGCAAAATTCATGGCCAAATTGAATTTCACACAATTTCACAATTTCCACAAAACAGCACATAATATTCGGATAAAACCAGAATGCACATTTTCCGAAGAAATTCGATTAAAATATCTATATGGCCTCCAAAAATTACAAAATTTTACAGAGAGATAGCCAAGACATTTTCGTACAACTTTTATGAAGAACTCCAAGCTAGATTATTTTTAGATTATTTTATACAACCTCACGAAGCTTCTGAACCCATTACCGCATCGTCCAGTGTACACATCACCGAAATATTGAGATTTCACCTACCTATTCTCTTTCGTTTTCTCTGAAATTTGGATATGTTATACATCAAGATATCATATACAATTTTAATGAGAGATCTAAGTCAAATAACCATAATATAGTCATCATTTAGGTCCTTGAAGTCTCGGGTATCTCGAAATACATCACCAGAATCACCGTCTACAAGATCTAGTCGATTTACTAGGCTATACTTGTTCATTTAACTTAAAATTTGAGTATATTGTAGTTTAAGATGTCTCCTACAACTTTCATGAAGAAATTGAAGTGAGAATCTCAACAAAAACCAACATGCAACCACGAATCCAGCAAGAGTTCAGTAAAAACTCTCCAGATCTGAGGTCTCCGTAGGATGAGACTTTAACCCCTCAAATCTCCATCATTTTCCACGAAATTTCAGTATATTGTAGTTCAAGATGTTAGCTACAACTCACATGAGAAATAGAAGCCTAAATCGGACTCTAAACACACATGCAAGCTCAAACAAATTACTGACTCACACGATCCGAGCAAGAACAGTCACACCATCCACACTCAACTCATCCATGCTTCGGTTTTTCTCATCTAACACCCAAAAACTCAACATGCAAACGACATACAAGCATGCAAGAGAAGCTAGAGGACTCCCACTTGTCTCTAGACCGGTCGGTCAACGGCGTAGGGCGGCAAACATGGCGGCACACGGCGGACGGACGGTGGTTCCCTCCTCCTTTCTCTCTCGGCCGCTCCTCCTCTCTCTCGAAATCTCTCTCTCTCTCTCACTCCCTTGGGTGAATGAGGTAAAACCGCCACCTCTCTCTCTCTTCCCTTCTTATACCCCTAGAGCTCATCATTAGCAATGATGAGATTGCCTTTCAATTTGGCCAATGCATGGCCTTCTCCTTTGCCACTTGTCTTATTGAATTTTGAATTGGGTTTGGGCTTGGGCTTGGGCCATCCGGCCACTCTTGGCCCTCCCCTTGCTCGATGGCAGCCCACTTGTGGGCTTCAATGGGCCGGCCAACTTGGCCCATTAAAGTTCCACTCTTGGGCTTAAGGCCCAATCGAATTTTTACCCTTTTTTTTTTTTTTAATTCTTCTATAAATGTTTTTAAATTTCAATTTTTCATATTGGCCAAAGTCTTGGGACATCTTGTTTATTGAAATTTAATTTATAAAGTACATGGCCAAGCATAGATTACTAATTTATCAAATTTAAATTTTCACAATCATATGCACAAATCATCTAATTAAAGACTAATGGCTAAAGCATAAGCCATGGAAATTTTTATCACCTAATTAGGAACTTTAACACACCTTATGGCTGGCTTTGAATTTTGGGATGCCACACTCACCCGGGCATTAAATCAAACACATGTGGGGTGCCGACTGAGAAGGGGGCTTTACACCTACCTGGACTCCAACTCAGACCAAAACCAAGTGATAATGAACAAGCCGGACTCAGTTCCAGTTAATGTAAGCATGAGTGAAAAGCAGCAAGTCTCAACCATGGAGAACACAAATAAGCATCTGACTTAGGCATTTCGTCGAGCATGAGGCATACACAAACCTGGGGGGTGAGGAACGGGAACGCTTGAGCTCGAGTTCAAGCTGAGATCCATAGCAGTCCACACATTAGACTTCAAGATCGTGGCACACACACAAATGGAACAGAAATGACGCGCGCTAGACAAACGGCGAAACTCGCGACAGGGCAAAACAGGGCACGAAACAGAGGAGGTTGGACCGAGGGTCCTTACCCAGCTTGCGGCGTCGGGCAGTGGACAAGCTCAACAGATCGGGCTACGTTTGTCCACTTCGCGCACCCACAAGCTGGGATCATCGGGAAGCCGACCTCGAATCGGAAAAACCAAGACCACCCGAAAGGGGACCTACCGTGGCTTCAAAGTGAACAAGAAGCGGCAGTGGATAGTTGGTTTTGGTTTGGAAGTTGGTAGCCAACGGCGGCCCTTTCAGTTGCGTTCAATCTCTTTCATGGCCGGATCTCTATCAGATCTCGCTCACTCTGCCGGCCTCTCTCAAGATTTCTCTCTCCTCGACCTCTTTTTGGGGCCTCCCGATCCACCTCTCTCTCTCTCTCTCTACCTTCCTAGATCTCTCTCTGTTCAGATCTTGCTCTCTACCCTCGCTCGTAGCTCTCTCAAACTCAGATCTCTCTCTCTCGCTAAATCCTCCCTTGGCCAATCCCCATATGTGTCTTTTATTTTCCTCTCAGATCTCTCTCTCTCAGGTCTCTGTCCTGTCTCTCTCTCTCTCGGATTTGCTCACTCTTAGACCTCCCCATATGTCTCTTAAGGGAAGTCCTCCGAAGTCACTCCTCTCGTGTCTGTGTGTCTTCTCAACTGAGCTCGCGGACTTCGCGAGGAGGCCAGTCAACAGAGGTGCCTTGGCGCGCCGACCGGCTTTGGCGCCGCCGAGCCGACGTCCCGTCGGCCGCCCATCTGCTCTGCTCTGCACCACCTACTCTACCGCATTGAAGGCGTGCCCCCTCCGTTGTCGGTCTATCCTGCTCTACCTACTGAGGGCGTCCTTCACTTGCGTCCTCTACCCTCGCTCGTAGCTCTCTCAAACTCAGATCCCTCTCTCTCTCTCTCACCCTCATCTGCTCTGCTCTACACCACCTACTCTACCGCATTGAAGGCGCGCCCCCTCCGTTGTCGGTCGACCCTGCTCTAGCGTCCTTCACTTGCGTGGGAAGGAGAAAGGAGGAAGGAGGAAGGAGGGGAAGAGAGGATGGGCCGGGCTGGGCCAAAAGGGAAAAAGGCTGGGCCCTGGGCCCACGTGTGGGGGAGAATAAAAAGAAAGGGGACTGGGCACGAAGGTCCAGCCCCATGGGCTTTTTATATATATAATCCGAAAATAGGGTAAGAAAAATAATAATAATAAAAACTTAGTAGATGCAAGCAATATCAATACCTAGGTGATGCGAAAATCATTTTTGTTAGGGCCAAATTTGTTCCTGATTTTCTATGCAATTTAATCCTAAATATTTAGCCAAATTTAGATATCAATAATGCTAAAATGATCATCAAAGTCAAATTACTAAGTAAAGGTCGTACATTATCGAGCCATGTGTTGCTGGTCATGTAAGTTTTAGCCATAAAAATGGATGGATGGATAGATAGATAGATAGATAGGTAAATGCAAAGAGAGATGGATAGATATGGAGGTATGCATCGTAGACAGAGAGAATTATTGGTAAAACAAGAAATTGATTCAAATTGGGGAATTAATACGTGATCCTCCACGTAACTTAGTGCCTAGAAAGTAGCCTCCTTAGAAGTACACCACCACTATATAGCTAAACAACGGGGACAGACACAAGAATACGAAATTAGGAGAAAAGGAGCAACTCGTAACTTCACGATGGGTGTAAGTATCTTTGATTGTGCTCATGCAATCGGGTAAGAAGCCCGCGACGCGAGACCGCATAATCCTGTAGAACTATCATCACCTCTTTGAATCCTCATGTAACCGTTTTCGCCCCAAGTCTCGCCCCAGGAGTTCCGGATCTTCCAAAACTTTCCATCCTCACTCGTCCCGTACCCGACCACGACAACTGCATGCGGCTGCTCGCCGCAATCCTCATTGAACACTCCGCTGCTATAGCTCTGGAAGTTCATCCCACCCTTGGCAATCCAGACCGCGACCGGCTGCTGCGCAACTGCCTTCAGGAGCTCGTCCTCACCTGGCTGCACGTCGGCAAAATCCTTGATTTGCGCCGCCCGTTGGGCTGCTTTCGTTGAGTCGCAGGTCCCGTCCATCTCTTTGTACATGTATGTTTCCTCGGATGCAATTCCTTCGTTTTGGACAATGTACTTGAAAGCATAGTCCACAGAACCGCCTTCGCAACCATTGCTTTCCGTATCACAGTCGATTAGCTGTTGCTTGAGAGCGATGGCAGCTTACCGCTTTTGATCTGCATGATTCCTTCTACTGCTGCGACTGCTGAGAATGCCCAACAGGATTCTGCATTAAAAAAAAAAATTGTCGACATTGTAAGTGTAAAGTATTTTTCACATTCTTGTTACTATTCGTATCTGACTTCTCAAGATAGATAGCCTCCAAAACCTTTTTCTAAATATAAGTCAAAAACTGATCCCATAATTGGATGCATACAGTATGTTTAGATTCTTACTACAGTTGCCTTGGTCCTTGATCGGATTTACGGCGCCTTTCTCCACCCAATCAATGCTCTCGGGAACATCCCCAGTTGGATATTGTTGCCTCAACGACGCATTTCTGGGGGACTTCGGTTGCTTAGATGCCAAGTATCGAGTGTGCCTCCGAACGAACTCATCATTGGTCAAATCTGAGAATTGATTGATGCCTAACTTGAAAGTCCGATTCCCGGATGCATTGAAATCTTCAATGAGCCGCAAGTTTTTCTCGAAAATCGCCCGACGTTTCTCCTTCTCCTCCCGGTCCTTGTATGTCTGACCATATTGGACCATCCATTGCTTGTGCTGCTCGGCAATGTTGAATTCACGCAACGTGCAGACTGACATCGCATGCCATGCCAAAGTGTTAAGAATTAGAACAAGGGAGATGATGAATTCACTCCTGAGAGAAAATGCCATTGCACAATTGCGAGTGTGTTTCTCAGTGGAATACAAAGACATGGATGATAAGATACCTGCGCTGGAAATGAATATACATATAGTCTTGCCTGTGATAGCCGTACTGCATAAGCCAAGCAAAAAGTTTACATTAATTGTAAGGTGGAAAATTTGGTTCCATACTCTGCAAAGATGCGAGTAACAAAACCGTTCTTGTCTGAACACGCGAAACTTTAGGGTCAGCCGTGGAGAGCACGAGTTCTTCCTGTACATCCACCACCACCACATCGGATAACCAGTGCTGTACCAGAATTTATCAGATTGTCTCGATCAACTCACAATAATCACCTCCGTGATGTCTTCAGTGGGATCCATATCTAGCAAGTCGTGCCGTTTTGAGCAATCTATTTTTTTTTTTTTTTTTTGAACAAATTCTATGCATGTCGACATTTCATCTGCAAAAATTTCATATGTTAGAATTCAATGAGAGATAAAGTTTATTGACACCTAAATTTTGGCAACCCGATAATTTATTTATTGTATAGAAAATTAGGGATTAATTTTAATCCCTAAACAAAAATATTATAATTAAGTTGCATAGCATATAGTTTTAGAAGCATTTATTAATTAGTTCATATTTTTATTAATTGTATTAGCATTGGACTGACGGTGGACGATCATGAACTTAAAAGTGGACAGATTGAGCCCACATAGTGGGACAAAATTTGGCTAGCACTAAAGGACCAAGTGGGCAAGATTTCCATGGGAAGACAGGCCAAATTGAGGTTAATTTAATCTAATTTTAGCCATTGAGAATTAATTAAAATAGGTCTTGAGCTTTACTCAGCCCATTACATGAAAAAAGGCCTAAATTAAGCTCATGAGATCAAGTTTAAACCTAGTTTTGCACTATATATAGGACGTTATGTCTCACAAATACAGGGTCGGCAATTTTATTCTCAAAGCACATAAAGAGATTCACGTCCGGCCAGAAGAGAGAAAAAGGGAGGTGGTGGTTTTGTCTTCTTAGATGGTGTCATTGTGAGTTAGAGGGAAAATCGTGGAGTTCCTCTGGCAATTGCACCTGGTCTTCACATCATGGTTGTTCGTCATGCCACTGTGTACCTTTTGCCATCAAGCTCACTTATTCTGAAGACCCAACCCCGACGACCAACGTAGGACTAGTACTCACCAATTTCCCAATGCGTCCAAGATTGTCGTCGCCATGTCACTGCGTTAGTCACATTTGAATCTTTCTTGCTACAGGTTTTCTTAAGTTAAACTGCAGTCCAATCCCAATGCTGCCTTCAACGTTTGTCTGGCAACTTTTGCGGTGATTGATTGCCATCACAGGCAAAATTTCTTAGACGATTACACGGCTTATCAGCGACCAGCAACTTCTGACTACCAAAAACTGTTGTGCCGAAATCCCCACCTGTGGAGTCCTACGTGCCGAGCTACAACTCCTACGAGCTGCTTGTCATCCACTGCGAGACAACTGGTCGTCCTTGCTACCATTGATCATCATGTAATCATGTCACACCGTGCTGCGAACTCCCCCACTCGCAGCGTACAAGAAGTCCATGAGTCCTCCTTGGCTGTGAGCCGCTGCACCACCGACACCTGCTGCCGCATCGCCACCACTCACTGCCATTCGTCACGGTTCACTGTCAAGGAACCAGTAGCAATCCCAGCTCGACTGTGTTGTGTTCAAATTTGAAAATAAAATCCTAAGATGCACATCTCTAGTATATTTACAATATTTTATTGCCTCCCACTTCAAGCTTTTTGATTCCCTGGTGAAAGTTCAACCTATCAAAGAAAATGTCTCTACTTATCCCAATGCACTCCCTCTACTTGTTTGTTAAATCAGGTATATCACGTTTTAGGTTTTTTATCCGACTTAATAAACCGTTTGTGAAGGTTTATAACCATGAGCGTGTATAGGTGAATCCAGTGTTCTGTAAGGAGCTGTGGGACTAATAGAACAAATACAAATTGTTTGTTGACATGAACAAAGTCAGGGAAAATTTGAGTGATTCGATATATTCTACAATTGTCTAATATATTCTATTAGATATTAGAATATTCTGTTAGATAGTTACTTAAATATTATAATCCACAAAATCCTAAGATACCCCCTTATGTTAGGAAACTTTCCTAACTTATCAAGGTACAGAAAATCTTCCATCCTATCCATAACCATTTGGATACGATAGTTGATTTACTCGTTTCCAAATTTGAATGGATAAGCCTTCTATTAATATCCATAACCACTTGGATATGATCGTTGGTTTATTTCGTGTCCTTATTGAAATAGATAACCTAAGATTGTGGATTGCATTATTTAATTAAATATCTATGCTTATTTGATTGCTTGTTTTAAAAAGAAAATCCAAGAAAAGTGTCTTTGAATTAGATTTAATTCTTGCTAGAATATTGCTTGTTTTAGGTTAGATTACATGTTTAAATTATGTTATTTATTTATTCTGAATTTTCAAAATAAAAATACCAAAAACATCTGCTTTAGGATGCTAGATTTCCTTTTCTTTAATTAGAATTGCATTTTTAATTATTGGGTAATTTTAATTTCGAATTTCAATTTAAAAAAAACATAAAATAAAAATATCATGCATGTCATGTAGAATTAGGTCATCCCTTGCATGTCATTTAGTCATTACATGCTTAGGATGATTTTAACGTGTGACATATTAGAATAGTTGCATTAATATTTGTTTGTCATTAGATTAGGTCACGTAAGTAACATCGCATGACATATAGTTTGTGTAACGACATTGACTCCATCTCCAGGGTCTCGAGCAGCAAAAATTATTTTCGTGACGTCTCAGGCGTGTCACCATCCCGTTTCTTTTTATCCGTTCATTAAGCATATGTGGAAGTGTACATATAACACTTAGATAATAACAAGCAGTTAGGAAAACAATCACTTGCAAACACACAATTACATTAGTTATATTTACAAACCCTTTTGTCATGGGCCGTTATATTTACAATCATTACATACTCTATACTAAAAAAAGCCGGAGTAAATCTTAGCTCCTCTATCGAGACTGCAACTCCTCCATACCTACAATTCTAAAAAATAACGTGGTGAGTCATGGACTCAATAAGTAAAATCCCTAATTCTTTACTAAGAGGATATCTCATCATCAAAATCTAGTAGGTACAACACTCATAATGCAATATCAATGGCATATCAATAGCAAACTTATTGCTATCCTTGACTACATGCAAATTTCTATCATAACATGCTTCAATACATACTTACCTTTGGCTTATCAAGAAACATATCACCATATCATACTTATGTATTACCAACACTCATGCAAATTCATTTACCGTTGTCCTAAGTCCACAGGCCCTCTTGGCTTGACTAAGGATTCCAGCTTCATGTTGGGCTTTCTGACTCAACCATGGCATCCCAACTCAACCGAGATATCCTGGCGCTAGCTCACAAAGGCATCCTAGCTCAACCCAGGCATCCTGGCTCAACTAGGGCATCCCAGGGCCAGCTTACTCAAGGCATCCGGGCTCAAACCGAAGCATAAGTATGATATATTGTAGTTACCTAGAGTGATAAGGTGCATTGGAAGTTGGGCTAGTTAGTTAGGAAAAAAAATACCATGCATTCATTCACTTGAGTGATTTGTTTTTGCTAACCTTAACCCCTCACTTTGGTATTTTTATAGCTGTGTCTATTCTTTTGCATAGGTATTCTTTAGAAATCTAGTAGAACACCATGAGTGCTCGGGACTAGTCAACTTCTAAAGGAAAGTCGAATCAAGATCCCTGACTCGATGGAATACTGCAAGCCCTTGCAACCATAGGAGGTTTAATGGAACAACAGGCGCAACGACAGACTAATGGTAATGGGATGGTGATCAACTAATGCAGGGACTAGTTGAACAATTCTTAAGACTCAGGCCATCAAAATTTGCTAGAATTGGAGATCTTGAGGAAGTAGCATCATGGATCGATGAACTAGAAAACATATTTGCACTACTGAAGTGCTCTGATGAGGACAGAGTTACATTGGCAGTGTATCAACTTCAAGGCAATGCCAACCATTGGTGGAAGGCAACTCAGGGGATGATATATCCCTAATGGTGTGTCTATTACCTAGAATGCTTTTGTGGAATCATTTAATGAAAAATATTTCTTGGAGTGTGCCCGTGATCGAAAGATGGAAGAATTTTTGCAACTCTGCCAGAATAATATGACGGTCAACTAGTATGAGGCAAAGTTCTCTTAACTGTCCAGGTACGCTTCTCGGTCGGTTGAGCATCTTGTAGATAGAGCTAAGTGATTTCAGGATGGATTAAAGCCCGAAATACGAAGCCAACTTGTGCCATTAAATCTTAAAGATTATGGTGAGATATATGAAAGGGCTCAATTGATTGAGAAAGATGTCATAGAGAGAGCGGAGGGTCGATCTTATTATTCAACCTTGAAGGATAAGAATTGACGCTTAGGTAAGTGGCCGATGATGGGAGACAAATCTTCCTTTATCTTTAATAAGAGGAATCGTAATCACAAGCCCCCTTCTACTTCAAAAGATGGGTGCCGCATTTGTGGAAGACATCCTAGGAGCACTCCTTGTTTTGTAAGGACGGGAGCTTGCTTTGGATGTGGCTAGCAAGGCCACCTCCTTAGAAATTGTCCACGACAACAAGGAATGCAGCAATAGTAGCCGCAATAGCCATTAGTGAGGGTTACACATAAGGATAATCCTAATCGTCCGTCAGCACCAGGAAGACTCTACCCGATGACCAAAGAGGAAGTAGAGAATTCCTAGACCATTATCATAGGGACTTGATGAGTTGGATGATCACATTGTACTTGGACCATTTTGTTATAATATTTATAGATGACATTTGATGCTCTCGAAAAGTCTAAGTAAGCGTGAGCAATATTTAAGAGTGGTGTTGTAGATACTTTGGGAACATGCAATATATGCCAAATCCAGCAAGTGCGAATCTTGGTTAAACGTGTGGTAATTTTAGGCCACGAGTGATCGACGGAGAATAATAATTAGAGTAGTGCAACGGAAGAATGGTGGAGCCAAAGAAGACATGTTACGAGCTTGTGTGTTGGACTAGAAAAGAAGTTGAGACAAGCACTTACACTCCATTGAAATTGCCTACAATGTTAGTTATCAGTAAATCATCGGTATGACACCATTCAAAGCACTCTATGATCGGGCTTGTAGGACTCCAATGTGTTGGGATGAAGTTGGGGAAAAGATCACTGGTCCAAAGTTAGTTCAACTTACTATATACGCCGTTCAGACAATCCGAGATAGAATGAGAGTTGCCCAAAGTTGTCAAAAGGGTTATGCTGATAATAGGTGGAAACACCTAGAATTCCAGGTTGGTGACCATGTTTTTCTAAAAGTATTGCCCATGAAAGGTATGTTCCATTTTGGTAGGAAAGGAAAATTGAGTCCTAGATTTATAGGTTGGCTTCACGACAAAAGCTTGCTTAGGTCCATAACATTTTCCATGTTTCAATATTAAGAAAGTATGAACTCGAACTGGCACACGTGCTAAACTTCGAGGAGATCGAAGTAGACGACAAAGTGTCATCAACTGAGGAGCTGGTGCGGATCGTGGATCGAAAGGAGCAAATTGTGAGAAATAAGGCCATTCCCTTAGTTAAAGTAATATGGCAACACCACGAGGCAGAAGAAGTGACCTAAGTGAGTGAAGAAAGTATGAGACAAAGTCATACCCACACCTATTTGAGCTAGGTACATATTTAAATTTCGAGGATGAAATTTTTTAGGGAGGAGAGTTGTAACATCCTCAACTTTGAGTCTTTTACATGGTAAAAGAGAAGTCCAAACTTGGTTTCACCGGTTAAGCCCGGTTGTGTCCGCTCCTCCTCCGATCATGTCTTAGGCATGAACCCCAAGCCAAATAAGATAGTCAATCATGGTCGAATTTGATTAGTCCAGATGACAAGGCCTTCAAAACTTAGATATTTTCCAACTTGCATTTAATGCCTTTGTCATGTAGTAAATTAAGAAGCACAGACACTTGGCATGTTGGGGCTTTACATTAGAAGATAAGATTAGATTTGGATTTAAAGACATTAATGAAAGGGACACCTCATCCTTGGATAATCAAAATTTCTTGAAAAACAAGTGTGAACAAGTGTGAAAGTATTAAATATAGTGAGGGAAAAGATATCCCTAAATCCTAGGCCCATTAATATCCTATGATTTAATTGTGAATGGTAGACTTTAGAACCTACAAAGGAGAGGCCACATGCAGAGAGAGAGGAGAAGGCCATGACAAGTCCAACTTTGGACCAAGACAAGTCTACCTTATCTCTTTTGGACATTAGCCAACAACTAACCAAGACAAGTGTCCAAGCTAATATAAAGTCTACTAGGATCTTCGGAGATAAGATTGTATAGTCATGGATGACCCTTGATTCAAGGCCAAGTGGGAGCACTTCTCATTTCAACTAGAATTTTCCTCATTTAATTTTCGAAATTCCTCGACTTCTGTTATTTACCAATTTTATATAGCTTTTTTATATTATGAATTTGGAAAAGTTTCCTTCATGAAAGTTGTTCAAAATATCTTGATCTATAACATTTTTAAATTTCATATTTTTCTGAAGTGAAATGATTAGGATGAAGGCCCAATCAATTACTATATAGAACTTGCCTAGTATAGTGAAAATAATAACTAAGTTGCTGTCTCTGAATTTTCATAAAACTTTTTTTCTTTTTTAATTTGGACATACTTTCTTCACAAAAAGTCTTAAAATGACATACATATCTATAACATATTAAAATTTGAAAGAGTTTTGTGAAGATTTGGATTTCGAAATGAGTCTCTCTCTCTGACCGTTGAATATGCTCGATGGATGAATTTTTGGGTTGTGTTTAATGAATTGCTACTCTTTCCATAGAACAAATTTGGCTTGGATTTCTTCATGAACAATGTTTTCTAAGATCTTTCTACAACATATTAAAACTTTTATAATTTTTGAGTTCGTTTAATAAGGTAATGGTATTGATTTCTGAAAGTTGTTCAAAACTATTTTCACCTTTTAGAATGGGAGAACACATGCCCAACTTGGAAGGGAAGCGAGCTGCATGCCTAACTAGAGGAAGTGTGGCATCTGGAAAATTTTGACGATCCTCGGTTATGCAATAGTCTGTGACTGATTGACGGAAGTATCGTTTGACTGTGTCATTGGTATTTTTATGGACACCATTCTAATCTCATCGTTGGACCGATGCG